>NC_047569.1:42070798-42438305 GCF_011004845.1 Esox lucius
ATAAAAAAAACAACCTCCTATGTGTTCTGTGGTAAAATAACCCAGCCTCCTATGTGTTCTGTGATAAAATAACCAAGCCTCATATGTGTGCTGTGATAAAATAACCCAGCCTCCTATGTGTTCTGTGATAAAATAACCAAGCCTCATATGTGTGATGTGATAAAATAACCCAGCCTCCTATGTGTTCTGTGATAAAATAACACAACCTCCTATGTGTTCTGTGATAAAATAACCCAGCCTCCTATGTGTTCTGTGGTAAAATAACCCGACCTCCTATGTGTTCTGTGATAAAATAACCCAACCTCCGATGTGTTCTGTGATAAAATAACCCAACCTCCTATGTATTCTGTGATAAAATAACCCAGCCTCCTATGTGTTCTGTGGTAAAATAACCCAGCCTCCTATGTGTTCTGTGGTAAAATAACCCAGCCTCCTATGTATTCTGTGATAAAATAACCCAGCCTCCTATGTGTTCTGTGGTAAAATAACCCAGCCTCCTATGTGTGCTGTGGTAAAATAACCCAGCCTCCTATGTGTTCTGTGATAAAATAACCCAGCCTCCTATGTGTTCTGTGGTAAAATAACCCAGGCTCATATGTGTTCTGTAATAAAATAACCCAGCCTCCTATGTGTTCTGTGGTAAAATAACCCATCCTCCTATGTGTGCTTGTGGTGATTGATAGTGATAGCTTGTGGTGGTGGTGATTGCTTGTTGTGACTGGTGGGGATTGCTTGTGGTGATTGGTGAGGATTGCTTGTGTTGAGTGGTGGTGATTACTTGTGTTGAGTGGTGGGGATTGCTTGTGTTGAGTGGTGGTGATTGCTTGTGTTGAGTGGTGGGGATTGCTTGTGGTGATGGATGGTGATAATTGTGAGTCAGTATGAGTTCCAAGAGTTGCAAAATTATTAATTTTTTTAAACATTCAAATTGTTCTGAATTGTCGGAAACTAGATTGTGACTACAACTAATTTACAATGTTTCTGACCATAGTGCTGTGTTACGCTGGTGAGTAAATATGTTACCTACCTGTTAAAATGGTAGCACACTGAATCCTCTTAATTACACAACCGAATACTGTCTCTGTTGGACGTTGTGTTGGATGTTGTGTTGGACGATATGTTGGATGTTGTGTTAGGCGATATGTTGGATGTTGTGTTGGACGATATGTTGGACGTTGTGTTGGACGATATGTTGGATGTTGTGTTAGGCGGTATGTTGGATGTTGTGTTGGGCGATATGTTGGATGATGGGTTGGATGTTGTGTTGGACGATTTGTTGGGCAATATGTTGGACGATGTGTTGGATGTTGTGTTGGATCGTTGTTTTGGGCGACATGTTGAGCAATGTGTTGGATGTTGTGTTGGGCGGTATTTTGGACAATGTGTTGGATGTTGTGTTGGACGTTGTGTTGGGCGATATGTTGGACGATATGTTGGATGTTGTGTCAGACGATATGTTGGGCAATATGTTGGACGATTTGTTGGATGTTGTGTTGGATGTTGTGTTGGATCGTTGTGTTGGGCGACATGTTGAGCAATGTGTTGGATGTTGTGTTGGATCGTTGTGTTGGCCGATATGTTGGACGATGTGTTGGATGTTGTGTCAGACGATATGTTGGGCAATATGTTGGACGATGTGTTGGATGTTGTGTTGGATGTTGTGTTGGATCGTTGTGTTGAGCGACATGTTGAGCGATGTGTTGGATGTTGTGTCGGACGATATGTTGGGCAATATGTTGGACGATGTGTTGGATGTTGTGTTGGATCGTTGTGTTGGGCGACATGTTGAGCGATGTGTTGGATGTTGTGTTGGTCTTGTGTTGGCCGATATGTTGGACGATGTGTTGGATGTTGTGTTGGGCGATATGTTGGACAATGTGTTGGATGTTGTGTTGGACGTTGTGTTGGGCGATATGTTGGACAATGTGTTGGATGTTGTGTCGGACGATATGTTGGGCAATATGTTGGACGATGTGTTGGATGTTGTGTTGGATGTTGTGTTGGATCGTTGTGTTGGGCGACATGTTGAGCGATGTGTTAGATGTTGTGTTGGTCGTTGTGTTGGCCGATATGTTGGACGATGTGTTGGATGTTGTGTTGGTCGTTGTGTTGGCCGATATGTTGGACGATGTGTTGGATGTTGTGTTGGTCGTTGTGTTGGCCGATATGTTGAGCGATGTGTTGGATGTTGTGTTGGTCGTTGTGTTGGCCGATATGTTGGACGATGTGTTGGATGTTGTGTTGGATCGTTGTGTTGGGCGACATGTTGAGCGATGTGTTGGATGTTGTGTTGGTCGTTGTGTTGGCCGATATGTTGGACGATGTGTTGGATGTTGTGTTGGATCGTTGTGTTGGGCGACATGTTGAGCGATGTGTTGGATGTTGTGTTGGTCGTTGTGTTGGCCGATATGTTGGACGATGTGTTGGATGTTGTGTTGGATGTTGTGTTGGGCGATATGTTGGACGATGTGTTGGACAATAGCAACAGGATTTTGCTTGCTTGTGCTAGGCTCTCCTTTGACATCAGCTTCACAACCAACCACTGGAAACAACAGCCTGTGGTCTATCTTAAGTTAGCTATACAGATATTTGACACTACTTTCTGTTGAGTGTGTTGTTTTAAACAGAGCACATTAAATAGGGTTCTGATAGTTCTTATGAACAAACTAGAGTCCAGTGACTGCAGTCCAGTGACTACAAAAAAAAGCCCCTGCTAATCCAAAACATTCCCCGTGTTGTGATGAAGAGACACAGACAGTCCAGTGGAGTACACTGCACAGTACTGTCTCTGTCTGTGTGCTGTAATGATTAGACACATACAGTCCAGTGGAGTACACTACACAGTACTGTCTCTGTTTGTGTGTTGTGATGAAGAGACACAGACAATCCAGTGGAGTACACTGCACAGTACTGTCTCTGTCTGTCCTGTAATGATTAGACACTTACAGTCCAGTGGAGTACACTGCACAGTACTGTCTCTGTTCATAGGCGCCGATTTATGTTTTCCTCCGTGGGTGCTCATAGGTGCACGCCATTTATATATATATATTTTTTCGTGGTTGCTCGCTATTTTCCGTGGGTGCTCGAGCCCCGGAGCACCCACGGTATCGGCGCAAATGTCTCTGTTTGTGTGTTGTGATTAAGAGACACAGACAGTCCAGTGGAGTACATTGCACAGTACTGTCTCTGTCTGTGTCCTGTAATGATTAGACACAGACAGCCCAGTGGAGTACACTGCACAGTACTGTCTCTGTCTGTGTGCTGTGATGATTAGACACATACAGTCCAGTGGAGTACACTGCACAGTACTGTCTCTGTATGTGTGCTGTGATGATCAGACTCAGACAGTCCAGTAAAAGTACACTGCACAGTACTGTCTCTGTCTGTGTCCTGTAATGATTAGACACAGACAGTCCAGTGGAGTACACTGCACAGTACTGTCTCTGTCTGTGTGCTGTGATGATTAGACACATACAGTCCAGTGGAGTACACTACACAGTACTGTCTCTGTTTGTGTGTTGTGATGAAGAGACACAGACAGTCCAGTGGAGTACATTGCACAGTACTGTCTCTGTCTGTGTCCTGTAATGATTAGACACAGACAGTCCAGTGGAGTACACTGCACAGTACTGTCTCTGTCTGTGTGCTGTGATGATTAGACACATACAGTCCAGTGGAGTACGCTGCACAATACTGTCTCTGTATGTGTGCTGTGATGATCAGACTCAGACAGTCCAGTAAAAGTACACTGCACAGTTCTGTCTCTGTCTGTGTGTTGTGATGATCAGACACAGACAGTCCAGTGGAGTACACTGCACAGTACTGTCTCTGTCTGTGTGTTGTGATGATCAGACACAGACAGTCCAGTGGAGTACACTGCACAGTACTGTCTCTGTCTGTGTGTTGTGATGATCAGACACAGACAGTCCAGTGGAGTACACTGCACAGTACTGTCTCTGTCTGTGTGTTGTGTTGATCAGACACAGACAGTCCAGTGGAGTACACTGCACAGTACTGTCTCTGTCTGTGTGCTGTGATGATTAGACACAGAGAGTCCAGTGGAGTACACTGCACAGTACTGTCTCTGTCTGTGTACTGTAATGATTAGACACAGACAGTCCAGTGGAGTACACTGCACAGTACTGTCTCTGTTTGTGTGCTGTGATGATTAGACACATACAGTCCAGTGGAGTACACTGCACAGTACTGTCTCTGTATGTGTGCTGTGATGATCAGACTCAGACAGTCCAGTAAAAGTACACTGCACAGTACTGTCTCTGTCTGTGTCCTGTAATGATTAGACACAGACAGTCCAGTGGAGTACACTGCACAGTACTGTCTCTGTCTGTGTGCTGTGATGATTAGACACATACAGTCCAGTGGAGTACACTACACAGTACTGTCTCTGTTTGTGTGTTGTGATGAAGAGACACAGACAGTCCAGTGGAGTACATTGCACAGTACTGTCTCTGTCTGTGTCCTGTAATGATTAGACACAGACAGTCCAGTGGAGTACACTGCACAGTACTGTCTCTGTCTGTGTGCTGTGATGATTAGACACATACTGTCCAGTGGAGTACACTGCACAGTACTGTCTCTGTGTGTGTGCTGTGATGATCAGACTCAGACAGTCCAGTAAAAGTACACTGCACAGTTCTGTCTCTGTCTGTGTGTTGTGATGATCAGACACAGACAGTCCAGTGGAGTACGCTGCACAGTACTGTCTCTGTCTGTGTGTTGTGATGATCAGACACTGACAGTCCAGTGGAGTACACTGCACAGTACTGTCTCTGTCTGTTTGTTGTGATGATCAGACACTGACAGTCCAGTGGAGTACACTGCACAGTACTGTCTCTGTGCAGTGATGATTAGACACATACAGTCCAGTGGAGTACACTGCACAGTACTGTCTCTGTGCAGTGATAATTAGAAACATACAGTCCAGTGGAGTAGACTGCACAATACTGTCTCTGTCTGTGTGTTGTGATGATCGAACACAGACATTCCAGTAGAGTACACTGCACAGTACTGTCTCTGTCTGTGTGTTGTGATTATCAGACACTGACAGTCCAGTAGAGTACACTGCACAGTACTGTCTTTGTCTGTGTGTTGTGATGATTAGACACAGACAGTCCAGTGGAGTACACTGCACAGTACTGTCTCTGTGCAGTGATGATTAGACACATACAGTCCAGTGGAGTACACTGCACAGTACTGTCTCTGTCTGTGTGCTATGATGATTAGACACTTACAGTCCAGTTGAGTACACTGCACAGTTCTGTCTCTGTCTGTGTGTTGTGATGATCAGACACAGACAGTCCAGTGGAGTACGCTGCACAGTACTGTCTCTGTCTGTGTGTTGTGATGATCAGACAATGACAGTCCAGTGGAGTACACTGCACAGTACTGTCTCTGTCTGTGTGTTGTGATGATCAGACACAGACAGTCCAGTGGAGTACACTGCACAGTACTGTCTCTGTCTGTGTGTTGTGTTGATCGGACACAGACAGTCCAGTGGAGTACACTGCACAGTACTGTCTCTGTCTGTGTACTGTAATGATTAGACACAGACAGTCCAGTGGAGTACACTGCACAGTACTGTCTCTGTTTGTGTGTTGTGATGATCAGACACAGACAGTCCAGTGGAGTACACTGCATATTACTATTTCTGTCTGTGTGTTGTGATGATCAGACACTGACAGTCCAGTGGAGTACACTGCACAGTACTGTCTCTGTCTGTTTGTTGTGATGATCAGACACTGACAGTCCAGTGGAGTACACTGCACAGTACTGTCTCTGTGCAGTGATGATTAGACACATACAGTCCAGTGGAGTAGACTGCACAATACTGTCTCTGTCTGTGTGTTGTGATGATCGAACACAGACATTCCAGTAGAGTACACTGCACAGTACTGTCTCTGTCTGTGTGTTGTGATTATCAGACACTGACAGTCCAGTAGAGTACACTGCACAGTACTGTCTCTGTCTGTGTGCTGTGATGATTAGACACATACAGTCCAGTGGAGTACACTACACAGTACTGTCTCTGTGCAGTGATGATTAGACACATACAGTCCAGTGGAGTACACTGCACAGTACTGTCTCTGTCTGTGTACTGTAATGATTAGACACAGACAGTCCAGTGGAGTACACTGCACAGTACTGTCTCTGTCTGTGTGTTGTGATGATCAGACACAGACAGTCCAGTGGAGTACACTGCACAGTACTGTCTCTGTCTGTGTGTTGTGATGATCAGACACAGACAGTCCAGTGGAGTACACTGCACAGTACTGTCTCTGTCTGTGTGTTGTGTTGATCAGACACAGACAGTCCAGTGGAGTACACTGCACAGTACTGTCTCTGTCTGTGTGCTGTGATGATTAGACACAGAGAGTCCAGTGGAGTACACTGCACAGTACTGTCTCTGTCTGTGTACTGTAATGATTAGACACAGACAGTCCAGTGGAGTACACTGCACAGTACTGTCTCTGTTTGTGTGCTGTGATGATTAGACACATACAGTCCAGTGGAGTACACTGCACAGTACTGTCTCTGTATGTGTGCTGTGATGATCAGACTCAGACAGTCCAGTAAAAGTACACTGCACAGTACTGTCTCTGTCTGTGTCCTGTAATGATTAGACACAGACAGTCCAGTGGAGTACACTGCACAGTACTGTCTCTGTCTGTGTGCTGTGATGATTAGACACATACAGTCCAGTGGAGTACACTACACAGTACTGTCTCTGTTTGTGTGTTGTGATGAAGAGACACAGACAGTCCAGTGGAGTACATTGCACAGTACTGTCTCTGTCTGTGTCCTGTAATGATTAGACACAGACAGTCCAGTGGAGTACACTGCACAGTACTGTCTCTGTCTGTGTGCTGTGATGATTAGACACATACTGTCCAGTGGAGTACACTGCACAGTACTGTCTCTGTGTGTGTGCTGTGATGATCAGACTCAGACAGTCCAGTAAAAGTACACTGCACAGTTCTGTCTCTGTCTGTGTGTTGTGATGATCAGACACAGACAGTCCAGTGGAGTACGCTGCACAGTACTGTCTCTGTCTGTGTGTTGTGATGATCAGACAATGACAGTCCAGTGGAGTACACTGCACAGTACTGTCTCTGTCTGTGTGTTGTGATGATCAGACACAGACAGTCCAGTGGAGTACACTGCACAGTACTGTCTCTGTCTGTGTGTTGTGTTGATCGGACACAGACAGTCCAGTGGAGTACACTGCACAGTACTGTCTCTGTCTGTGTACTGTAATGATTAGACACAGACAGTCCAGTGGAGTACACTGCACAGTACTGTCTCTGTTTGTGTGTTGTGATGATCAGACACAGACAGTCCAGTGGAGTACACTGCACATTACTATTTCTGTCTGTGTGTTGTGATGATCAGACACTGACAGTCCAGTGGAGTACACTGCACAGTACTGTCTCTGTCTGTTTGTTGTGATGATCAGACACTGACAGTCCAGTGGAGTACACTGCACAGTACTGTCTCTGTGCAGTGATGATTAGACACATACAGTCCAGTGGAGTACACTGCACAGTACTGTCTCTGTGCAGTGATAATTAGAAACATACAGTCCAGTGGAGTAGACTGCACAATACTGTCTCTGTCTGTGTGTTGTGATGATCGAACACAGACATTCCAGTAGAGTACACTGCACAGTACTGTCTCTGTCTGTGTGTTGTGATTATCAGACACTGACAGTCCAGTAGAGTACACTGCACAGTACTGTCTTTGTCTGTGTGTTGTGATGATTAGACACAGACAGTCCAGTGGAGTACACTGCACAGTACTGTCTCTGTGCAGTGATGATTAGACACATACAGTCCAGTGGAGTACACTGCACAGTACTGTCTCTGTCTGTGTGCTATGATGATTAGACACTTACAGTCCAGTTGAGTACACTGCACAGTACTGTCTCTGTCTGTGTGTTGTGATGATCAGACACAGACAGTCCAGTGGAGTACACTGCACATTACTGTTTCTGTCTGGGTATTGTGATTATCAGACACTGACAGTCCAGTAGAGTACACTGCACAGTACTGTCTCTGTCTGTGTGTTGTGATGATTAGACACAGACAGTCCAGTGGAGTACACTGCACAGTACTGTCTCTGTGCAGTGATGATTAGACACATACAGTCCAGTGGAGTACACTGCACAGTACTGTCTCTGTCTGTGTGCTGTGATGATTAGACACATACAGTCCAGTGGAGTACACTGCACAGTACTGTCTCTGTCTGTGTGTTGTGATGATCAGACAAAGACACTCCAGTGGAGTACACTGCACATTACTGTTTCTGTATGGGTGTTGTGATGATCAGACAATGACAGTCCAGTGGAGTACACTGCACAGTACTGTCTCTGTCTGGGTGTTGTGATGATCAGACACTGACAGTCCAGTGGAGTACACTGCACAGTACTGTCTCTGTCTGTGTGTTGTGATGATCGGACACAGACAGTCCAGTGGAGTACACTGCACATTACTGTTTCTGTCTGTGTGCTGTGATGATCAGACACAGACAGTCCAGTAGAGTACCCTGCACATTACTGTTTCTGTCTGTGTGTTGTGATGATCAGACACTGACAGTCCAGTGGAGTACACTGCACAGTACTGTCTCTGTCTGTTTGTTGTGATGATCAGACACTGACAGTCCAGTGGAGTACACTGCACAGTACTGTCTCTGTGCAGTGATGATTAGACACATACAGTCCAGTGGAGTACACTGCACAGTACTGTCTCTGTATGTGTGCTGTGATGATCAGACACAGACAGTCCAGTAAAAGTACACTGCACAGTACTGTCTCTGTCTGTGTGTTGTGATGATCAGACACTGACAGTCCAGTGGAGTACACTGCACAGTACTCTTTCTGTCTGTGTGCTGTGATGATCAGACACTGACTGTCCACTGGAGTACACTGCACAGTACTGTCTCTGTCTGTGTGCTGTTTTTAATGGAGCTTTCTCCTTTCTCGTCGATCAATAGCTGGAAAAGGAAACCACAGGGAAGAAATGAAATGCAGAACAGCAGGAGGGAGAGGAAAGAGATAGAGAGGAGGGAGGGAGAAATATAGAGGAGGGAGGGAGAAATATAGAGGAGGGAGGGAGAAAGAGATAGAGAGGAGGGAGGGAGAAACTTGGTGGTGCCCATCCAATCAATGTATGTATCAGTATGCCCAAATGACGGACATCAAAGAGGAGCTGTCTGCCTCCCTGTCTGTCCGTTTCACACAGCACACTGCTAATGGTTCACACATCACAAAGAAACTACTGGGAGAAAAGAAGTGCAGGTAAAATACATTTTCATTATTCTGTCTGTATTATAAGTATTACGCTGTCTTTCTCTTCCTCTTTGTCTGTCGGTCTGTCTGTGAATTTACATTGATGTTTTAGCAATAATTTAGCAGAAGCTTTTATCCAGAGTGATTTACAGGATTTACAGCAATAAGGTTTAAAGGCTTCGGTCCCATAAACAGTCCAGTCCAACGTACTGACATCCATGTTCTCTTGGCTGTCTGTCTATCTAAATGTCTGCCCATGGTTGAGTTGGTCATGTGTGTATGTTAAGTTGGTCATGTATGTATGTTGAGTTGGTCATGTGTGTGTGTTGAGTTGGTCATGTGTGTGTGTTGAGTTGGTCATGTGTGTGTGTTGAGTTGGTCATGTGTGTGTGTTGAGTTGGTCGTGTGTGTTGAGTTGGTTGTTTGTGTGTGTGTTTATGTTGAGTAGGTCATGTGTGTTTTCATGTTTTACAGGTTTTATATTTAGGATAAAGTATGCAACTTAGTGGGAAAAATTATGTAAATAAAACACTCATTGCTCAAAAAAAAGCTACCCTGAGAAATCAATTGATTTTATGTATTTTGACAAGAATAAAGGTCTCTGCCACACTGTTTCAGTCTGGTCCCTTCATGTGTAGTACAACTCACTCCTTCCTTTTCCCACCAACCCCATCCAGAACCAGTTCGTATTTCATCCATCCTTCTTGTGGGAAATCAATTTTATCAGCCGGAGGCCCTGCATGCTAGAAGTCTGAGGAACATTTAACAGCAACATGATAATGAGGGACAGAATCATCAGTGCCACAGCATGAGGCCTGCTATATTAGTCTAGAGGTTTACACCCATACTGAACCAGCTGGTTGGGGTTCCTGGAAGGACGAAGGTCTTAGGTCAACCCAGGGTGTTTCTTATGATGGTTACATTATATTCACACAGAAGACACTCAGTTGTTAATTATGTGTTTTCACAGCCACCCAGGTAAACAGACAGGTTAGCTTGATCTTATGGTTCGGTAGTTTCACTTGGCTGAGGGTCGCACTGGAGTAATTATAAAGAGATGCAAACAGACATATATGGTTGCTTTAATTCGAAATGTTTTCAAACATATTAGCTCTGAAAACATATACCACTTAGTAAGTATATTATTCATGATATACGTTGTATTGTGGACCATCATTCTAGTAGTATGTAACCTATGCAATGTTGCCTTGGAGTAGCTGTGTGAGCCAGATGCAGAGATCATGAGTCTGAGGTGATAGACGCCCAATAACTCCATGATGAAAGATCAGACAGCACAGATTGTCATGTCAGCAACATTAAAGATTTCATTGCATTTCAAACTAATGTAAACAGGTCATTGTGACCTATAGCTGGTTACACAAAGTTGCTGAAGTAATGGGAGATTGGAAACCCAAAGCCTTGTGCCTGATCTTTCTGATGAATGTATATTAAAAATGCGAAACACAGCCCAGATCAGCATACGGCCAATACTTATGTCATTTGGGGTATACAATTCTACATTCAACTTGTATTTCCTTTGGAGAAAATTGTTGATTGCTCTAATCAGGATTTTTCCCCCCTGGGAATCTGTATTTATCAATTTGCACCAAACGCTCAGGAAAGCCACTGGCTAACTCTGTCCACATCAAGTGAGGGAAAACTGTCTCCAGATCCTTTCAAGAACATTGATAGCTATGAGGGGAGACCTTTGGCTGTGTACACAAACACACACACATCAATCCAAATACTTCATTTCAGTCTGTACACACAGACACAATTAGATCTATTTTAACCCTACTTTGTACGGCTATTATCTCGCCATTTGTACCTCAGCAGTGTGGGTTCGGCCTCTAACACTCAGACATTAATCAGGTTTACGCCATGAAACAAAACAAGCAGCATTTTAATTGTGTTTGCAGACAATTTGTTGGTATTACCCATGCAAACACTGTCCAACCTCATACTTCAATGAGCAATAATACAGAGGTTTGGAAGGCATTCCAAATGTTTTCCAAAATAGTGCACTTATTTTGACCAAGGCCATGTATGAGTCAAAAGAAATGTAGGACTGTGTAGGGCATAGGGTGTTATTTGGGATGTTGCTGGAGCCTCAGTAATGCTGGCGGCCATGGACAGATGAATCTGCCACAGTTTAAAATTCATCACAAATCAGTTGCCTCTTTTCCCAAGCATCAGTTCCTGCAGATATCAGTAACGATATTTTATGATGGATCATCTGCTTTGTGGGCTGTCAAAAGAGTGTCCCATCAGCAACTGTCATGACAACATCGTATTACATAACAATACCATTTCCTTTTATGAATTATTCATAATTTCATGAAAATGCATAAACATGCTCATCATTTATGTAAAGCGCAATACTCGAACATTTCCTGGAAATAGCACCTGGGAAATAGATGTATAAATACAGAGCAGTGAAAAAGCGTTTGGATACTGGCAAAACGTTGGTTGTTTTGGCTCTGTACTCCGGCACTTTGGGTTTGAAATGATGTAAAGACGTCAGAGTTGACAAGAGTGTATTTTTATCCATGTAAGATGAACGTTTAGAAGAAACAATACATTCTGTAGACCTCCCGTTAATGGTAACAGGTTTTTACTAAATTGACCTCACAGCATATTAAGTACGTTCATGTGAAGATGTAAGAACATACCCGGAAGCACTCACCGGTAAAATGTGGACAAACAGGTGACAGCAACAACAACAATGATCGACAAATGTGGGGAGCAGCGGAGGAACATTTAAACACATACTAATGGAATGACTGGGACCTGGTGTGAATGATTGAAGACATGTGACACGAAACAAGTCCAGGGTGTTTGTGGAGTGACTGGAACAGGGGATGCACGGCACGGTGGCGCTGAACCTCTCCATACCGTGACATCAGCGGTTAGGATTTGATGGATATTTAATCTACACTTCAACACTATTGACAAATATACTTTGCAATCATCTATTCAGCAAAAAAAAAGAAAAGAGAATTTCTTTCTATATAACTTCAATAGCTTGTCATTCATCTGTTATTTATGTCATATGATGAGCAAAGAGGCAATTTATTCCTGGTATATTTATAAATATAACCCTGGCTCAGCCCCAATTTCTTAAGCTGCTATATTATTGTGCTGGGGGAGTAGGGTCGGTTCTCACTATAAATCCTTGTAGATCTAAGGAATGCATTTTCTAAATGTCTCCTGCCGTTTTACATTAGGAGGACATGAGATCTTGGCCCACACCTGAGAAGTACCAGGCTTGAAAGACCCGTTGCTGTGCCTGTCCAAAGTCCTCCTGGTTGTGTTGCAGATCAAGACGATACCTGATGATTTCAGCTGCCCCCCCACTGGACTCAGCCCACATGCATTTATTAATTATTACAATTTGTACTCTTAATATGTTCACCCAGCACAGCCAGAAGAGGACTGGTCACTCCTCTGAGCCTGGGTCCTCTCGAGGTTTCTTCCAAAATGTTGTCCTTCTTAGGGAGTTTTTCCTAGCCACTGACATTCAATACTACTGTTGTTTGCTCCTTGGGGTTTAAGGCCGTGTGTTTTGTAAAAGCACTTTGTGACAACTGCTGATGTAAAAAGGGCTTTCTATATACATTTGATTGATTTATTGATTGATAAATATCATATGGTGAGCAAAGAGGCACTTTATTCCAGTTATATTTATAAATATCACCTCATATGGTGATCTATGCAGGTTATCCATCTGTTAAAAAGTGTCACATCATATGGTGATCTATGCAGGTTATCAATCTGTAAATAAGTGTTACATCATATGGTGATCTATGCAGGTTATCCATCTGTAAATAAGTGTCACATCATATGGTGATCTATGCAGGTTATCCATATGTAAATAAGTGTTACATCATATGGTGATCTATGCAGGTTATCCATCTGTAAATAAGTGTCACATCATATGGTGATCTATGCAGGTTATCCATCTGTAAATAAGTGTCACATCATATGGTGATCTATGCAGGTTATCAATCTGTAAATAAGTGTCACATCATATGGTGATCTATGCAGGTTATCAATCTGTAAATAAGTGTTACATCATATGGTGATCTATGCAGGTTATCAATCTGTAAATAAGTGTCACATCATATGGTGATCTATGCAGGTTATCAATCTGTAAATAAGTGTCACATCATATGGTGATATATGCAGGTTATCCATCTGTAAATAAGTGTCACATCATATGGTGATCAATGCAGGTTATCCATCTGAAAATAAGTGTCACATCATATGGTGATCAATGCAGGTTATCCATCTGTAAATAAGTGTCACATCATATGGTGATCTATGCAGGTTATCAATCTGTAAATAAGTGTCACATCATATGGTGATCTATGCAGGTTATCAATCTGTAAATAAGTGTCACATCATATGGTGATCTATGCAGGTTATCAATCTGTAAATAAGTGTTACATCATATGGTGATCTATGCAGGTTATCAATCTGTAAATAAGTGTCACATCATATGGTGATATATGCAGGTTATCCATCTCTAAATAAGTGTCACATCATATGGTGATCTATGCAGGTTATCAATCTGTAAATAAGTGTTACATCATATGGTGATCTATGCAGGTTATCAATCTGTAAATAAGTGTCACATCATATGGTGATCTATGCAGGGTATCCTGTAACACGGGTCATCTTCATGTGTTACTTTGGCTGTGTTTTCACTGTAAATCAGAATTGGTTCTCAGTCTACTTAAGTAGACGTGATATAAATTCTCAAAACTCACTGGATGGCACTTCACCCTGCAGCAGGACAATCAACCCATATATACTGCTGAAGCAGCCAAGGAGTTTCAGGGCCAAAACATGGAATGTACTAGACTGGCCAAGTCAAACACCTGACTTGAATCCAAGTGAAGACAAGACTGAAGGAAACATTTCTCAGCAACAAGAGCAATACCAGGCAAGATTCCCATTATCTGGTAAATTCTATTGGTCAGAGACTTTAGGCAGTCATGGAATGCAAAGGTTTTGGCCCCAACTACTAAATAAGATTACTTTGTTTATGATCTTAATTGATGTAATAAATAGAACAGCTGAACTTTATTTCTGATTAATCAGAGTCACTTTAAATGATGGCTGGTGTGTAATGACTTCTATTTAACATGAGTTTGAATGTGATTGGTTAATTCTGAACACAACCATATCCCCACTTATGCAACCAGGTTATTGTAAGGTTTTTATTTTTCATTATAGGTCACATTAAAGGTGGAAAAAGTTCTGACGTGATATATCTTTGTCTTATTCTTTTACATCACATGAACCTGGCCTTTTGACAGGGTGTGTAGACTTTTTATATCCATTGTAATTAAGCATATCTATCCATTATTTCAAATTGTTTGAAATTGCCTATGTCCAAAACTGTCATTTTACCCACAGCAGGTGCTTTATTGTACAATCACTGGAAAGTCCTCAGGAGCGTATAAGTAGTAGTTCACCCTTGATAATTGTCACATGCTCACCTTCCTCACACTTGTGTAAATATTAGTGCTGAGGGGAAACATTTTCCCATACCCCCACTGCCAGCTAGCTCAATTGTTTAGCTTGCTAGTTGGCATTATACATTCTGTCAACATAATAAAAATATCAAGCCAATCATCTGACATTGTTTGCCAAAGCTTTGACTAAGAGCCTCTGAAAAAACTGGTTTGAATGAATATTTGCCACAACACTTTTCAATCTGTGGCACCACATCACTTTTGACTGTGTTGTATAAAATATGTTCTTAAGACAAAAGTAAATAAAATACATGCTGTCAACACGAAGTAAATAAAAGATGTGCTCTACATTCAAAATAAATACAATACATTCTCTAGACTCAAATAAAATAAAATAAATGCTGTAAACACAAAGTAAATCAAATATGTGCTCTACACTCAAAGTAAATACAATACATGCTCCAGACTCAAAGTAAATAATATACATGCTGTAGACAAAAAGTTAATAAAATATGTGCTCTAGACTAAAATAAAAGAAAATATGTGCTCTAGACTCAAAGTAATTAATATACATGTTGTTGACACAAAATAAATAAGATACATGCTGTAGACAAAAAGTAAATAACATATGTGCTCAATACTAAAATTGTATAAAATATGTGCTCTACACTCAACATAAATACAATGCATGCTCTAGAAACAAAATAAAATATGTTGTAGACACAAAGTAAATTACATACATGTCTTAGACACAAAGTAAATAAAAAACGTGCTATAAATACATTGAATATATTGGAAATGTATAATTTGCTTGTGTTGATTAAGGTCTTAGAATATCATATTCATAAAAAAAACATATTTTAAAGTAAATTGTAAATAAAGACATTATTATAAAGTGTTACCAAAATGTTATGAAGTCTTTTCACTGACAACTGGAATCAATTTATTAAAACCCCAACTGCCAAAACCTACACTTAAAGGGACAATACGTATGTAAGATTTGCATTGACTCGGTATCTGCTGACTTGCTTTAGACACTCACAGTACTATCCTTCTCACCCTAAACCACACTGGACTAGCTAGTACTTCACCAATTGCATTTGATAAGGGAAGACGAGGACAAGTCGTGTTATTGTTTAGAGGTTGGATTCTACACAGGGCTGATTTAATATATTTGGCTAATTTAAATGTGGTGTATGAGCTACACTTCACTGAGGACTGCATGCCAACGATTTGCTCAAGACAAATATGTCTGTATGCTTACAAATTTACTAGGAGCTGGCTCTCCATTGCTTAGGAGGGCATTTCATCAACACTAAGGAAATATAGGCAGGGTTAGGTCTAATTCGTAACCATTTGTGTTTTCATTATCCGTTTATTGATAACATCCCTCACCTTACGAGCCCACTGCAATCTAAATCAAGCTGTAAGGGCTCTCATGCCAATTTCCGGCATGCTCTTTCACTCCTGTTATGAGGTGTGATCAATAAAGACCTTTCTCCTGATAGTATTTAGCTAGTGTACTAAATGGAACTCTCATCCCTATTTAGTGCACTCCATTTGACCAGGGGCGTGTCTGGTCAAAGGTAGTGCACTATTTGGAGAACAGGATGCCAGGTAAAGTGCAACCATAGCCACTAAACCAGATGAGTATGAGCCTACGAATGGATCGTCTATGAGCAGGGCTCCTTACAGGATGGTCTCTAATGAGAAATCAAGCAGAAATATCCCCTGGCCTACAGTATGTCAACCATGTGTCATAGGCAAGAACTATAAGGCAAGATAAAGGAATTATAAGCATGCAAATCATTACAAAACTAAAGCAAAGCACAACAATAAGAAAGTAAAAGAACTTATATTGGTAACAAACAACTCTCTGAACTCACATACCTCCTACCCGTCCATAACAGAGCGCGAGCGGAGGAGGTGGGAACATCGGGGTGTGAAGATGCAAGAAGAGAAGTGCGAACGTGTCGGAGGAGTCTTCCTGGCAATGAGAATAAGAAACAATTTGGAATGACAGCTACATTATTTTTTAATGGCTTGCGCTCATAAATGGTAATATTCCAATCAAACTTCAAAGTCTTGATGCCAATGTTTTATGAATGTCAGTATGCCTGTAAGAATAAATTGGCATGAAACAAACATTTATTGTTTGTTAAATACATATAACTCCCTCTTGCAAGAAATTGTCCCCTAAACACCTTTAGTCATTTAACCCTTTCCAGGTCAAAAAGGTGACGTAAGGAACTCCTGCTGAAGACGTCTTCCAGGAATCCTTATGTTAATGATTCAACCCAGTTGTTTTTTGTAATGATGAGAGGTTTAATCTGGCGATGATGAGATGTTTAATCTGGCGATGATGAGATGTTTAATCTGGTGATGATGAAAGGTTTAATCTGGTGATGATGAGAGGTTTAACCTGGTAATGATGAGAGGTTTAACCTGGTAATGATGAAAGGTTTAATCTGGCGATGATGAGAGGTTTAATCTGGTAATGATGAGAGGTTTAATCTGGTAATGTTGAGGGGTTCAATCTGGTGATGATGAGATGTTTAATTTTGTGATGATGAGAGGTTTAACCTGGAGCTTTATAAATATGATACTGCAGTCTTGGCGTGTGTTAAAGAAAAAGGTATCAATCTTGAGTCCAAAGTTCTATAAAGGTTTTAACATTTTTACATGCGCATGGGAGAATGGAAATATGGTCACCTAGTATAACCGCACTCTGAGTAATCAAATAATCTATATACGACAGATCACCTAGAATGACCGCACTCAGAGTAATCAAAGAATGTAGATACCACAGGCATCTTTGTAGCTTGTTCACTGGCCACGCCCCCTACTCATATTAATCACAGAACAGATACCAGGTCATTCTCTGTTCAATCTAAGATCTCTTCAACAGATAAACAAAGGACCCTATGGTCTGTTAATTATTCATTTACCTACGTCACAGCATACTAAATGAAACCACTATAGAAATGAACATAAACTCATAACTGCCAATGTAATATAAAATAATAAGAACATAAAAACATCATATATATCAGTTTCAAATTTCTATCACACGTGCAATATTGGAGACAAGGCTTTCAGATGCTTTTCAGCCACCGCCTGCATACATGGATTTGTGATGTTAAGTTTTTCTCTCTGTCCAATCTAACCCACTCTCTCTCCCTTTAATCTAACCCACTGTCTCTCCCCTAACTTAACCCACAGTCTCTCTCTTCTCCCCCCAACCTAACCCACTGCCCTCCCAATATAACCTACTGTCTCTCCACCGAACCTAACCCACTGCTCGCCCAACCTAACCCACTGTCTCTCCACCGAACCAAACCCACTGTCTATCCGCCTAACTTAACCCACTGCCCCCCCCCCCAACCAAACCCACTGTCTCTCCCCCCAACCTAACCCACTGCTCCCCCAACCTAACCCACTGTCTCTCCCCCCAACCTAACCCACTGTCTCTCCCCCCAACCAAACCCACTGTCTCTCCCCCCAACCTAACCCACTGTCTCTTTCCCCATCCCAACCTAACCCACACTCCCTCTCCCCTAACCTAATCAACTATATCTCCCCCTAACCTAACCCACAGTCTCTCCCCCCAACATAACCCATTGTCTGACTCTCCTCCCCCCAACCTAACCCACAGTCTCTCCCCCCAACCTAACCCACTGTCTCTCCCCCCAACTAAACCCACAGTCTCTCCCCCCAACCAAACCCACTGTCTCTTCCCCCAACCTAACCCACTGTCTATACCCCCAACCAAATCCACTGTCTATCCGCCTAACTTAACCCACTGCCCCCCCCCAACCTAACCCACTGTCTATACCCCCAACCTAACCCACTGTCTATACCCCCAACCTAACCCACTGTCTATACCCCCAACCTAACCCACTGTCTATACCCCCAACCTAACCCACTGTCTATACCCCCAACCAAACCCACTGTCTATACCCCCAACCTAACCCACTGTCTATACCCCCAACCTAACCCACTGTCTATACCCCCAACCTAACCCACTGTCTATACCCCCAACCTAACCCACTGTCTATACCCCCAACCTAACCCACTGTCTATACCCCCAACCTAACCCACTGTCTATACCCCCAACCTAACCCACTGTCTATACCCCCAACCTAACCCACTGTCTATTCGCCTAACTTAACCCACTGCCCCCCCCCAACCTAACCCACTGTCTATACCCCCAACCTAACCCACTGTCTATACCCCCAACCTAACCCATTGTCTGACTCTAACCGACTGTATCTCTCTCTTTTCAGACCAGGCATTCCCATTAGTCTGCGCTGGGCTCTTCACCTTTGACGTCTCAATCAGAGGAAAATAAATTGCACCTCAGAAAACAGAAAAACAGATGCTCAGAGCACATCGGCAAATCCCTCTTTAAACAGCCCTCATTCACAAGAACAGAGCAGACATTTTAAGCCATTGCAGTTAAATGTACCTTGAAATTGCCATGTCTTTTTTTTCTATGGGGAACAAGTGTTTGTAGACCAGTAACGCGTGAAAGTAGCCAGTCAGACATATTCTGTTTGCAGTGCTACAATATTAAATCTATTTTTTTATGTTATCTAAATACACAAGGACAAGGATCACAGGCTTTGTACCTCTCTATATATTTAAGATATGATTTATAAATAATGTGTATTCTTTTTCTTACAAAAACTGTTGTAAGTAAAAGAAAAGTCATGCATGGGGAACATTCATCAAAACCAATCAATCTTCACTTCTTTGAATCTGTGCAGAATGATTCTCTGAATTTTTTTTTTTTTTTACAATTCAATACTATAGTAATCTTGTAAAGCCCCCAATTACTAAAAACTCCATAGAAATGACTCCATAAATACCTGGTTCAGTACCCAAATATATTCAGTACCAGTTGACACCCCAACTCATTTGAGGGTATTTCTTTATTTTTAGTCATTTAGTAGTTGTTCCTATCCAGAGTGTCTTACAGTGTGCATTCATTTTAAAAGAGCCAGGTGAAACAACCACACAGTTCTGTAGTAAGTGCATTCTAAAAGCAGAGCGCATCACTCCGATTCTTAAATCTTTGATTGGCTTCCAGTCAGTTACAGAATAGATTTCAAAGTGGTGCTTTTAGTTTATAAATCTCGGAATGGTTTAGGACCCGAATACATTTCTGATATGTTTGAAGAATATAAACCGAGCAGGGCTCTTAGATCCATGAACACAGGTCAGCTAGTAGAGCCCAGAGTCCAAACTAAACATGGAGAAGCTGCGTTTAGCACTTATGCTGTACACAACTGGAATAAACTACCAGAAGATCTTAGATGTGCCCCAAACATATCCATTTTTAAATCCAGGTTAAAAACACTTCTCTTCTCACATGCCTATGACTGAGCACATAAACTTAACCACACTATTTAGCCTTACAGCTTCCTAAGATTTTTAATCTTTATATGTTTTCCTATTGTATTTTTTATTATTATGATGTTTTCCTTTGTTTTGATGTTATCATTTGAGTATTTGTTTTTATTTTATTGTACTTTCATATATTTTTCTTTGTAAAGCACATTGAATTGCTTCGATGTATGAATTGTGCTATATAAATAAACTTACTTGCTAATCAATTAATAGTTTTTTGTCAAATGTCAGTGCTGGTATGTAGAGCATAAAAAGAATAAACATAGAACATAAAAAGTTAACAAAAGACTAAAATGGAAGTTAGTACCACCGTTGAGGTGCCAGAACAAAGAGTTTTGACTGTGGATCAGGAACCGCCCAAAACGGGTGGGGCAGCCAGGAGGTGGTTGAACAAAGACCCCAGGTTGGGATGGTTTGAGAACTGCCAGAAGTTGGGGAGGAAAGGAATCTCTTGTTACCCCATAGGCAAGAACCATAGCATGGAAGACGATCCAAGCTCCATCTGGAAGCCAGTGTAGAGTGGGAAGTGGAGCCAGTGTAGAGTGTGAAGTGGAAGCCAGTGTAGAGTGTGAAGTGGAGCCAGAGCGAAACAGAGGTCCAACTGTGGTCCTTGTCATGGTTCTCTGGAGCCTGGGTGCCGTTTGAACCTGTCTGTCCTTCCACAGATGTGGGCTCCAGACAGCAACAAGTGCCGGAATATTGTGTTGACACAGCAGAGTCTAAGATATTACGATAAAACCATGTTCATTGGAGTTGTTTGTAGAGTTTATGGGTATGCTGGTGCAGGCATTTAAAAAAAGAGATAAATAAATGAATAATAAAACAAATATAACATCCATCCATCTTCTTCCGCTTATCTAGCTCTTCCGGGGGGACACCGAGGCGTTCCCAGGCCAGCCGGGAGACATAGTCCCTCCAGCGTGTCCTAGGTCTTCCCCGGGGTCTCCTCCCGGTGGGACGGGCCCGGAACACCTTCCCGGGAAGGCGTTCAGGAGGCATCCGGAACAGATGCCCAAGCCACCTCAGCTGACCCCTCTCGATGTGGAGGAGCAGCAGCTCTACTCTGAGCTCCTCCTGGGTGACCGAGCTTCTCACCCTATCTCTAAGGGATCGCCCAGCCACCCTGCGGAGAAAACTCATTTCTGGCTGCCCCTAGAAATTCTGTCCATAAAAATTACGAACAGAACCGGCGACAAAGGGCAGCCCTGCTGGAGTCCAAAATGCACCGGGAACAAATTTGGCTTACTGCCGGCAATGCGAACCAAGCTCCTGCTTCGGTCATACAGGGACCTGACAGCCCTTAACAAAGGACCCAGGACCCCATATTCCCGAAGCACCCTCCACAGGATGCCGCGAGGGACACAGTCAAATGCCTCCTCCAAATCCACAAAACACATATGGATTGGTTGGGCAAACTCCCATGAACCCTCCAACACCCCGTAGAGGGTATAGAGCTGGTCCAGTGTTCCACGGCCCGGACGAAAACCACACTGTTCCTCCTTAATCTGAGGTTCTACTATCGGCCGTATTCTCCTTTCCAGTACCCTGGCATAGACTTTCCTGGGGAGGCTGAGAAGTGTGATCCCCCTGTAGTTGGAACACACCCTCCGGTCCCCCTTCTTAAAGAGAGGGACCACAACCCCGGTCTGCCATCCCAGAGGCACTGTCCCCGACCGCCACGCGATGCTGCAGAGGCGTGTCAACCAAGACAGCCCCACAACATCCAGAGACTTGAAGTACTCAGGGCGGATCTCATCCACCCCCGGTGCCTTGCCACCGAGGAGTTTCTTTACTACCTCAGTGACTTCAACCCGGGTGATGGACGAGTCCACCTCTGAGCCCTCAGCCTCTGCTTCCTCAATGGAAGACGTGACGGCGGGATTGAGGAGATCCTCAAAGTACTCCTTCCACCGCCGGACGACATCCCCAGTTGAAGTCAATAGCTGCCCACCGCCACTGTAAACAGCGTTGGTAGGGCACTGTTTCCCTCTCCTGAGGCGCCGGACCGTTTGCCTGAATCTCTTCAAGGCCAGCCGATAGTCCTTCTCCATGGCCTCACCGAACTCCTCCCAGGCCCGAGTTTTTGCCTCAACAACCACCCGGGCTGCAGTCCACTTGGCCTGCCGGTACCCGTCAGCTGCCTCAGGAGTCCCACAAGCCAACCAGGCCTGATAGGACTCCTTCTTCAGCTTGACGGCATCCCTTACTTCCGGTGTCCACCACCGGGTTCGGGGATTGCTGCCTCGACGGGCACCGGAGACCTTACGGCCACAGCTCCGAGCGGCCGCTTCGACAATGGAGGTGGAGAACATGGTCCACTCAGACTCAATATCTCCAGCCTCCCTCGGGATCCAGTCGAAGCTCTGCCGGAGGTGGGAGTTAAAGATCTCTCTGACAGGAGACTCGGCCAGACGTTCCCAGCAGACCCTTACAGTACGCTTGGGTCTGCCGAGTCTGTCCAGCTTCCTCCCCCGCTATCAGATCCAACTCACCACCAGGTGGTGATCAGTTGACACGTGCACTGATGGACACCCTTATGCTTGAACATGGTGTTCGTTATGGACAAATTGTGACTAGCACAGAAGTCCAATAACTGAACACCGCGGGTTCAGATCAGGGGGGCCGTTCCTCCCAATCACGCCCCTCCAGGTGTCACTGTTGTTGCCCACGTGTGCTTTGAAGTTCCCCAGTAGAACGATGGAGTCCCCAGTCGGAGTACTTTCCTCAAAATGTTTTTCATCATTAAAGGGTTTTGAACCGCTCTTATTCTGACCCGTCGCCTAGGACCTGTTTGCCTTGGGAGACCCTACCAGGGGCATATAGCCCCAGACAACATAGCTTCTAGGGTCACTCGGGTACTCAAACCCCTCCACCACGTTAAGGTGGCAGTTCATGGAGGGGACAAATATAATAGTAGTGGATAATGTCTTCACTATTATCCACTACTATAATAGTAGTGGATAATAGTGAAGACATCAATGAAATAACACATACAGAATCATATATTAATCAAAAAGATATTATACAAAAATATATATATATTTTTTTGCATTTATAAATTCTTCAAAGTAACACCTCATTGACTTGATAACAGCTTTGTACACTCTTGGCATTCTCTCAACCAGCTTCATGAGGTGGTCACCTGAAACTAAAGAAATACCCTTGAATAAATAGGGGTCACTAAACGTTTGACTGGCACTGTATATGTATATTTACTACTGTTCAAAAGTTTGTGGTCACTTGGAAATGTCGTTGTTTTTGTCCATTAAAATAACATCAAATTGATCAGAAATACAGTGTAGATATTGTTAATGTTGTAAATGACTATTGTATCTGGAAACAGCTGATTTTGGAATTAAATATTTACATTGGCATACAGAGGCTCATTATAAGCAACCATACCTCCAATGGCACGTTGTTTTTGCTAATCCAAATGTATTATTTTATAAGGCGAATTGATCATTAGAAAACCCTTTTGCAATTACAGTGGGGAGAAGAAGTATTTGATACATTTGATGTTTCAGGTTTTCCTACTTTCAAAGCATAGAGGTCTATAACTTTTATCATAGATACACATCAACTGTGAGAGACGGAATCTAAAACAAAAATGCAGAAAATCACATTGTATGATTTTTTTATAATTAATTGATGATAAAAAAAGATGATGAACTGAAAAGAAGATGGAGTGTCTTCTGTCAAGCATGGTGGAGGCAATGTGATGGTCTGGGGGTGCTTTGGTGGTGTTATATTGGCAGATTTGTACAGGGTCAAAGGGATCCCATAAAGTTTGCTATGTTATATATTCAAACAAATTTTATGTATGTTTCCATGAAAAACAAAGACATTTCTAGGTGACCCTTAACTTTTGAAAGGTAGTGTTTATACATATCAAACTTTTGAAAAGTAGTGTATGAACATATCAAACATGTTATATTTTTAAGGATTCTTATGCACATCACAATAATGACATGTACAGTATTTTCTGTCTTTTCCCCTTTCCCTCCATCCCCTCTTTTCTCTCTACTTGTCCTCTTGTTCCATCTTTGTCCCTTTCCTCTCTTTGCTGTAGCGAAGGGTAGCAGAGTGTTAACTGTACTACCTGACCATTAGCAGAAGCTGTGGTTTTCAGGTAACCCAAGAAGAAACGAGTCAAAAAAAGAAGTCAATTTAATAGCTCTGGAAGAGTTGTTACATGGGTTAGATGGTAATGTAATGCTATCTTAGATGTATTCCCCATGTGACTGGTTCAGTTTTAACTAGCCATGGCTGGTGGTTGAAGTAATTCAAGCAGAAAACTATACACTTCATTAGAATTGTCCTGAAGTATGCATTTAGAATGCCTTTAAATTGTAACACTGCATTATTAAACATTTATTTCAACAAGGAACACAGAGACCAAGATCCCTTTTACAGCTGGGCCCTGTGTATACATGTTTACACATACTGTTTAGGTTCATTGATTAAAGAAAACACAGAGCTCAGAAAAAAGGCACGGAGAACAGACAAAACAAGACGCTCACAGATGGCACAAGACAAAGTACATTGTATTAAACCGGTTTTATTCCTTCAGTTTTTTCCCGCAGATATTTGGCCTGGCGAGTGCTGTGCTGTCTCTTAGGTGTAGCAAATATGTATATCAAATACATGTAACAACCTTAAAAATACAAATCATGTAATATACTTGAGGCTTTACACACAAGTCATGTGTAGTCAAAGCATATCTGACGAACCACTCTGGAGATGTACGTACATCAGATTCCCTAAACCAGGGACCTACAGACCACGCAAAAAAGCCTTTCTACACATCAAAACATGTTTTGTCAGTTCACAGACAAGTAACACAACAATAAAAATCAGTTCAGGTAAAATGTGCACAGTTAACAAAGATAGCAGCAGATTCTTACATTTACATAGAGGTTATTCCCTTGATAGCACAATATCTTGCATTACCCAAAGCAGTTTAGATTAGATTAGATTCAACTTTAGTGCAGTACAGTGAAATGCAGTTAGCATCAAAATATTACAAGCAACACCCAAACAAATCTTCCAATGAATGTTTAAAATGGGCAAGGGGTATGAGCGTTCTCAATATAAGTTTGGTCTGCAGACTATTCCATAACAGGATCCCAGATTCTGTGCAGATTGCAGAGGCCTCAAGTGTAATCCAGGCTTGAGCTGTGGTATTATGAGTTATATTTCTAATATTTATGAAGGTAGTTTATGTAGAAGTGTGTAAAGTCTGCTCCGCGTGGCACAGTGGCTCCCCTTCCTCTCCGGCGCTGCACCTCATCAGTGTACTAACCACCGGCAGGAGAGTGATGGCAGAAGCGCCCCCCGAGGACACACCTGTTCCCAATCACTGTTTAGTTGTGTTTATATTCTGTTGTTCACCCACCACACCTCACATATTATTGTTTTCCCTTTGAGATATCATGTGGGGCATTCCAATGTTTCAAAAAGAGATTTCTAAAATCCAATCGAATCGCTCTATTGCTCCTTTCACCTGCCTCACTTTTACGCACTCGCTCCCCTCGCTCCCCTCTCTCCCCTCGCTACACTCGCTCCACTCGCTCCACTCGCTCCCCTCGCTCCCATCGCTCCACTCGCTCCCCTCGCTCCCCTCGCTCCCCTCGCTCCCCTCTCTCCCCTCGCTCCCCTCGCTACACTCGCTCCCCTCGCTACACTCGCTCCCCTCGCTCCCCTCGCTACACTTGCTCCCCTCGCTCCCCTCGCTCCATTCGCTCCCCTCGCTACACTCGCTCCCCTCGCTACACTCGCTCGCTCCCTTCGCTCCCCTCGCTACACTCGCTACACTCGCTCGCTCCCCTCGCTACACTCGCTCCCTCGCTCCCCTCGCTACACTCGCTACACTCGCTCGCTCCCCTCGCTCCCCTCGCTACACTCGCTCCCCTCGCTACACTCGGTACACTCGCTCGCTCCCCTCGCGCCTAACACAATTTTTCATTATATCCTGCTCAAAAAGGGAACACAATCATCACAAGATAACACCAGATAAATTACATTTCATTGGATATCAATCAGTCCAATTAGGAAGCATAAGCGATTGTGAATCACCTGTTTTGGTGCAAATGAATCACCTGCAAACAGGTGCACCAGAGAGGCAACAGCAAGACAACCTCCAAAAAGGGAATGGTCTTGCAGGTGGTGGCCACAGACAATTGCGCTCTCCTTATCCTTCCTGACTGATTCTTCTTTAGTTTTGTGTTTCGCTAGTGTCCTTGTCACAACAGGTAGCATGAGGCGGTACCTGCAGCCCATTCAGGTTGCAAAGGCAGTCCAGCTCCTTCAGGATGGCACATACATACGTGCTGTCGCAAGAAGGTTTGCTTTGTCTCCCAGTACAGTTTGAAGAGCACATAGGAGATACCAGGAGATGGGTCATTACATGAGGAGAGCTGGACAGGGCCGTAGAAGGGCATCAACCCAGCTGCAAGACCAGTATCTGCACCAGAAACAGACTCCATGAGGGTGGCATAAGGGCCTGACGTCCTCTAGTGGGACCTGTGCTCACAGCCCAGCACCATGCAGCTCAATCGGCATTTAGCAGTGAACACCAGAATTCTCAGGTCCGTCATCAGTACCCTGTTCTCTTCACAGATGAGAGTAGGTTCACATTGAGCGCCCCACAGAGTCTGAAAAACGCAGTAGTGAAAGTTAAGCTACATGTAACATCATCCAGCATGACCGGTTTGGCGGTGGGTCATTGATGATCTGGGGAGGCATATCCTTGGAGGGTCACAAAGACCTCCAAGTGCTAGACAACGGTAGCCTGACTGCTGTTAGGTACTGTGATGAAATCCTCAGACCCATCGTCAGATCTTACACTGGTGCAGTGGGCCCTGGGTAACTCCTGGTGCAGGACAATACCCAGCCTCATGTGACCAGAGAGTGTAGGCAGTTCCTGGATGACGAAGGTATTGATGCCATTGACTGGCCCTCATGTTCCTCAGACCTGAATCCAATTGAAAACCTCTGGAATGTTATGTATCACTGCATCAAACACCGCCAAGTGGCACCACAAACTGTCCAGGAGCTCACTGATGCCCTGATCCAGGTCTGAGAGGAGATCCCCCAGGACACCATCCACTGTCTCATCAGGAGCATGCCCAGATGTTGTTGGGAGTGCATACAGGCACGTGAGGGTCACACACACTACTGAGTCACATTATGAGTTGCCGTGATGAAATTCACTCAAGTTGGAACAGCCTGTGAATTCAACTGTTTACTTAGATCTTTGGTGTGTTTTAATCCAGCCCTCAATCGGTTGGTGGTTTTGGTTTCCATTGACCATTTTTAAGTTCAAGTCAAGTTCAAGTTCAGTTCACTTTGTTCTCAACGATTGACACAATGTACAGTAAAGAATTTGATCTTAAATACATTTCCTTCATTGAGACTCGATGTGCTCCAATTTTTTTGAGCAGAGCATTTATGATTAACAATCAAATGATAAATTACTTAGAAACTAGTTGTTATGAACAAAGGTGCCATAATTTGTCTTCTTATGAATGACTTGTTTGTGATTGAGTCAGTGTTGCTGATGCAAAGTAGACCCTTCATTATCAAACACCAAGTAAATAAATTAGGATACAATTATGAGTCATTAGCCAACAGTTTTAAAGTAACCAACAGTTTCATGTTTAACTGACTAATTAATCTGGGTGATCACTGGGATGTGAATATTTGATCTGTTAACTAGTTGCATATGTCGCATGACTCGTAAGGCAGAGAAAAGCAGTTGCTTAATCAACTGAGTCAGTGTACTGGTGAAGATGAATCAAATAGACTGATAGATGGAATCAACTGAGTCAGTTTACTGGTAAAGGACAGATCAAATAGGCCAATATATGGAAGGTTTTCCAAGAGATTTCATGCTCCTTTTTATTAAAATACAAGAATAAAGTAGTTTATTTTGACACTACTGAATTTTGTAGTCTATTTTGATACACTTAAAATCAAGGTATTTGGCATGTTATTTAAAAATAAATGTTGATGTATCTTTGCCCATCTCTGTAAAGGCAAATGAGAAAGAAACTGACTGGTAAACACAGAAAGTACCCGTTTATTTCAAATGACAGTTATATAGGAAAAATGTAAACCGTAATACAAGATTGTCATGTTCTTTGAGGTAAACAACACCACTTATCTTAGTTTGGACTGTTTTACAGTAATTTTCCACTTGCAATGCAGCCTTTCGACAGAGGTACATACGGTTTCCATTTATTCATTTGTACAATGCTAATAACACCTTTTAACTTACCGTGACAGAGCTGAATAATGGATTGTTTAAAAAATGACTCTATGTGCCTGAAAGACCTACTCGGGGTAAGGAGACTGTCACCGAAATATGATTTTTGGGATAACAATCCCTTTAACAAACAATGATGGATTTAATGACAACAATAGGGCAGGTGGAAAAACGACAGGAATATAAGGCAGGGAGGCCTACATAAAACATACTCAACCACAACTGAACAAAACTGGGCAAACTAAATAGGGGGCTAACAAGACACAGGTGAAAACAATAATGACAGATGGACAACCTACATTCAAGAACAAAGGACAAAAAACAAACAGAACAGGCTACATTCAAGAACAACGGCAACAACAAAACAGAACTTTGAACTTTGTTCAAACAGCATGTTGTTCTCGTCTCAAGGACAGTGAAGTCCTGCCCACATTTTGATATGAACTACAGTGGTGAGTTCTGTACCTGCACAATGATAATTAGCATCCAGAGGTTTAAGTGTGGATGACATCGCATGTAGTTAATATCCCCATCATCTATAACTGACATAAAAGGAGCTTGTTTTCTATTTGTGTAGGACAAACATGTTCTGTTTCTATAGAGGAAGCTTAGTTTGATCTTTAGCCTTTTACAGAGTTCATCAACAGGTATTTTAAATGTTTATCATCCAGCCAAATCTCTAAGTATTTAAATGCAGACACTTGATTAATTCGAGAGCCATCTAAGCACCTGAGTGCAAGTGTATTTTCAAACAGCTTTTTAGACCTATTAAAAATCATTACATTTGTTTTGTTTGCATTTAAAACCAGTTTACGTTGTAAAAAAGACCCCTTGTAGTATCTTAAATTCAGTCTCCAGCCGTTGAAGCAGCAGAGTACATGACAGTGTCATAAGCGTACAGATGCATTTTACTGTTTTCTCATCACTGATATTATTTACGTAGAGAGTGAACAAAAATGGATCAAGTATAGAATCTTGTGGGACCCCTTTAAAACCCCTTTAAGTCCAATGGCTCCAAACGAATCCCATCTACTCTGACAGCCTGACTTCTATCCTTAAGATAGTCATGAAACCAACAACAAGCATCGGTCTAAATCCTCCTTCTTCTGAGGAGGGCTTCTACCAGGGAGGACTTCTAACGGAGAAGGCTTCTACCAGGGAGGACTTCTAACGGAGAGGGCTTCAACCAGGGGACAGGGGAGCTTTTTCCCCGGTAGAATCATGCAAAATACAGCCTCTGTGGACAAAGTCCCATGTGGCAACATTGTTTAAGCTGCCACACTTGGACAAAATGGTTCCAATTTCCATCTGTAGATGTTCAATAGACAGTAATACTATCAACAAAGCCCTTTTCACATCAGCAGTTGTCACAAAGTGCTTTTACAAAACATCCAGCCTGAAACCCCAAGGAGCATTCACCAACAGTGTTGAAGCACAGTGGCTAGGAAAACCTCCCTAAAAGGGGCCGATATTTAGGAAAAAACCTAGAGTTGAACCAGGCTCTGTGGAGTGACCAGTCCTCTTCAGGCTGTGACGGGTGAACATTTTAAGAGTACAAGTTGTAATAACTAATAAATGCATGGGGGCTGTGTCCAGAGCCTATAAAGTCTAATCCAGATCAGAAACATGACCAGATGGACGAGGAGAGGGACAACCCGGGGGGGGGGGCAGCTGAAATCATCAGGTATCGTCTTGATCTGCAACACAACCAGGAAGACTTTGGACAGGGACAGCAATTAATCTTTCAAGCCTGGTACTCTGGAGGTGTGGGCCAGGACCTCATGTCCTCCTAAGTTTAAAACAGGGCAGGAGACAGGGAACATTTAGAAGTTTACAGTGGAGAAGGAGAATTGACCCTACTCCCCCAGCACAATAATATAGCAGCGTAAGACCTTGGGACTGAGACAGGGGGTTCCAGTGACACTGGGGAAGCCCAGGACAGGGCCCAACAGGCAGGAAGTCAATCCATCCAAATTGCCAGGCATCAACCAAAGAGACACCAAACAAACTATCGGTTAATAAACAACTGCTTGCTAAGGTTAAGGTTAGAGTTAGGATTAGAATAAGGTTTAGGGTAAGGGTTAGGGTTAGGAATGGAATAAAGGTTATGGTTAGGATATAGATAAGGTTTAGGGTTAGGGTTAGGAATGGAATAAAGGTTATGGTTAGGATATAGATAAGGTTTAGGGTTAGGAATGGAATAAAGGTTATGGTTAGGATATAGATAAGGTTTTGGGTTAGGGTTAGGAATGGAATATAGGTTATGGTTAGGATATAGATAAGGTTTAGGGTTAGGGGTTAGGGTTAGGAATGGAATAAAGGTTATGGTTAGGATATAGATAAGGTTTTGGGTTAGGGGTTAGGGTTAGGAATGGAATAAAGGTTATGGTTAGGATATAGATAAGGTTCACAGTTAGTAGAGAGTTAAAATGTTACAGATAGTCAGTTGACCCTCTGTAGAGCATTTTTTGAGCACACTTTTGGGACTCTCATTCACCCTGTTTCTTTCATCTTATTACTGATCCTAGTATCGAACACAGATTACACCTGTGCTCCTTCACACCTGCTGTCATGAGCACAGTATTTAGATCTGGCCATTTGATCGTTCTTTGTGAGGTGTTGTTTCATTTTTCGATTCTACTGAGCCTGTTTGGATATTCCTATTAGCATAGTTCTTGCCTTCTGAGTACCGACCCTTCTAGCCCGTGTTTTCCTCGTTTTTGATTAATAACGAAGCCGGTGATCTGACCTTACAGCCTGTTTTTGGACTAGGCCTTTGCCTGACCCCTTTGGATATTCTGCCTGCTCTGACATCCCGAGTTGCTGTCCATTTGCCGGGACGTAGACCATGATACTTCCTGCTCCTACTGTGTTTTTGGGGAAAAAATAAACATCTGCTGCTCTCTGGGCTTAAAACCTGTATTGTGTCCATTACACCTGGCAACAACAAGACCATTTTCTCCCTCTGATTCTAGCCACTCCCCCTGGTTATACCTCTCTGAATCTAGCCACTCCCCCTGGTTATATCTCTCTGAATCTAGCCACTCCCCCTGGTTATATCTCTCTGAATCTAGCCACTCCCCCTGGTTATAGCTACCTGTGTCACCCCGCCTCACAAGGCCCTGGCCTTGCTGTTCTGCACAAATCCAATTATAAAATAACCATGTAATAACTGTCTCTTCCCTCATTCCTCTCATTTGAATTCCTCACATCACTTATAAATCAATTTTCCCCCACCTTCTGCTGCTCGGTTACATGACTGTCCATGTCAACTCTCCAAACCTCTGATTTCACTGCTGTCCTGGACTGCTTTAATATCACCCAACATGTTAATTTCCCCACTCACATAAAGGACCCCATTCTTGACTTAGTCTGTCCTGTCGGCCTCAACATCCCCCACATCTCCCCTTCACTGTTCCCGCTGTCTGACCACAATATCCTGAATTTCACGTTTTCCTCAAACATACCCCACAATATTGGGAAACGTCTCATCTCCTTTCGCAAAATAAAAGCGAAAGCCGACACTGTGAAACTCTCTGATGCAATCTGCTCTGCCCTTCCCCTGAACCATGTCTCTAATATGCCTGAAGGTCTAGTTAACCAGTTCAACACTGCGCTGTCTGTGTCCCTCAACTACATGGCCCCACTCCAAACAAAAAACATTTCCTTCCCATCATCATCTGGTTTACACCTGAGCTCCTGAAGCAGGAGGGCCGCCGTCTTGAAGGTCGGACTAGAATTGACGTAACTGTTCATGCTAAAGCTTCACCTCTCCATTTATATTATATGAGACGCCCTCCATGTTGCCAGGACCTCCTTCATCTCCAACACCATCACAACCTCCAACACAAACTCCCAGGCTCTGTTTTCCAGTCAACAAACTTCTTCAACCCTGCGATGCCTCTTCTCTGCTTGCAAAACCTTTTCTTCAGTTTTTCAAGGGCAAGATCACACATGAATTCATCCTTGGCTAATCCTTCTCCCTCAGCCTCTTCTTCCACAGTTAACCACCTCTCTCTACCCTGTTCTACAAACCCACCTGCATACTTTTACCATGGTTGACTCAGCATATATCTCCAAACTTATATTTTGATATATCTCATCACAAACAACTACCTGCTCCCTGTATCCATTTCCTGCCACCCTCATCAAGGTCTTCCTGCTCTCTGTCCATACAGTGGGGAGAACAAGTATTTGATACACTGCCGATTTTGCAGGTTTTCCTGCTTACAAAGCATGTAGAGGTCTGTAATTTTTATCATAGGAACACTTCAACTGTGAGAGACGGAATCTAAAACAAAAATGCAGAAAATCACATTGTATGATTTTTAAATAATGAATTTGCTGTCACGGGTTGCGGGAGTAAGGAACCAGGTGCAGGCAGAATGCGGTCGATTTTGGTTTTTAATAAACAGACATCAAGCATGACCAAACAACAAAAGAAAATGGCTGACTTAAGCAGCAAAACCGACTGTACACAATGGTTCTAACGAAACTTACATATAACGGCAACACACACGAAAATATCAAACACAACATTTAAACACTTGCAAACGATATTATAGGGATCTGGTGTGCATGATTAAAGACATGTGACACAAAACATGTCCGGGATGTGTTCATGAGTGACGGGAACTGAGGGGCTCTGCTGCTCACCGTACTGTGACAGTACCCCCCGAAAGGCCCGGCCATCACCAGGGCGGCGGATAGGCCATAATGACATAAGTATTTGATCACCTACCAACCAGTAAGAATTCCTGCTCTCACAGACCTTTTTTCTTTAAGAAGCCTGCCTGTTCTCCACTCATTACCTGTATTAACTGCACCTGTTTGAACTTGTTACCTGTATAAAAGACACCTGTCCACACACTCAATCAAACAGACTCCAACCTCTCCACAATGGCCAGGACCAGAGAGCTGTGTAAGGACATCAGGGATAAAAAAAAAAGCGGGCCAAAATCCCTGCTGCAGTGTGTGCACACCTGGTCAAGAACTACAGGAAACGTGTGATCTCTGTAATTGCAAACAAAGGTTTCTGTACCAAATATTAAGTTCTGCTTTTCTGATGTATCAAATACTTATGTCATGCAATAAAATACAAATGTATTTCTTAAAAATCATACAATGATACAGATTACAGGCTTTGTAAGTGGGAAAACCTGCAAAATCAGCAGTTTATCAAATACTTGTTCTCCCCACTGTACATCATTCAAATAGTCAATCTGTCTCTCTCCCACAGCATTTTCCCCTCAAACTACACAACTGCTATAGTCACACACATCTTAAAGAAACCTGGTCTGGACCAGACCAATTTTCATAACTTCTGCCCCATCTCCAAAATTCCCTTCCTTGCATAATTCTGATTTAGCTGCAGTCACACAGGGTGTCCCCCAGGGCTCTGTTCTTGATTCTGATTCAGCTGCAGTCACACAGGGTGTCCCCCAGGGCTCTGTTCTTGATTCTGATTCAGATGCAGTCACACAGGGTGTCCCCCAGGGCTCTGTTCTTGATTCAGCTGCAGTCACACAGGGTGTCCCCCAGGGCTCTGTTCTTGATTCTTATTCAGCTGCAGTCACACAGGGTGTCCCCCAGGGATCTGTTCTTGATTCTGATTCAGCTGCTGTCACACAGGGTGTCCCCCAGGGATCTGTTCTTCATTCTGATTCAGATGCAATCACACAGGTTGTCCCCCAGGGATCTGTTCTTGATTCAGATGCAGTCACACAGGGTGTCCCCCAGGGCTCTGTTCTTGATTCTGATTCAGCTGCAGTCACACAGGGTGTCCCCCAGGGCTCTGTTCTTGATTCTGATTCAGCTGCAGTCACACAGGGTGTCCCCCAGGGCTCTGTTCTTGATTCTGATTCAGCTGCTGTCACACAGGGTGCCCCCCAGGGATCTGTTCTTGATTCAGATACAGTCACACAGGGTATCCCCCAGGGCTCTATTCTTGACCCTTGCTCTTCATCATCTACAGTCTCCCCCTTGGTCAGATCCTCCATCACTGCAAACTTGACTTTCACTGCTATGCCAACAACACTCAAATTTACCTTAGCAACAAGTCTCTCACCAACCCACCTTTGGTCCAAATTAAATCCTACCCATCAACAATAAAATCATGGATGCAGCAAAACTTCCTCAAGCTCAACAGTGATAAAAAGAAACCCCTACTCATTTAAACAGCACAGTTCATACATAGAAGCAATTCAATGTGCTTTACAAAGAAAATGAACAAATATACAAAAATACAATACCATAAAAACAAATACTAAAATGAAAACATCAAAACAACATCATAATAATAAAACATAGAAAAATAAAATAGAAATAGAATAAAAATGGGATAAAAACATAGGAAACTATAAAAGCTATAAGGCTAAACAGTGCGGTTAAGTTTATGTGGTCAGTCATAGGCACATGAAAAGAGAAGTGCTTGTAACCTGGATTTAAAAATGTATTGGGGCACGTCTAAGATCTTCTGGTAGTTTATTCCAGTTGTGTACAGCATAACTGCTAAACACAGCTTCGCCATGTTTAGTTTGGACTCTGGGCTCTACTAGCTGACCTGTGTTCATGGATCTAAGAGCCCTGCTCGGTTTATATTCTGCCAACATATCAGAAATGTATTCGGCTCCTAAACCATTCAGTAATTTATAAACTAAAAGCACCACTTTGAAATCTACTCTGTAACTGACTGGAAGCTAGTGAAAAGATTCAAGAACTCAAGTGTGATGTGCTCTGTTCTCTTGGTCCTGGTTAACATTCTAGCAGCAGCATTCTGAATGAGCTGCAGCTGTTTTACAGTCTTTTTGGGGAGTCCAGTTAAGAGGCCATTACAGTAGTCAAACTTACTAGAGATAAAAGCATGGATGAGCTTCTCTTGGCCTTTTTGAGACACCAAGCCCTTGATCAGAACACCAAGATGATGCACTTGGTCTCTGTTTTTTAGGCCTGAGAATCCAGCTCTTTACTAATACTAGTTATTTTATTTTTGATACAAAACACAATCATCTCTGTATTATCTTGGTTTGTTGGTGACAATTTTGGTTCATCCAGGTATTTATGTGCTCTATACAGTGACACAGTGAGTCTATTGAGCTGTTGTCATACAGTTCAACAGCCATATATATTTGAGTATCATCTGCATAGCTGTGGTAGTTAATGTTGTTTTCTCTAGAATTTGGCCCAAAGGTAGCATATAGAGTTTGAAGAGAAGCGGTCCGAGAACTGATCCCTGAGGAACTCTCCATGTCATAGCCACCCTATCAGATTAATGATTACCACTGGCACTAGATCCACACTCCCCAAAACTGGAACCTTCACTTTCACCACTGACGACACAGTTTTCTCTTCTTCCCCACATGCAAGCAACCTAGACTCCACCCTCAGCTTTGAACAACACATAAAACAGTCAGTCAAATACTAATTTTTTCACCTCCACAATATTGCCAAGCTAAAGGCCTCCCTTTACCGCCACTGAAACCTTAATACAAACACTAATCTCCTCCCGCCTAGACTACTACAACTCTTTTCTTTCTGGCATCAACTCTTCTTCTCTCCAAAAGCTACAAATGGTCCAAAACTCAGCAGCCAGACTCACCCACGCCACGTCCTGGCAGCACATCACCCCTATCTTCTGGGAATTCCACTGGCTTGCCGTTCCCCAGCATATTGATTTTAAAAATCTTCTGCTCTCCTATAAAGCCCTCCATCAGCTTTCTCCACCCTCCCTCTCTGCTCCAAGGCTTTGGAACTCTCTTCCACAATCCATCCATGACTCTGAATCTGTTACCATCTTCATCCATCACCTCAAGCCACATCTGTTCGAACAAGCCTACCCTAGCCCCTCCCCTTTCCCTTCCCCTAGCCCCTCCCCTTCCCCTAGCCCTTCCCCTTTCCCTTCACCTAGCCCCTCCCCTTTCAATTTGTCCTGTGTCATGTCTGAGTCCTTTTCTTAACATTTGTCTGTGTATTGTTTAATCGCTCTTCGGAAGTTGTTTGTTTTGTATCTGATGTAAAGTGTCTTTGGGTCCCAGAAAAGCGCTATATAAGTTCAATGTATTGTTATTGTAATTATCATGCCTGTTTTAGCTGTATATGTATCAGATTACAGAAAAAATAACAGTTGGAGCTTCAACCCTTAAACATCAGAAAGAGGGAGCGGAAAGACCATTTCACTATTGAAGACCTGCACCATTTTAAGACAACCAAGTGGGTTGGACTCTAAACTCTATGGTTCATTTCATTTGTTGAATTTGTGTGAATAGATTCAACTTTTTTTATTTATTTTCTTATTGTCAATTTGAGAGTTAATGTTGTCAGTAGTTTTTAGAATAAAACAACAATTTTCATTTTACTCAAAACCATACCTTTGAAAAAAACCAGAAAAAGTGATAATTTTGCAATGGTCTCTTAATATTTTCCAGAGCAGTATATACAAATGCTGATCATAAATATTAGAATATCATCAAAAAGTTTATTTATTTCCGTAATTCCATTCAAAAAGTGAAACTTGTATATTATATTCATTAATTACACACAGACTAATATATTTCAAATGTTTATTTCTTTTAATTGTGATGATCATAACTGACAACTAAAAAAAGTTTATTTATTTCAGTAATTCCATTCAAAAAGTGAAACTTGTATATTATATTCATTCATTACACACAGACTAATATATTTCAAATGTTTATTTCTTTTAATTGTGATGATCATAACTGACAAATAATGAAAATCCCAAATTCAGTATCTCAGAAAATTTGAATATTACTTAAGACCAATACAAAAAAATGATTTTTTGAAATGTTGGCCAACTGAAAAGTATGAACATGAAAAGTATGAGCATGTACAGCACTCAACACTTAGTTGGGGCTCCTTTTGCCTGAATTACTGCAGCAATACAGCGTGGCATGGAGTTGATCAATCTGTGGCACTGCTCAGGTGTTATGAGAGCCCAGGTTGCTCTTGTAGTGGCCTTGGGTCTGGTGTATCGCATCTTCCTCTTCACAATACCACATAGATTTTCTATAGGGTTAAGTTCAGGCGAGTTTGCTGGCCAATTAAGAACAGGGATACCATGGTCCTTAAACCAGGTGCTGGTAGCTTTGGCAATGTGTGCAGGTGCCAAGTCCTGTTGGAAAATGAAATCTGTATCTCCCTAAAGTTGGTCAGCAGCAGGAAGCATGAAGTGTTCTAAAACTTCCTGGTAGACGGCTGCGTTGACCTTGGACCTCAGAAAACACAGTGGACCAACACCAGCAGATGACATGGCACCCCAAACCATCACTGACTGTGGAAACTTCACACTGGACTTCAAGCAACATGGATTCTGTGCCTCTGCTCTCTTCCTCCAGACTCTGGGACCTTGATTTCCAAGGGAAATGCAAAATTTACTTTCATCAGAGAACATAACTTTGGACCACTCAGCAGCAGTCCAGTCCTTTTTGTCTTTAGCCCAGGCGAGACGCTTCTGACGCTGTGTCTTGGGAGTGGCTTGACACAAGGAATGCGACAGCTGAAACCCATGTCTTGCATACGTCTGTGCGTGGTGGTTCTTGAAGCACTGACTCCAGCTGCAGTCCACTCTTTGTGAATCTCCCCCACATTTTTGAATGGGTTTTGTTTCACAATCCTCTCCAGGATTTCCCTATTGCTTGTACACTTTTTTCTACCAAATTTTTTCCTTCCCTTCGCCTCTCTAGTAATGTGCTTGGACACCGAGCTCTGTGAACTGCCAGCCTCTTTAGCTATGACCTTTTGTGTCTTTCCCTCCTTGTACAAGATGTCAATGGTCGTCTTTTGGACAGCTTTCAAGTCAGCAGTCTTCCCCATGATTGTGTTGCCGACAGAACTAGACTGAGAGATCCTTTAAAGGACTTTGCAGGTGTTTTGGGTTAATTGGCTGATTATAGTGTGGCACCAGGTGTCTTCAACAGATCCGCACCTCTGAGTCCCTCACCATCTTCCAGTCCCACCTCAAGACGCATCTCTTCACCTCTGCCTATCCGTAGCCCCCCTCCCTTCTCACCTGTGTCTAATCTTGTTCTGTTTTGTTTGTTTTGTTTTGTTCTGTTTTTATCTATCTGCATTGTAAAGTGACTTTGAGTCCAAGAAAAGCGCTATAAAAATAAAATGTATTATTATTATTATTCAATATTGAACCTTTTCACAATATTCAAATTCAATATTCAATTAGTTGTCAGTTATAATAATCAAAATTAAAAGAAATAAACAAAATATATCATTCTGTGTGGAATGAATGTATACATTATACAAGTTTCACTTTTTGAATTGAATTACTGAAATAAATCAACTTTTTTATGATATTTTATGACTAATTTTATGACCAGCACCTGTACAGACAGGTGACAAATTAAAGGAAAGACCTGAAAAAATTACTGGAGCAATATAACAAATGCAGGTAGTTCCATACAGGTGTACCGCAGAAAACTATAGAGCATTTAACTTCTTATCATGCTCTGTGGAATGTTCAGAAATGCTGTGCAGGCCCTAGATTCTAAATCAAGTTGGCAAATGACACACAAAGACACAGACACACAAAGATCACTTTCAATTTGGTCAGGTGGTAAGTGACCGCCTACATACAAGCCCAGTGTGTGAAGGGATTAGTCTTTGTATTGTCTGCGTGAAGGGATTAGTCTTTGTATTGTCAGCATGAAAGGATTAGCCTTCGTATTGTCAGCATGAAGGGATTAGTCTTTGTATTGTCAGCTTGAAGGGATTAGTCTTTGTATTGTCAGCATGAAGGGATTAGTCTTTGTATTGTCGGCATGAAGGGATTAGTCTTTGTATTGTCAGCATGAAGGGATTAGTCTTCGTATTGTCAGCATGAAGGGATTAGTCTTCGTATTGTCAGCATGAAGAGATTAGTCTTCATATTATAAGCAAGAAGGGATTAGTCTTCGTATTGTCAGCGTAAAGAGATTAGTCTTCGTATTGTCAGCGTAAAGAGATTAGTCTTTGTATTGTCAGTATGAAGGGATTAGTCTTCGTATTGTCAGCATGAAGGGATTAGTCTTCGTATTGTCAGCATGAAGGGATTAGTCTTCATATTATAAGCAAGAAGGGATTAGTCTTCATATTGTCAGTGCTGCTGTAGTTCTGGGACTCGTTCTGCAGTCAGTCGCGTCGTGTTCAAGGGTGCCACTCCTGTCTTCTGTCTGCTCTGTATTCCCTATTGACAGTTATTATATATACAGCTCCGGAAAAAATGAGAGACCACTGCATGTTTTCTTTCCTTTTCAAAAAAGTAAAAAAGGAAGGTTTTGAGTGAGGAATATATATAGTTATGGAAATTCTTGAACTAATGTACATTTCAGAAATGTCTGCCTTTCTATTACCTGGTATGTAACTCTGATCTTTGATTGTGACACACAAGTAGTATATTGTGACACACTGTATAATATCAGAGCATCACTAGGTACTCTGACCTGTTCTTCTGCCTAGACCAATGAGAGTATCTGTCCTTTGTTCCTTAGGAGTGTAGGAGAGGGGCATCATTGACTGGTATCGGCAGATTATACTCATTAATCTGCGCATCTGTATAACTCATCAGGGCATCTATTGTCTGTCTGGATGCTGTAAGACCTCTTTAGAGTTGAAGATGTGGGGAAGGAAAGCCTGGGTAGTAATAGAACAAAGGGAATGTGTTCTGTTGAGTTAGGTCATATGTGGAGTATCTTATCACACCCCTTTTTCCCGTATAAGTACTGATGATTGTCCTGTATTAATTTAGAGAATCCTCAGTTGATTATCCTGTAAGCTTTTGACGTGTCTCTTTATTTGAAAATAAACTAGTAATTGTGCCAAGAGAATTTTGTCTCTGTACTTACTCCTTTAAAAGTTCTGATCAATGGAATTACCATGACAATATATATGTGTGTGTGTATGTATGTATGTATTTATGTATTATATAAATACATATATTATTATATACTGCTCAAAAAAATTAAGAGGACACTAAAATCACACGTTGTGTTTTGATGAACAAATAATATTAAAGATCAAAATCTTTACTGGACATTGTGTAATTCGTTGAGAAAAAATTACATGAAATCGATCATTTGAAACCAAAATCGCAAAAACAAACTGAGGACTGCATTCAAACTCACACCGAAAATCTAAGTAAACAACTGAAATCACAGGCTGTACCAGTTAGCAAGTATTTCATCACAGCAATTCACTATGTCACTCAGTAGTGTTTATGGCCCCCACGTGTCTGTATGCACCAGTAGTGTGTATGGCCCCCACGTGTCTGTATGTACCAGTAGTGTGTAGGGCCCCCACGTGTCTGTATAAACCAGTAGTGTGTATGGCCCCCACGTGTCTGTATGCACCAGTAGTGTGTATGGACCCCACGTGTCTGTATGCACCAGTAGTGTGTATGGCCCCCATGTGTCTGTATGCACCAGTAGTGTGTATGGCCCCCACGTGTCTGTATGTACCAGTAGTGTGTATGGCCCCCACATGCCTGTATGTACCAGTAGTGTGTATGGCCCCCACGTGTCTGTATGCACCAGTAGTGTGTATGGCCCCCACGTGTCTGTATGCACCAGTAGTGTGTATGGCCCCCACGTGTCTGTATGCACCAGTAGTGTGTATGGCCCCCACGTGTCTGTATGCACCAGTAGTGTGTATGGCCCCCACGTGTCTGTATGCACCAGTAGTGTGTATGGACCCCACGTGTCTGTATGCACCAGTAGTGTGTATGGCCCCCACGTGTCTGTATGTACCAGTAGTGTGTATGGCCCCCACGTGTCTGTATGCACCAGTAGTGTGTATGGTCCCCACGTGTCTGTATGCACCAGTAGTGTGTATGGCCCCCACGTGTCTGTATGTACCAGTAGTGTGTATGGCCCCCACGTGTCTGTATGCACCAGTAGTGTGTATGGTCCCCACGTGTCTGTATGCACCAGTAGTGTGTATGGCCCCCACATGCCTGTATGCACCAGTAGTGTGTATGGCCCCCACGTGTCTGTATGCACCAGTAGTGTGTATGGCCCCCACGTGTCTGTATGCACCAGTAGTGTGTATGGCCCCCACGTGTCTGTATGCACCAGTAGTGTGTATGGCCCCCACGTGTCTGTATGCACCAGTAGTGTGTATGGTCCCCACGTGTCTGTATGCACCAGTAGTGTGTATGGACCCCACGTGTCTGTATGCACCAGTAGTGTGTATGGCCCCCACATGCCTGTATGCACCAGTAGTGTGTATGGCCCCCACGTGTCTGTATGCACCAGTAGTGTGTATGGCCCCCACGTGTCTGTATGCACCAGTAGTGTGTATGGCCCCCACGTGTCTGTATGCACCAGTAGTGTGTATGGCCCCCACGTGTCTGTATGCACCAGTAGTGTGTATGGCCCCCACGTGTCTGTATGCACCAGTAGTGTGTATGGCCCCCACATGCCTGTATGCACCAGTAGTGTGTATGGCCCCCACATGCCTGTATGCACCAGTAGTGTGTATGGCCCCCACGTGTCTGTATGCACCAGTAGTGTGTATGGCCCCCACGTGTCTGTATGCACCAGTAGTGTGTATGGCCCCCACGTGTCTGTATGTACCAGTAGTGTGTATGGCCCCCACGTGTCTGTATGCACCAGTAGTGTGTATGGCCCCCACGTGTCTGTATGCACCAGTAGTGTGTATGGCCCCCACGTGTCTGTATGCACCAGTAGTGTGTATGGCCCCCACGTGTCTGTATGCACCAGTAGTGTGTATGGCCCCCACGTGTCTGTATGCACCAGTAGTGTGTATGGCCCCCACGTGTCTGTATGCACCAGTAGTGTGTATGGCCCCCATGTGTCTGTATGTACCAGTAGTGTGTATGGCCCCCACATGTCTGTATGCACCAGTAGTGTGTATGGCCCCCACGTGTCTGTATGTACCAGTAGTGTGTATGGCCCCCACATGTCTGTATGCACCAGTAGTGTGTATGGACCCCACGTGTCTGTATGTACCAGTAGTGTGTATGGACCCCACATGCCTGTATGCACCAGTAGTGTGTATGGACCCCACATGCCTGTATGCACCAGTAGTGTGTATGGTCCCCACGTGTCTGTATGCACCAGTAGTGTGTATGGCCCCCACATGCCTGTATGCACCAGTAGTGTGTATGGCCCCCACATGCCTGTATGCACCAGTAGTGTGTATGGACCCCACATGCCTGTATGCACCAGTAGTGTGTATGGTCCCCACGTGTCTGTATGCACCAGTAGTGTGTATGGCCCCCACATGTCTGTATGCACCAGTAGTGTGTATGGCCCCCACGTGTCTGTATGCACCAGTAGTGTGTATGGCCCCCACGTGTCTGTATGCACCAGTAGTGTGTATGGCCCCCACGTGTCTGTATGTACCAGTAGTGTGTATGGCCCCCACATGTCTGTATGTACCAGTAGTGTGTATGGCCCCCACATGTCTGTATGCACCAGTAGTGTGTATGGCCCCCACGTGTCTGTATGCACCAGTAGTGTGTATGGCCCCCACATGCCTGTATGCACCAGTAGTGTGTATGGCCCCCACGTGTCTGTATGTACCAGTAGTGTGTATGGACCCCACATGCCTGTATGCACCAGTAGTGTGTATGGACCCCACGTGTCTGTATGCACCAGTAGTGTGTATGGACCCCACATGCCTGTATGCACCAGTAGTGTGTATGGTCCCCACGTGTCTGTATGCACCAGTAGTGTGTATGGCCCCCACATGCCTGTATGCACCAGTAGTGTGTATGGTCCCCACGTGTCTGTATGCACCAGTAGTGTGTATGGCCCCCACATGTCTGTATGCACCAGTAGTGTGTATGGCCCCCACGTGTCTGTATGCACCAGTAGTGTGTATGGCCCCCACGTGTCTGTATGCACCAGTAGTGTGTATGGCCCCCACGTGTCTGTATGCACCAGTAGTGTGTATGGCCCCCACATGTCTGTATGTACCAGTAGTGTGTATGGCCCCCACGTGTCTGTATGCACCAGTAGTGTGTATGGCCCCCACGTGTCTGTATGTACCAGTAGTGTGTATGGCCCCCACGTGTCTGTATGTACCAGTAGTGTGTATGGCCCCCACGTGCCTGTATGCACCAGTAGTGTGTATGGCCCCCACGTGTCTGTATGCACCAGTAGTGTGTATGGCCCCCACGTGTCTGTATGCACCAGTAGTGTGTAGGGCCCCCACGTGTCTGTATGCACCAGTAGTGTGTAGGGCCCCCACGTGTCTGTATGTACCAGTAGTGTGTAGGGCCCCCACGTGTCTGTATGCACCAGTAGTGTGTATGGCCCCCACGTGTCTGTATGTACCAGTAGTGTGTAGGGCCCCCACGTGTCTGTATGCACCAGTAGTGTGTATGGCCCCCACGTGTCTGTATGTACCAGTAGTGTGTATGGCCCCCACGTGTCTGTATGTACCAGTAGTGTGTATGGCCCCCACGTGTCTGTATGTACCAGTAGTGTGTATGGCCCCCACGTGTCTGTATGCACCAGTAGTGTGTATGGCCCCCACGTGTCTGTATGCACCAGTAGTGTGTATGGCCCCCACGTGTCTGTATGCACCAGTAGTGTGTATGGCCCCCACGTGTCTGTATGCACCAGTAGTGTGTATGGCCCCCACGTGTCTGTATGCACCAGTAGTGTGTATGGCCCCCACGTGTCTGTATGCACCAGTAGTGTGTATGGCCCCCACGTGTCTGTATGCACCAGTAGTGTGTATGGCCCCCACGTGTCTGTATGTACCAGTAGTGTGTATGGCCCCCACGTGTCTGTATGCACCAGTAGTGTGTATGGCCCCCACGTGTCTGTATGCACCAGTAGTGTGTATGGCCCCCACGTGTCTGTATGCACCAGTAGTGTGTATGGCCCCCACATGCCTGTATGCACCAGTAGTGTGTATGGCCCCCACGTGTCTGTATGCACCAGTAGTGTGTATGGCCCCCACGTGTCTGTATGCACCAGTAGTGTGTATGGCCCCCACATGCCTGTATGCACCAGTAGTGTGTATGGCCCCCACGTGTCTGTATGCACCAGTAGTGTGTATGGCCCCCACGTGTCTGTATGCACCAGTAGTGTGTATGGTCCCCACGTGCCTGTATGCACCAGTAGTGTGTATGGCCCCCACGTGTCTGTATGCACCAGTAGTGTGTATGGCCCCCACGTGTCTGTATGTACCAGTAGTGTGTATGGCCCCCACGTGTCTGTATGTACCAGTAGTGTGTATGGACCCCACGTGTCTGTATGCACCAGTAGTGTGTATGGCCCCCACGTGTCTGTATGCACCAGTAGTGTGTATGGCCCCCACGTGTCTGTATGTACCAGTAGTGTGTAGGGCCCCCACGTGTCTGTATGCACCAGTAGTGTGTATGGCCCCCACGTGTCTGTATGTACCAGTAGTGTGTAGGGCCCCCACGTGTCTGTATGCACCAGTAGTGTGTATGGCCCCCACGTGTCTGTATGTACCAGTAGTGTGTATGGCCCCCACGTGTCTGTATGTACCAGTAGTGTGTATGGCCCCCACGTGTCTGTATGTACCAGTAGTGTGTATGGCCCCCACGTGTCTGTATGCACCAGTAGTGTGTATGGCCCCCACGTGTCTGTATGCACCAGTAGTGTGTATGGCCCCCACGTGTCTGTATGCACCAGTAGTGTGTATGGCCCCCACGTGTCTGTATGCACCAGTAGTGTGTATGGACCCCACGTGTCTGTATGCACCAGTAGTGTGTATGGCCCCCACGTGTCTGTATGCACCAGTAGTGTGTATGGCCCCCACGTGTCTGTATGTACCAGTAGTGTGTATGGCCCCCACGTGTCTGTATGCACCAGTAGTGTGTATGGCCCCCACGTGTCTGTATGCACCAGTAGTGTGTATGGCCCCCACGTGTCTGTATGCACCAGTAGTGTGTATGGCCCCCACATGCCTGTATGCACCAGTAGTGTGTATGGCCCCCACGTGTCTGTATGCACCAGTAGTGTGTATGGCCCCCACGTGTCTGTATGCACCAGTAGTGTGTATGGCCCCCACATGCCTGTATGCACCAGTAGTGTGTATGGCCCCCACGTGTCTGTATGCACCAGTAGTGTGTATGGCCCCCACGTGTCTGTATGCACCAGTAGTGTGTATGGTCCCCACGTGCCTGTATGCACCAGTAGTGTGTATGGCCCCCACGTGTCTGTATGCACCAGTAGTGTGTATGGCCCCCACGTGTCTGTATGTACCAGTAGTGTGTATGGCCCCCACGTGTCTGTATGTACCAGTAGTGTGTATGGACCCCACGTGTCTGTATGCACCAGTAGTGTGTATGGCCCCCACGTGTCTGTATGTACCAGTAGTGTGTATGGCCCCCACGTGTCTGTATGCACCAGTAGTGTGTATGGCCCCCACATGTCTGTATGTACCAGTAGTGTGTATGGCCCCCACGTGTCTGTATGCACCAGTAGTGTGTATGGCCCCCATGTGTCTGTATGCACCAGTAGTGTGTATGGCCCCCACGTGCCTGTATGCACCAGTAGTGTGTATGGCCCCCACGTGTCTGTATGCCCTCCCGACAACGTCTGGGGTCCTGGGGGATCTCCTCCCAGACCTGGATCAGGGCATAAGTGAGCTCCTGGACCGTCTGTGGCATCGGATGCACTGATAAATAACGATTTCTGTTGGTCAGAAACATGCACACCAGTAGCCCGTTGGAGGTCATTTTGTAGGGCTCTGGCAGTGCTCCTCCAGTTTCTCCTCACAAAAAAAGAGGAGATACGGGTCCTGCTGCTGGGTTGATGTCCTTCTACAGCCCTGTCCAGCTCTACTTGTGTAACAGCCTGTCTCCTGGTATCTCCTCCATGCTCTTTAGACACAGCAAACATTTTTGTGACCGCACAAATGGATGTGCCATCCTGGAGACATAAACTGTGACATAAACCTATGTATGAAAGTATGAATGTATGAATATGATTATGGGTATTCATACATAAACAGATCAAAAGGGATCGCTGTGATTTTCAAAAACTGGATGGGATAACCTGTTTGATTCTTTTTTGGCCTCTAGGTCTCTCAAGACCTTGGTCCTGGAAACAACTTCCTCTAATGATCGCTTCACTGCCTGGGCATGAGACACGTTCTGTTCCACCGGGCAGGTGGAACCTCAACCAGGACCTGGAGTGCTCAACTTCAACCTGGAGTTCTCACACTGGACCCTTTTCATCCCCAGTGTAATGATGGAGACAGGCAAGAAGCTAAGCTTAATGTTTAATCACTCGTAACCTAACTTTACAAGCATTCGCAGAGGTACTGTATCTGCTTGGTAAACCATGGAAGCTTGGAAATTCTGGTAGTTTGGTCACATATGGTTAAGGATGATGCTGAGCATAAATAATCAAGGGGAATTTTGTGAAATCAGAACTTTCCGCTCGTCCACTTTTCTGAGAAAGATTAAAACACAGAAAAGGGGAGGCCTCGAAATCAGCAGCCTGTCCGCTGGCCGTCGCATTGTGAAGTAAAACGTGCGATGTACACAAAGTTGTGACATATTAAGCTAGCAGCATCCGATTTTCTTTTTTAAAATAAAGGCCACCATTGAAATAGATAACGCAATATAGTTAACAATCTAGTCTGTACATTTTATGTTTAATGTCCATTCCAATGTTATTCTTATCTGTTCTTTTTCATAGACTAGATTGTTAACTATATTACCTTGTACATTTCAAAGATGGCTTTTATTGTGATAAAAATCTGAGTGCTGCCAGCATAATATCCTGCTGCTAAAATAACGCTAAGGAAGCCTCGAATGGCCATCATTAACACAACGGCTGTGTGTACATTGGTACACATATCTCTTGATTATTGTAATTCTAATGTTGTAAACCAAGATACAATCACAACAGCAGGTACAATCAACATCTTTGTCAGACTGCCAACATATCAACAAACAATAACGGAACTGAAACAACTCACCTATGAAGCCAAGTAGACCACTGATACATAACATCCCAACGAAAACGTTCTTACATTGACAAAGGTACAAACGATCCAATCAATCAAGTACAATATTTAGTCTATTTGTGCGACTCTACTCGCCTTGCCTCTACTCTGAATGTATGCTCTATAGGTCACTTTCAACATTCGATATGTTATCTATATTCTATTGTTAATTAAATATAAGTTTATGAGATTTGTAAATTATTCCATTCCTTTTTTACTCACAATTTGTACAGTATCCCAACTTTTTTGGAATCGGGTTTGTACCTCTTATCTAGTACTGTCACATCCTGGGGTCTCTGTTCATCATCTGGAGCACAGACACCTGTCTGTTAACATTACCCTCACCTGTGTCCCTTATCACTGACCCTATTTAATTACAGACACCTGTCTGTTAACATTACCCTCACCTGTGTCCCTTATCACTGACCCTATTTAATTACAGACACCTGTCTGTTAACATTACCCACACCTGTGTCCCTTATCACTGACTCTATTTAATTACAGACACCTGTCTGTTAACATTACCCTCACCTGTGTCCCTTATCACTGACCCTATTTAATTACAGACACCTGTCTGTTAACATTACCCTCACCTGTGTCCCTTATCACTGACCCTATTTAATTACAGACACTTCTATGAGGAATGCACTTTCTAACTTTTCTCAGACTCCTCCCGTTTTAAATTTTAGGAGGAGATGAGGTCCTGGTCCACACCTGCGGAGTACCTGGTTTGGGGGGGCCGTTGCTGTCCCTGTCCTTGTCCACCTGGTCATACTTTTGACCTAGTCTAGAATCAAATAGACTCTGGATTTAGCCCAGAGAAATGTATTTATTATTCTAATTGGACTCTTAATATCTCACCCGGCACAGCCAGAAGAGGACTGGTCATCCCTCTGAGCCTTGGTCTTCTCTAGGTTTCTTCCTAAAATTCGGCCTTCTTAAGGAGTTTTTCCTAGCCACTGAAATTCAACACTACTGTTGTTTGCTCCTTGAGGTTTAAGGCCGGGTGTCTCTGTAAAGCACTTTGTGACAACTGCTGTTGTAAAAAGGGCTTTATAAATTAATTTGATTGATTGATTGATTGACTTCTGGGTCCCTCCTAATCCCTGCATCTCTGTCCTTCCTCATCCCCGCACCTGGGTCCTTCCTCACCCCTCCACATACCTGTGTCCCTCCCCATCCCTGTGTCCCTCCTCATCCCTGTGTCCATTCACATCCCTGTGTCCCTCCACATCCCTGTGTCTCTCCACATCCCTGTGTCTCACCACATTCCTGTGTCCCTCCTCATCCCTGTGTCTCTCCACATCCCTGTGTCCCTCCTCATCCCTGTGTCCCTCCTAATCCCTGTGTCTCTCCACATCCCTGTGTCCCTCCTCATCCCTGTGTCCCTCCACATCCCTGTGTCCCTCCTCATCCCTGTGTCCCTCCTCAACCCTGTGTCCCTCAACATCCCTGTGTCCATCCTCATCCCTGTGTCCCTCCACATCCCTGTGTCCCTCCTCATCCCTGTGTCCATCCTCATCCCTGTGTCCCTCCACATCCCTGTGTCACTCCTCATCCCTGTGTCCCTCCACATCCCTGTGTCCCTCCTCATCCCTGTGTCTCTCCACATCCCTGTGTCCCTCCTCATCCCTGTGTCCCTCCACATCCCTGTGTCCCTCCTCATCCCTGTGTCCCTCCTCATCCCTGTGTCTCTCCACATCCCTGTGTCCCTCCTCATCCCTGTGTCCCTCCTCATCCCTGTGTCCCTCCTCATCCCTGTGTCCCTCCTCATCCCTGTGTCCCTCCTCATCCCTTTGTCTCTCCACATCCCTGTGTCCCTCCTCATCCCTGTGTCCCTCCACATCCCTGTGTCCCTCCTCATCCCTGTGTCCCTCCTCATCCCTGTGTCTCTCCACATCCCTGTGTCCCTCCTCATCCCTGTGTCCATCCTCATCCCTTTGTCTCTCCACATCCCTGTGTCCATCCTCATCCCTGTGTCCCTCCTCATCCCTGTGTCCCTCCTCATCCCTGTGTCCCTCCTCATCCCTTTGTCTCTCCACATCCCTGTGTCCATCCTCATCCCTGTGTCCCTCCTCATCCCTGTGTCCCTCCTCATCCCTTTGTCTCTCCACATCCCTGTGTCCCTCCTCATCCCTGTGTCCCTCCACATCCCTGTGTCCCTCCTCATCCCTGTGTCCCTCCTCATCCCTGTGTCTCTCCACATCCCTGTGTCCCTCCTCATCCCTGTGTCCCTCCTCATCCCTGTGTCCCTCCTCATCCCTGTGTCTCTCCTCATCCCTGTGTCCCTCCTCATCCCTTTGTCTCTCCACATCCCTGTGTCCCTCCTCATCCCTGTGTCCCTCCTCCACCTTCATGTATTGGTTCTAGATATTATTTCACTATGTGGTGTGTGTACACACTGAATGGTGTCTGGCACCCCTATAAATTCTGGGGCTGGGAAAAGTTCCCTTTAGAACATATTAAACCGCGTAGACACACTCTTACGAGGTACACCCATTCGCTCATGATATGTGCACAGAAACACCCAGCTACATGGTTTGCTTGATTTACCTGCTTGTTAGTTTCTCTAGGCCAAGACTAAGAAGACAACATCCCGCCACATATCCTCTTGTCAGATGATCACCATGGGCATGGTGAACAAAGGAACTGGCAGATGCTGCTGCTTTCATTTCTGATTTACTTGCAAACTTCACCTTTGTAACCATCGACCATTTCACCCCTAATTAACCCACATGTATTACGATATGTGAATACTTTCTAAATTGATTCAATAATAACTTTGGTAATGTGTAATTAAAGTAATGTACCCCTGGAAGGATGGTTTTCTGTCTGGAGTCAGGTGAAGGTTGACTGGTGCTAATTGGGAAACGGTTCTGGGAACCGAGGTGATGAAAGCCTAATATTGCCTATGACCCAACATGGATGGATCAGAGAGGGGAGCTCATTATTTTGGCAATAATATGGTATTGTAAGCTTGTTTGCAATAGTCGGAGAGGTAATGATAAATATGAAATCCAAACCCTTATTACTGAATTTCTGATATTTTTTGTGTAATAAAAATGTAAAGACCAATCAGTGTTACTGCAAATACTGATTTCATGTTGGGTATGCCATTCTATAAACCCTGTTGTTTCTTTGGAGAATGCAGGTGATTGCTGTAATCAACTCTTTTCACCAGGTATCAGTAGTTGTCAGTAAACATAATATTACTCTCAAAATATATTGTCTAATTCTTTCTACATTAAAAGCCTCTTTATCCTTTCAGTAATGAGTAGAGCAGCTGTGGCATTGTCTGAGGCCAGATTCAGTTTAAGTGCCATTAAAAATCATATATTTCCCCCTGCAGTTCGGCCATGCTGATGGCTGCGATACATTCTCTTATCGTGGTTGACACAGTGTCTCCTCACAGTGAGCTGAGACCTCCTTCCGTGGTTGACACAGTGTGTCTCCGCACAGTGAGGTGAGACCTCCTTTAATGGTTGACACAGTGTCTCCTCACAGTGAGGTGAGACCTCCTTCCGTGGTTGACACAGTGTCTCTCCCCACAGTGAGCTGAGACCTCCTTCCGTGGTTGACACAGTGTCTCTCCCCACAGTGAGCTGAGACCTCCTTCCGTGGTTGACACAGTGTCTCTCCCCACAGTGAGGTGAGACCTCCTTCCGTGGTTGACACAGTGTCTCTCCCCACAGTGAGCTGAGACCTCCTTCCGTGGTTGACACAGTGTCTCTCCGCACAGTGAGCTGAGACCTCCTTCCGTGGTTGACACAGTGTCTCTCCTCACAGTGAGGTGAGACCTCCTTCCGTGGTTGACACAGTGTCTCTCCCCACAGTGAGCTGAGACCTCCTTCCGTGGTTGACACAGTGTCTCCCCACAGTGAGCTGAGACCTCCTTCCGTGGTTGACACAGTGTCTCTCCGCACAGTGAGCTGAGACCTCCTTCCGTGGTTGACACAGTGTCTCTCCTCACAGTGAGCTGAGACCTCCTTCCGTGGTTGACACAGTGTCTCTCCCCACAGTGAGCTGAGACCTCCTTCCGTGGTTGACACAGTCTCTCCCCACAGTGAGCTGAGACCTCCTTTCGTGGTTGACACAGTGTCTCTCCCCACAGTGAGCTGAGACCTCCTTCCGTGGTTGACACAGTGTCTCTCCCCACAGTGAGCTGAGACCTCCTTCTCTCCACCACGATGAGCTGCTGTTCATTCTGCCGCCAACATCCTCAAACCTTTCAAATCCTGTTTCCTTGCTATTCATCTTTCTGCCGTCTGAAACGCACACTCAATTACAAGACGTAACACAGTGTAGTCATTTTTTGTTGGCAACAAAAGTGAGTACACCCTTAAGTGAAAATGACCGAATTGGTCCCAATTAGCCATTTTCCTCCCTGATGTCATGTGACTCATTAGTGTTACAAGATCTCAGGTGTGAATGGGGAGGAGGTTTGTTAAATTTGGTGTCATCGCTCTCACACTCCCTCATACTGGTCACTGTAAGTTCAACATGGCACCCCATGGCAAAAAACTCTCTGAGGATCTGAAAAAAATTACTGTTGCTCTACATAAAGATGGCCTGAGTCCTAAGAAGAATGCCAAATCCCTGAAACTGAGCTGCAGCATGGTGGCCAAGACCATACAGCGTTTTAACAGGATAGGTTCCATTCAGAACAGGCCTTGCCTTGGTCGACCAAAGAGTGCACATGCTCAGCGTCATTTCCAGAGGTTATCTTTGGGAAATAGACGTATGAGTGCTGCCAGCATTGCTGCAGAGGTTGAAGGGGTAAGGGGTCAGCCTGTCAGTGCTCAGACCATACGCCACACACTGCATCAAATTGGTCTGCATGGCTGTCGTCCCAGAAGGAAGCCTCTTCTAAAGGTGATGCACAAGAAAGCCCACAAACAGTTTGCTGAAGACAAGCAGACTAAGGACATGTACTACTGGAACCATGTCCTGTGGTATGATGAGCATAGCATAGCATAGCATAGCATCATCTTCCGCTTATCCGGGGCCGGGTCGCGGGGGCAGCAGTCTAAGCAGGGATGTCCAGACTTCCCTCTCCCCAGACACTTCCTCCAGCTCTTCCGGGGGGACACCGAGGCGTTCCCAGGCCAGCCGGGAGACATAGTCCCTCCAGCGTGTCCTAGGTCTTCCCCGGGGTCTCTTCCCGGTGGGATGGGACCGGAACACCTTCCCAGGAAGGCGTTCCGGAGGCATCCGAAACAGATGCCCAAGCCACCTCAGCTGACCCCTCTCGATGTGGAGGAGCAGCGGCTCTACTCTGAGCTCCTCCCGGGTGACCGAGCTTCTCACCCTATCTCTAAGGGATCGCCCAGCCACCCTGCGGAGAAAGCTCATTTCGGCCGCCTGTATCTGGGATCTTGTCCTTTCGGTCATGACCCAAAGCTCATGACCATAGGTGAGAGTAGGAACGTAGATTGACCGGTAAATCGAGAGCTTCGCCATGAGGCTCAGCTCTTTCTTCACCACGACAGACCGATACATCGACCGCATTACTGCAGAAGCTGCACCGATCTGTCTGTCAATCTCCTGTTCCATCCTTCCCTCACTCGTGAACAAGATCCCTAGATACTTAAACTCCTCCACTTGAGGCAGGCACTCTCCACCAACCTGAAGTGGGCAAGCCACCCTTTTCCGACTGAGGACCATGGCCTCGGATTTGGAGGTACTGATTTTCATCCCCACCGCTTCACACTCGGCTGCAAACCGTCCAAGTGCATGCTGAAGGTCCTGGCTTGAAGGGGCCAACACGACAACATCATCCGCAAAGAGCAGAGACGATATCGTGTGGTCCCCAAACCTGACACCCTCCGGCCCCTGGCTGCGCCTAGAATTTCTGTCCATAAAAATTACGAACAGAACCGGTGACAAAGGGCAGCCCTGCCGGAGTCCAACATGCACAGGGAACAAGTCTGACTTACTGCCGGCAATGCGGACCAAGCTCCTGCTTTGGTCGTACAGGGACCTGACAGCCCTTAGCAAAGGACCCAGGACCCCATATTCCCGAAGCACTCTCCACAGGATGCCGCGTGGGACACAGTCAAATGCCTTCTCCAAATCCACAAAACACATGTGGACTGGTTGGGCAAACTCCCATGAACCCTCCATCACCCTGTAGAGGGTATAGAGCTGGTCCAGTGTTCCACGGCCTGGACGAAAACCACACTGTTCCTCCTGAATCCGAGGTTCTACTATCGGCCGTATTTTCCTCTCCAGAACCCTGGCATAGACTTTCCCGGGGAGGCTGAGAAGTGTGATCCCCCTATAGTTGGAACACACCCTCCGGTCCCCCTTCTTGAAAAGAGGGACCACCACCCCGGTCTGCCATCCCAGAGGCACTGTCCCCGACTGCCACGCGATGTTGCACAGGCGTGTCAACCAAGACAGCCCCACAACAGAGACTTGAGGTACTCAGGGCGGATCTCATCCACCCCCGGTGCCTTGCCACCGAAGAGTTTCTTAACCACCTCGTTGACTTCAGCCCGGGTGATGGACGAGTCCACCTCTGAGCCCTCATCCTCTGCTTCCTCAATGGAAGACGTGACGGGGGGATTGAGGAGATCCTCGAAGTACTCCTTCCACCGCCCGACGACATCCCCAGTTGAGGTCAACAGCTGCCCACCTCTACTGTAAACAGCGTTGGTAGGGCACTGTTTCCCTCTCCTGAGGCGCCGGATGGTTTGCCAGAATCTCTTCGAGGCCAGCCGATAGTCCTTCTCCATGGCCTCACCGAACTCCTCCCAGGCCCGAGTTTTTGCCTCCACAACCACCCGGGCTGCAGTCCGCTTGGCCTGCTGGTACCCGTCAGCTGCCTCAGGAGTCCCACAAGCCAACCAGGCCTGATAGGACTCCTTCTTCAGCTTGACAGCATCCCTTACTTCCGGTGTCCACCACCGGGTTCGGGGATTGCCGCCTCGACAGGCACCGGAGACCTTACGGCCACAGCTCCGAGCGGCCGCTTCGACAATGGCGGTGGAGAACATGGTCCACTCGGACTCAATATCTCCAGCCTCCCTCGGGATCCAGTCAAAGCTCTGCCGGAGGTGGGAGTTAAAGATCTCTCTGACAGGAGACTCGGCCAGACGTTCCCAGCAGACCCTTACAGTACGCTTCGGCCTGCCGAGTCTGTCCAGCTTCCTCCCCCGCCATCGGATCCAACTCACAACCAGGTGGTGATCAGTTGACAGCTCCGCCCCTCTCTTCACCCGAGTGTCCAAGACATGTGGCCGCAGGTCAGATGAAACGACAACAAAGTCGATCATCGACCTGCGGCCTAGGGTGTCCTGGTGCCACGTGCACTGATGGACACCCTTATGCTTGAACATGGTGTTCGTAATGGACAAACTGTGACTAGCACAGAAGTCCAATAACTGAACACCGCTCGGGTTCAGATCAGGGGGGCCGTTCCTCCCAATCACGCCCCTCCAGGTGTCACTGTCGTTGCCCACGAGGGCGTTGAAGTCCCCCAGTAGAACGATAGAGTCCCCAGTCGGAGCACTTTCCAGCACCCCAGAGACTCCAAGAAGGTCGGGTACTCTGCACTGCCGTTCGGCCCGTAGGCACAAACAACAGTGAGAGACCTATCCCCGACCCGTAGGCGCAGGGAAACGACCCTCTCGTTCACCGGGGTAAACTCCAACACATGGCGGCAGAGCTGGGGAGCTATAAGCAAACCCACACCAGCCCGCCGCCTCTCACCATGGGCAACTCCAGAGTGGTGAAGAGTCCATCCTCTCTCAAGGAGTGTGGTTCCAGAGCCCAAGCCGTGCGTAGAGGTGATCCCGACTACCTCTAGTCGGAACCTCTCAACCTCACGCACTAACTCAGGCTCCTTCCCCGCCAGCGAGGTGACATTCCACGTGGTATGATGAGATCAAGATAAACTTATTTGTTTCAGTTGGTGTCAAGCATGTGCGGCGGCAACCAGGCGAGGAGTACAAAGACAAGGGTGTCTTGCCTACAGTCAAGCATGGTGGTGGGAGTGTCATGGTCTGGGGCTGCATGAGTGCTGCAGGCACTGGGGAGCTACAGTTCATTGAGGGAACCATGAATGCCAACATGTACTGTGACATACTGAAGCAGGGCATGATCCCCTCCCTTCGGAGACTGGGCCGCAGGGCAGTATTCCAACGACCCCAAACACACCTCCAAGACGACCACTGCCTTGCTAAAGAAGCTGAGGGTAAAGGTGATGGACTGGCCAAGCAGACCTAAACCCTATTGAGGATTTGTGGGGCATCCTCAAATGGAAGGTGGAGCAGCGCAAGGTCTCTAACATCCACCAGCTCTGTCGTGTCGTCATGGAGGAGTGGAAGAGGACTCCAGTGGCAACCTGTGAAGCTATGGTGAACCCCATGCCCAAGAGGGTTATGGCAGTGCTGGAAAATAATGGTGGCCACACAAAATATTGACACTTTGGGCCCAATTTGGACATTTTCACTTAGGGGTGTACTCACCTTTGTTGCCAGTGGTTTAGACATTAATGGCTGTGTGTTCAGTTATTTTGAGGGGACAGCAAATGTACACTGTTATACAAGCTGTACACTCACTATTTTACATTGTAGCATTTCTTCAGTGTTGAAAAGATATAACCAAATATTTACAAAAATGTGAGGGGTGTACTCACTTTTGTGAGATACTGAATATATGACTGGTATACAGCATCTGCAATGCATTGCAGTTCTTTTGACCCAGGAATATTGGGAATAAGCCTAGACATTCTTCCTATTGGGATTTGTCCTCCAAACTCTCTCTGGACTAGTGAAGAGCACTGGAAGAGCAAATGTTGCCTACAGCAGGGATAATGACTCCCTTCTTTACCATCAATAACCTTAATGGTCAAAGAGACATTTATGTTACACTTACTGGTATGAGGGATGAGGAACATCCCAGAGGACAGGTCAAGTACTTTAACTTCCTGTTGATCTCTTTGGTCCAATGCCCATGTGGCTCCTAGCACCTTATCTGTGGAGTCCCAATGGAATAGCTGGAATTTTATAAAATAAATGTATTTAATTCGGTCCTTCCCACAACATTCAAGGTTGTGCGTGTTGTGGCTTCACAAATGCTTTGCTGCATACCTCGGTTGTAACGAGTGGTTATTTCAGCCAAAGTTGCTCTTCTATCAGCTTGAATCAGTCGGCCCATTCTCCTCTGACCTCTAACATCAACAAGGCATTTTTGCCCACAGGACTGCCACATACTGGATGTTTTTCCCTTTTCACACCATTCTTTGTAAACCCTAGAAATGGTTGTGCTTGAAAATCCCAGTAACTGATCGCGCTACCCTACCTATCCTATTGTGGTTCAATTAAGAAACACCCTGATATGTTTGTGTTGTGCAACTGCATGCTTTGGTACACTTCTAAAGTTTTGCTTTAGATAATTTTGCTGTTGTAAGTGGGTGTGATTAATTGGTTTTTGAAGTTACAGTATTTGATCAAATTAGTAATCACAGTAACACTTCTCACCCGTTGATGAAATGGCAAATTATTTGTGAGTCTAGTTCAAAATCTGTTGATGGACTGTACCAGAACAATATACATAAATGTTAACATTATAAGAATCTAAATCAACAGTTCACCACAAGCTTTGAAAGACTTTCACTGAATAAAATAAAGTTTTAAAATTATATATTCAAAGTGAGAGGCCAAGAGGCTTCAAATACCTATTTAATGGGTGTGTTGCTTTCAAGTTCTCCAGAGAGAATAATTTACAGCTTTCATTTAGTTTTATTAGTATTAGGACATGGTGTTCAGAATATGTTAAAGTTGAGTAAACCTACTGGTTTTCGTCCAGCATTCAGTAGACTAATTTACACTTTCCAAACAGTTGTTTTTCTACAAAGTGATACAGATCAAAGCAAACTTCTGTAAAAGAACCCAGTTAACATGGACGGTCAGACACATCAAATAAAACCTTAATAATTATAGTACTGGTCAGCCTGGCTCCTGGGCATGGATATCTACATTTTCTTTAATTTACAGACAACTAATATAATTTTATAATTTGGCTTTCATATCACCAAAATGTAATTGGGCAGGTTCATTTCTTCTCCTAATCAATTGCCAGGCAGTCTTTGTGTCGTCATGACAACAGGAAATAGGAACCAGAGAAGGTTCTGAATGTTATTGGCTATAACCCTGCCATTACCCATAATGCTAGAGTGCAGATGGATCACACTAACATAGTCTACATACCATACAATTATACATCTAGCTCTCACATTAGACACTACACCAAGGCTTTACAATGGAAACAATGCTCACAGCTTGTCAAACAAAACAAACCCTTCTTCTTCATGGCAACTTGTTTCCTTTTCCCCCAAGATGACTTCCCTTTACTTTGCACTTTCCGATGTGACACATGAAGGTGAAAATGCATCTGTTTCCAAGGAGGCTTGTCCAGAGAGTCCCACACAGCCAGATGTGATAATGGGCTGGAGGCCTCAGATGAGAGAGGAAGGGAAAATCTTTCTGGAAGGGTTTGATCATAAGTGAACTGGTGTTCCTCAACCATATGACAACATCTTAGTTCCAAATAGAACCCTCTTGCCCAAGCAGTGTCCTGCTTTTGTCACAGGACTAATTCATAGGAAATAGTGTGCCCTTTAGGACACACAGGCAGCATATGCATCTACATTTCTCAACATAGTACATGTTAGAAGTGTTATTCTAGCACCCCCAGTATAAAATGCAACATCATAATCAACCAATGATGAATGGAGGAATGTGTGTGTGTGTGTGTGTGTGTGTGTGTGTGTGTGTCTGCCTCCATCTAAATCTGCACGTGTGTTTTTGTATGTCACGATTAGGTACAAATGGCTATTTGAATTGATGGAGCACACAAATAAGTTCACAACATGAGATCTTGAAGACTTCATCATTCAACCATTCAAGTGGCCTGTGCTGTGCTGAATCATTCATGCAGTGATGACAGTAATGCATTGTATAGATACGATGTATCAGAGAAACGCAATGTTTGGCATGTAACCGCAGTGATTTCTTTGAAACTCTAAAACAGGCAATGATGTTGCTGTTGAGTGGAATCAATTGTCCTTCGGAAAGTAAAAGCAACTTGGTCTAAAAACTAGAAAACATTTGGATTGATTTACTTTGTCTATAATTCAGGTGAATATTTCTATTAAATTGTAAAGATTCCATGCAAAAGACATCATACTCTGATATTCAAATGCAAATATTCACAGATTTGGCAGGCTAACGCCCTGTGAATATCATGCAGCTTAACCCCAATGGGCCCTTGGCCCACCCTGACTGTTCTGTGTGGGTGTCCTGGATCAGTGTGTGTTGATCCAGAGTCCCGGAGGTGAGACTCAGAGTTAAAGATGTGAGAGCAGCAGGTCAACCAGCACCAGCACATGAGCCAGCTAGCTCGAGCCAAAGCCGGCCCAGCAGATAGGTACTGGCACTGGGATTGAGGAGAACGAAGGCTGGTCTGCCTCTACTCAAGGTGATGGATGTCATCGAGTTCCCTGCTTCATGCTGCAGTTCGCACCTGCTTCCCAGCGTTGGGCTTATTGAGACCATGAATCAATTTAATGAGTGGAGGACAGGTTCAGGACTTCAATAAACACCCCACTGCGTTGTGCTGGCGCCAAGCACCGGCCCCCCTCCCCCAAAATACAGGCCTCATAAACGAGAAGTGAGACAGACCCATAGTCAGGCAAATTAGATACCTACCTACTTAAGACATAAGGCCCAGGATTGTGTGGTTTATAGCCCGTATAGTGCCTCAACCCCTAGCAGTGCTATATTGGCCGTGTACCAGAAAGCCCTAAGGTGCTTTACTGCTGTTATAAAATGGTAACCAACTTAATTGCAAAGGGAAAAAAATACTTTTGGGTCATACCTGGCGTATGCTGTCTGGCAAACTGCAGCTTTCAGCCAATCAGCATTGAACCACCCAGTTTGTTTAAAGTTTATCTCCCCAATATCCATGTGGTTCACAGTTTTCCCCTGAGAGGGTTTGAGAAGAACATACTGACACATTTCAATATGTATCTTTTAATCTGGGCCCACATGATCACAAACATTCAGGATGTGTTGATAACATGCCAGGAGAGCGAAGCCTCTGGCCTCTACATGTTCATCTGTTGTCCAGGCGATGACACAGTCATGAATACTGTGTGTGTGACGTATGCACGTCTGTGACACGTGTATTCATGTGTGCAGTTCTGTGCACTCCAGCATGTGTGCGTGTGCACATGTGAGATAAATAAAGATAAATAAACAGACCATGTGAGGGCGGGAGGGAAAGCGGGTGAATGAGTGATCCTCTCTTCCATTGGTAATCAATACTGCTGCACTGACCAGACCCATAGCTCTCTGATTCAATCCATTTGGAAGAACAGCCCGGCTGTCTGACGGAGAGTCAACACCATGATTTCCCCCGGGGTTCACAAAACACCGTGCCAAACGGCACCCTGGACCCTGACTAGTGCAAAGGCCCATTAGAACTCTGGTCAAAAGTGTTGTAGTATGTGAGGAGGAGGGTTCCATTTGGGACAAGGCTGGAGTGATCTCTTTCTCCACATCTACATGGCCACTCCTCCATGCTGCATGAAGACCACCTGACCGCTGTTCATCACCTGTATTCTGGTGTGTGTTTAGGTATCTATGCAGGTACAGTGACCGCTGTTCATCACCTGTATTCTGGTGTGTGTTTAGGTATCTATGCAGATACAGTGACCGCTGTTCATCACCTGTATTCTGGTGTGTGTTTAGGTATCTATGCAGGTACAGTGACCGCTGTTCATCACCTGTATTCTGGTGTGTGTTTAAGTATCTATGCAGGTACAGTGACCGCTGTTCATCACCTGTATTCTGGTGTGTGTTTAGGTATCTATGCAGATACAGTGACCGCTGTTCATCACCTGTATTCTGGTGTGTGTTTAGGTATCTATGCAGGTACAGTGACCGCTGTTCATCACCTGTATTCTGGTGTGTGTTTAGGTATCTATGCAGGTACAGTGACCGCTGTTCATCACCTGTATTCTGGCGTGTGTTTAGGTATCTATGCAGGTACAGTGACCGCTGTTCATCACCTGTATTCTGGTGTGTGTTTAGGTATCTATGCAGGTACAGTGACGGCTGTTCATCACCTGTATTCTGGTGTGTGTTTAGGTATCTATGCAGGTACAGTGACCGCTGTTCATCACCTGTATTCTGGTGTGTGTTTAGGTATCTATGCAGGTACAGTGACCGCTGTTCATCACCTGTATTCTGGCGTGTGTTTAGGTATCTATGCAGGTACAGTGACCGCTGTTCATCACCTGTATTCTGGTGTGTGTTTAGGTATCTATGCAGATACAGTGACCGCTGTTCATCACCTGTATTCTGGTGTGTGTTTAGGTATCTATGCAGGTACATTGACCGCTGTTCATCACCTGTATTCTGGTGTGTGTTTAGGTATCTATGCAGGTACAGTGACGGCTGTTCATCACCTGTATTCTGGTGTGTGTTTAGGTATCTATGCAGGTGCAGTGACGGCTGTTCATCACCTGTATTCTGGTGTGTGTTTAGGTATCTATGCAGGTACAGTGACCGCTGTTCATCACCTGTATTCTGGTGTGTGTTTAAGTATCTATGCAGGTACAGTGACCGCTGTTCATCACCTGTATTCTGGTGTGTGTTTAGGTGTCTATTCAGGTACAGTAGATGGATGGGTGTTCCCACTGTTTTTAGAGTGATTAAAACATTCAATTCCCTGTATATAGTGTTTATTTTTTTACATTTTGTGTATTATGTATAAACAGTATTTATGTTGTTCTGTGTGTTGTCTTGCAATTGAATACCTTTGCCAGGTGATAATTGATTCGCAGTAGATATACCTAGTTAAATAACAGTCACTTGGATAAATAAACCTTTGTGTAAATTGTAGGCATGATGTGGTATGTAAAGTATATTTTTATTATTTTAGCAGATGCTCTTCGACAGAACAACAGACAACAGTGAGTGAATACATTTTCATACAGCCCCCCTGAACCCACAACCCTGCCATTAAAACTACCTACAAAGTGAGCAACACAGGGCGCTAAACTTTCCGGCAGCTGTATGTATAGTTATTACGATACAGTTTTAATTAAAACATTATCTCAGGATTTTCTTTGAATTCTGGTATGGGTTATGTGGCCGAGTGCAAAACATATGGTGTATGACTGGTATACCATGACTGAAACAACAACCATGTTTCTGTCATCAGCATGTCAGGGGAGGTTCTGGTATCTCTCAGATTCATGAGAAAGGCACCCGGGGAAATATGCCAATGAAGCTTAAAAGCATGCAGCAGGGCTATTAAATTCCATTGATAAATGGTCAAAATGTTCTGGCTTATGAATTTATAGACCCATCTCTGGTTCTTAGGATACCGTCAAAATGTTCCCCTATGTTCTCTCAGTAACTATAGGCCTACATGGTTCCAGCTTAGTTTCTGTGGCAGGAACAATGGTAGATACACTCTCAAAATAGGGTTCCATGAGTACTCTTTGACATTCCAAAATGGCTATAACTCTATTTAGGACCAGCTGGAGCCTATCTACACGGAATCCAAAAATTATCCCTGGATCCTAAAAAGGGTTATTCCTCAGGGACAGCCTAAGAAGTCCCCTTTTCATTGTAGATTACTCTGATGATATCTCAAAGAGTAACAGTAACAGCTTCCACGCTGTTATTCTGCAGTATCAGACGTCTTCTACAGCTGTAGTGCCAATACAGTACTTAGCAGATAGCTACACACAGACATTATTTTAAATACATGTTGTTGAGAGCCATAATTGCACCCTATTAATGTCTATGAAGAACCTTAAACTAATGTGCATGATTATGGATGTTTAAAAAAACACTGGGGTACTTTCACATAGTGTATTTTTCTGTTTATGGTCTCCATTTAAGTCCTACATCAATACTAAAAATGTATTCAATATATATATATTTTTTTATGATTACTATCTCCACATATTAGGTCTTGTATATAAACTAATGACAGTGTAAAAAGTGAAATGTGTTTACTTTAACAAGATATTCATTAAATTAAAACAATAAAAAAGGTTTTAAAAAATAATTGTGTTCTATATACACCTTTCAGCTCTAACATTATGACCACCAGCCTAATATTGTGTAGGTCCCACTTTTGCTGCCAAAACAGCCCAGATCCATCAAGGCATGGAGTCCTCTAGATCACTGAAGGTGTGTTGTGGTATCTGGCACCAAGACATGAGCAGCAGATCCTTTAAGTCCTTTGAGATCCTTTAAGTCCTGTAAGTTGCGAGGTGGGGCCTCCATGGATCTGACCTGTTTGTCCAGCACATCCCACAGATGGAGGCCAAGTCAACACCTTGAACCTTTGTTGTTGTGTTCCTCAAACCATTCCTGAACCATTTTTACTTTGTGGCTGGGCTCAATATCCTGCTGAGAGAGGCCAATGCCATCAGGGAATACCGTTGCTATGAAAGTGTGCACATGGTCTGTAACAATGCTTAGGTAGGTGGTACGTGTCAAAGTAACATCCACATGCATGGCAGGACCCAAGGTTTCCCAGCAGAACATTGCCCAAAGCATCAGACTGCCTCCGCTGGCTTGCTTCCTTCCCATAGTGCATCCTGGTACCATGTGTTCTCCAGGTAAGCGACGCATATGCACCCGGCCATCCACGTGATGTAAAAGGAAACGTGATTTATCAGACCAGGCCACCTTCTTCCATTGGTCTGTGGTCCAGTTCTGATGCTCAAGTGCCCATTGTAGGCACTTTCGACCTGGTCTGCAGCTACACAGTCCCATACGCAACAAACTGCGATGACACCTTTCTATCAGTACCAACATTAACCTTTTCAGCAGTTTGAGCTACAGTAGCTTGTCTGTTGGATCGGACCACACGGGCCAGCCTTCACTCCTCACGTGCATCAGTGAGCCTGGGCCACCCATGACCCTGTCGCCGGTTCACTGCATTTCCTTCCTTTGACCACTTTCTTACTGACCACTGAAGACCAGGAAGACCAGGAACACCCCTCAAGGCCTGCAGTTGTTCAGTTGCTCTGACCCAGTTGTCTAACCATCACAATGTGGCCCTTGTCAAAGTCGCTCAGATCTTTACACTTGCCCATTTTTCCTGCTTCTAACATGTCAACTTTGAGGACAGAATGTTCACTTGCTGCCTAATATATTCCACCCACTGACAGCTTCCATGATAAAGAGATAATCAGTGTTATTCACTTCACCTGTCAGTGGTCATAATGTTATGGCTGATCAGTATAGACATCAGTGTTTGGGATGGAAAAACTGTATGCACAATGGATTTCAAAAACCCTGACCTCCTTATGTTCATGTAAAGGCTGGAACCCCCTTTTCACCACATCCTAACAGACTTACTGCTCTAATCCAATCAGGAGGTGCTTCCACAGTTCCACAATCATGCATAATAACTATTTAATTTTCAGATAAATTATATATTTATTTCCATTAAACAATGTCGGTTACCTGTTATCCTTTTGAAGCTGAAGGAAAGTCTGACATAATTTTTCTTGAATTACATAAAGAAAAGATGCAGTTACAACATGTCCACTGCATGAAACAAGAAGATTTTCTTCAGTTTCGTGTGACTTCCTTTGACACAAGGTTTACAGGGAAATAATGAATTCAAACATTAACAAAGAATCATTTTTCTGATCAACAGCTTTGGGCTTTGGCTAGAGAGACGTAACTATTCACACATTCATTGACATAGACTGTGGTCTAACAGTGATTGATCATCCATTTTAAATAACATTAAAAACGTTAATTTAATGCACACTAATACATTCTTTCCTTTACAATATTTGATTGCAGATTGTTAATGTTTTCTCAGATTACTTACCTTGTAAAAAAGTATAAAAGGAAATCTTTAGAGCTTGCATCTTGGAGTGTCAAAAAACTATTTAAATTAGTTAGGAACAGAAGCTAATTCAATTCATTTTCCCATTTGGTTGCAGCCCAGAGGCACTTGGAGGGTTCTGGACAATATCCAATCAGTCAGCAGGTTTTCAGGTCTCTTCTTCTGTTTACCTGGCTATATGCAAATTACACGACGTCATCAGTGTGCTGATTAAAAGGTTTATGTCGATACCTCTTGTCCCCTGAAGACGGGAATCAGGTATGACACATAAGAGGCCACAGAATCGTACCATGTGCATTATCTGAACTAATCATCCAACACCCATTATGGCCTGTATTCCAGGATCTAAACATGTCTCGGTCCACATTGATTCTGTTATGCCATTAATCTTGTATTGATAGCGCAGGGATAAGATTGGGTTGTACCTCACCTCTTCCTTCAGGGAGCCAGGGTTATAGAAATAATATTCCATTCAATGTGACACACACACACACACACACACAGGGGTAAAACTGAGTCCAGTAAGGCTGAATCAGATGGGCTGAGTCAGATGGACTGAATCAGATGGGCTGAGTCAGATGGACTGAATCAGATGGACTGAGTCAGATTGGGCTGAGTCGTAGTCTCAGTTTTCCCTGTCGTAGCCTCAGACTTCCCAGTCGTAGCCTCAATTTTCCCTGTCGTAGCCTCAGTCTTCCCAGTCGTAGCCTCAGTCTTCCCAGTTGTAGCCTCAGTCTTCCCTGTCGTAGCCTCAGTCTTCCCAGTCGTAGCCTCAGTCTTCCCTGTCGTAGCCTCAGTCTTTCCAGTTGTAGCCTCAGTCTTCCCAGTTGTAGCCTCTGGCTTCCCAGTTGTAGCCTCAGTTTTCCCTGTCGTAGCCTCAGTCTTCCCTGTCGTAGCCTCAGTCTATCCAGTTGTAGCCTCAGTCTTTCCAGTTGTAGCCTCTGGCTTCCCAGTTGTAGCCTCAGTCTTCCCTGTCGTAGCCTCAGTCTTCCCAGTTGTAGCTTCAGTCTTCCCTGTCGTAGCCTCAGTCTTCCCTGTCGTAGCCTCAGTCTTCCCAGTTGTAGCCTCAGTCTTCCCAGTTGTAGCCTCAGTCTTCCCAGTCGTAGCCTCAGTCTTCCCAGTTGTAGCTTCAGTCTTCCCTGTCGTAGCCTCAGTCTTCCCAGTCGTAGCCTCAGTCTTCCCTGTCGTAGCCTCAGTCTTCCCAGTTGTAGCCTCAGTCTTCCCTGTCGTAGCCTCAGTCTTCCCTGTCGTAGCCTCAGTCTTCCCAGTTGTAGCCTCAGTCTTCCCTGTCGTAGCCTCAGTCTTCCCAGTCGTAGCCTCAGTCTTCCCTGTCGTAGCCTCAGTCTTCCCAGTTGTAGCCTCAGTCTTCCCAGTCGTAGCCTCAGTCTTCCCAGTTGTAGCTTCAGTCTTCCCTGTCGTAGCCTCAGTCTTCCCAGTTGTAGCCTCAGTCTTCCCTGTCGTAGCCTCAGTCTTCCCAGTTGTAGATTCAGTCTTCCCTGTCGTAGCCTCAGTCTTCCCTGTCGTAGCCTCAGTCTTCCCAGTCGTAGCCTCAGTCTTCCCAGTCGTAGCCTCAGTCTTCCCAGTTGTAGCCTCTGGCTTCCCAGTTGTAGCCTCAGTTTTCCCTGTCGTAGCCTCAGTCTTCCCTGTCGTAGCCTCAGTCTATCCAGTTGTAGCCTCAGTCTTTCCAGTTGTAGCCTCTGGCTTCCCAGTTGTAGCCTCAGTCTTCCCTGTCGTAGCCTCAGTCTTCCCAGTTGTAGCCTCAGTCTTCCCAGTTGTAGCCTCAGTCTTCCCAGTCGTAGCCTCAGTCTTCCCAGTTGTAGCTTCAGTCTTCCCTGTCGTAGCCTCAGTCTTCCCAGTCGTAGCCTCAGTCTTCCCTGTCGTAGCCTCAGTCTTCCCAGTTGTAGCCTCAGTCTTCCCTGTCGTAGCCTCAGTCTTCCCTGTCGTAGCCTCAGTCTTCCCAGTTGTAGCCTCAGTCTTCCCTGTCGTAGCCTCAGTCTTCCCAGTCGTAGCCTCAGTCTTCCCTGTCGTAGCCTCAGTCTTCCCAGTTGTAGCTTCAGTCTTCCCTGTCGTAGCCTCAGTCTGCCCTGTCGTAGCCTCAGTCTTCCCAGTCGTAGCCTCAGTCTTCCCAGTCGTAGCCTCAGTCTTCCCAGTTGTAGCTTCAGTCTTCCCTGTTGTAGCCTCAGTCTTCCCAGTCGTAGCCTCAGTCTTCCCTGTCGTAGCCTCAGTCTTCCCAGTTGTAGCCTCAGTCTTCCCTGTCGTAGCCTCAGTCTTCCCTGTCGTAGCCTCAGTCTTCCCAGTTGTAGCCTCAGTCTTCCCTGTCGTAGCCTCAGTCTTCCCAGTCGTAGCCTCAGTCTTCCCAGTCGTAGCCTCAGTCTTCCCAGTTGTAGCTTCAGTCTTCCCTGTCGTAGCCTCAGTCTTCCCGGTCGTAGCCTCAGTCTTCCCTGTCGTAGCCTCAGTCTTCCCAGTTGTAGCCTCAGTCTTCCCTGTTGTAGCCTCAGTCTTCCCAGTTGTAGCCTCAGTCTTCCCTGTTGTAGCCTCAGTCTTCCCGGTCGTAGCCTCAGTCTTCCCTGTCGTAGCCTCAGTCTTCCCAGTTGTAGCCTCAGTCTTCCCAGTTGTAGCCTCAGTCTTCCCTGTCGTAGCCTCAGTCTTCCCAGTTGTAGCTTCAGTCTTCCCTGTCGTAGCCTCAGTCTTCCCAGTTGTAGCCTCAGTCTTCCCTGTTGTAGCCTCAGTCTTCCCAGTTGTAGCCTCAGTCTTCCCTGTTGTAGCCTCAGTCTTCCCGGTCGTAGCCTCAGTCTTCCCTGTCGTAGCCTCAGTCTTCCCAGTTGTAGCCTCAGTCTTCCCTGTTGTAGCCTCAGTCTTCCCAGTTGTAGCCTCAGTCTTCCCAGTTGTAGCCTCAGTCTTCCAAGTCGTAGCCTCAGCCCCCATTAATATTGCTGATGGGCCGACTTTGTCTGGATCTGATGCATATTGACTCACACTCAGCCTGATCAAATTATCTTTTTGAGGCCATGGCCCCTCCCAAATCCCAATTCAACCATACAGCAGAACAGAAAATCAATGCAGCACAGGCTAAACGCTGATTATATTAACTGAATGGCCCTTATTGGTCTGTTATGCTTTAAGAACCCTGTGTTGTACTGAAAGTAACCAGCAAGCTGGACGCAAAGTGGGTTCTGACTTTCAAAGTAGTCTAAACAGATGCAGAAATATCAGAAACCATGCAAACTGCTAGCAACTATCTAATAAATGTAACATAGTCATTAACCCAGCATTGTTTAGGGCTTAGTGGTTTTCCTTCAAGTTGTCTGATGAGTTAATTTGATCATAACATGGTTTATTAATGATATCATTGATTTTGTAAAAATATTTTTAAGATGAAAGACAAAAGAAAATACAACTGAGAAAATATAATTTGGGTTTAACAGAATATTTTCAACATATTTTATACTGCCCCAATTTACAGTTAATTTAATTTACCAGGTAAATTGACTATTGACAAAACTGTAGAGAAATATTTATCTTATCTAGGGAAAACTTGAATGTTTATCCACAGTATTCTGATAAAGAGGAGAGACAGGGTTTTCAGTGGTAAGGGAGTGTACATTATTTATAATGAGTGAGAAAGTAGGATCTCTCTCCAATGAAAATGGAGGGCCAATCATTCAGTAAAATATATATTCACGTGACCCTCCCCTATCATAAAATAAGGATTAAAACTGAGAGCAGAGAACCAGTTTACGTAAACAGTCCTGTGGCATAAGCAATTCCAAAGGTAACCTGGCCTACAGCATTAGACATCTACACTAAATCTAGTTTCAACGGACACCCAGACATACATCTCAAATTCCTTCTAAAGTAAATATAGTTTTCCGTGGCTAGCTAGCTGTAGTGTTTAGATACCTTCTAAAGTAAATATCATTTTCCGTGGCTAGCTAGCTGTAGTGTTTAGATACCTTCTAAAGTAAATATCATTTTCCATGGCTAGCTAGCTGTAGTGTTTAGATATATTCTAAAGTAACCAGAATGTGAGTAGTTTGCTATCTGAAAGACAATGTCAGCTGTCTCCAGTATTTCGACATCTCTGCCACAGTGGTCCTGCAGTGAATACACGTTTCTTATTCCTCAGAGGACCAGGGAGGTAATGGGGCATTAGACTGCTGGTTCCCCCTGGGTGGTGGAGCTCTACTGCCACTGCTGCCAAGTCCTCTCTGCTTCACTAGACAGGGACAGGATGAGGAAAGGGAACGGGACAGGGATTGAGGCCTGGACATACAGACAGGGACAGAGTGGCAGAGACAGGGACAGAGTGGCAGAGACAGGGACAGAGTGGCAGAGACAAGGACAAGGACATAGTGGCAGACAGAAGGCAGGGACAGAGTGGCAGAGACAGGGACAGAGTGGCAGAGACAGGGACAAGGACATAGTGGCAGACAGAAGGCAGGGACAGAGTGGCAGAGACAGGGACAGAGTGGCAGAGACAGGGACAAGGACATAGTGGCAGACAGAAGGCAGGGACAGAGTGGCAGAGACAGGGACAGAGTGGCAGAGACAGGGACAGAGTGGCAGAGACAGGGACAAGCACATAGTGGCAGACAGAAGGCAGGGACAAAGACAATGACAGAAGACAAAGACAAATTATAGAGATTGAGACAGAGGACAAAGGACAGAGGATAGAATGAGAGAGGACCAAGGCCAAATAGACAGAGAGACAGAGAAAGCTGTGCAGAGAAAGCTGTGCATTTCTACAAGTTGTTTATTGGACAGTCAACAAAGCTGTATCCAAGGTGCATCTGTTTGTACTTAAGCATGCCAGCACACATATTGAATATTTACAGGTAGCTAGGATCAATACCACCGCTTCCTCATTAGCTGCGTTACAGTTAGTGTAAGAGCTAGCATGATAGCATGGGACACATACAAAAACACATACATTTTCCTGTTCATTGTGATGCCGCAGATACTCTGAAAGCCCTGGGGGCAAAAAGATAGCACATACTGTACAGAGAATGGTGGAAATATTGCATGCATATTGCACGCACAAAAATGCACGAACAGACATTACTGAAAGCAATAAAGAATAAACCTGTTGTAAAAGATTACAGTAGATTTAGCCCCAGGGGATCTGTTCCAGAGGGTTGTTCAGATATCTGTGTCTGGTTCTTATCACCTAGAGCACAACATGCATGTTGGATTGTGTGACAGTATGTCTCTGTGTGTGTGTGTGTGTGTGTGTGTGTGTGTGTGTGTGTGTGTGTGTGTGTGTGTGTGTGTGTGTGAATGTGTGTAACAGTGTGTGTTTGTGTGTCAGTCACCTCCTCCACCAGATCCACAAGAACAGAACAATCACGCCACACATTACCATCACCAGCAGCAGATACATGATCTAATCACTGTCTGGGTGTCTGACAATCTGCTGCCTTTCTGTCAGTCCCTGATAACAGAACAACGCCTCACAGCAGAGAAGCAGCATTGACTTTAAAGGATTGAGCTAAATGAACTTGAAAGAAATAGTTTTAGATTCATAAATTAGTATACTGTGTCACAGGACACTTGAAAATTAACTTTTCTTCTGGGAGGATTAATTCAGTACCTACCAACACAAATAATTCATCTGAGAATGGCGTCTTAGCCAGTATGAAATGTAACTTGGAAAATCATCGGCATGCAATAATAAAGATAGGTGTTTACCTGAGTTATCTAAGGACACACTGTGAATTAGAAATATGTCTGGAAAGAAAGGAAGCAAGTACTGGTTAGGCATTATGAAGTGGAAGCAATTTTCACTAAAGACAGATATTGTATTTTCTGCCACGGTGCTTTCAATTACTTTGTTTGACGCTGGAATGAGCTTACAACACTTGTATGCTAACGGAATACAAGGAGAAAACACATGACCTGTTAATGCACACAATTTAGCATTGAAACGTTCATTGTCTCGATATGACACGTAACATAATGCTGACACTTTATGTGCCTGTTTGTGGTGGACATCCCTTTTAGCTATGTGTTATTAGTCCTTCCTTATTGTAAGAACAAGTTCAGTCAAATGCTTCATTTACAATTTTCCTGTCCTGTTCCTGTCCCGCTTCAGTGCATTTACCCATTAAAGTGTGGTAGAATAAAATCCTCTGCCCCGGAGAAAACCTATAAAACCCCAATCCTAATTAAGTTGTAATAGCAGTAAAGACATAATTACAAGGTGCTTTTAATTACTTTTTGAAATTAAAACGCAGAAGGAAGGTAGATTGGGTCCAGAAAGGTTGCCAGCTAAATTTATACAGCAATAAACATCTGCATGAAGTGAACAGCAGGTTTTCTGCCCTCAATCAGTTCCATAATAAGCCATTACAGGACTGTTCAGTAGAGGTGAGCAGGATATGGACCCTAAAGGGAAGGTGTGTTGTGGGTGATAATGCTTCCCACCGACTGACTAGACTGAACAGGAGGTCAGTGATTATCTCAGGCCGGACCTCACTGTTTTCTATGCTGCTTGACTTCCTGCACATTTTATATAATATTAAAGTGGATCTCCTGCACCAAAACACACAGTACGGACACCCAAAATGACAGTGCAAGTCAAGCACTGGCATAGGCTTATTGACACACCAACATTCTCACAATGAAATCAAAACTGGCAAAAGTGGAAGCATATACACAATGAAACCAGAATTAAAATATAACACTGCCTAGTGTTAAACCTTATATTGATACATTATATGATTCATATTTTCCTATAGAGTCTTTTGTCGTTCAGGTAAATTCTAGAGTTTTCCAGGGACTCTGTTAGTGACATGGTTGTCGCATCCTCAGCAAATATGTTGTCATCATAATAATATGTGGCTCAACTTCGTAGCATGCATCTTTCAGAAGGCACACTTGGTAATTAATTAACATAATTTACACATTATTTAGTCAATGATTAGTCAAGAATGTGTTCTTTATCATATAGGTTTTAAGATTAATATATTTGAAAAGAAATAGAAACCAGGCAAGCCAAGTTCAGCCGGCCCGCAACAGAAAGTGTAGCGATCGTGTCGCTCACGTGAAAGGCTGGGTCGTTAACCACAACACCACAGAGCCTAACCTTTGCTAGGGGAATTTCATTCACGCTAGAGACAAGTATAGCCTCTTGTCTCTATCGTGAACAAATCCTCTTTTTTCACTGGCCGTTTTAATAGTTAATTGTGAATAGTTAATCGTGAATGAAATTGATACAGTTAAACTGACTAATGTTTCTTACAAAGTTACTTTACAAAGGATACTTTAAATGCTGTGTAGAAGATTAACTATAGAACCATACAGAATCAGCTTTAGATGTGGAGCAATGCAACAGTCTGGACACTATGACTTAGTAAGATAAATACAGCGTACGTCTCAACTGACAGATTGTAAATGAGCTCTAACAGTGCTCTGAACTCAAATGAGCATTCAATCACTGAGGGTGTCATTTTCTATGCAAAAATCCCATCTGGTCATATTGAGAAACGTTATCTAGTGGCAATGGACAATGATACCGTCCCTCCAAACCCTGGTCATTACAAAGGATACCGTGGGAGTTGGTGAGAGACGTGTGCCAGTCCTTGGTCCAGATACTATGGATGTTTGGCAGGGCTTGATTGAGCTAAAACTGGAGTCATGGAACCAGCACTCATCTGGTGATCCAGGCAAGCTACAGCAAACCCCCATTACAATAAAATATATTGTAGAAGGATGTGAAGTAACAATCTTCCCTGGCACACTACAGCACAATGACATCTCTGAATAAATAGACGGATCTAGTAATTATTACAAGACATTTGATTCTTTAGGACTCACCAAAATACTTTGATTTCATGATGTTAGCTGTTCAACTGTTTCCAAATGGAAAATGAGATATTTGGAGACATTTGGATAGATATGCTTCTATTCCAAATCACCCTCATTATCATGGCATCAGAATACTGATTGTAAACTGGGATTATGAGGAAACACTAAACCAGCTGCTTCTGACGTCTAGAACAACTTACATGAGTACATACATGTTTTGTTAGATAAATGTTTCTGTAGACCTTTTTTGGGAGTTAATTCAGTGTATAACAGCAGTAGATTTTACAGTTGCTCAGCTAAACTGCAGGTTTTGGTTTGGGTCCAACCTAGTTTGGCTCTATGACGTTTACAAAGCTGGTTAATGGACCACTGCATCTGTCCTTTATTAGTAAAGCAAATCTCACAACACTGTTCAGTTACTGAGACAGGGACACCCATACTGAAATGTATAAAAGAATGACTTCATGTTTTTATACATTAAAACGCATGTTACAACTGTATATCTCAAAACATTCACATCACTTAGCACAGTGGTTCCCAACCAGGGGTACTAGGACCCCTGATGGTACTTGGCCTCTCCACAGGGGGTACTTGAAAACACTCATGACACCATACGCTTATTAGTGAAATTAACATGAGGGTACTTCAGGAGTACGCCAAGCAGTGCAAAAATTTCTGGGGGTACAGTAACTGAAAAGGTTGGGAGCCACTGACTTAGCAGATAACCTAAAAACCTGACAAACCCTTCTAGACAACAGCTGAACCTTTCACATGCAGGACCACACCACAGACCAATAATGCATATTGAAAGTTTTTAATTCACAGTGCTAAAACTAAAAAGTAAAACTAGCTTTTTAACCATAGCATACCCTCTCTGGGTGTTATTATAGGTTCACACTAAGAGAACACATTGGAGTGCTTTGGGTTTTCTGAATCTGAGGACACCTGGAGGTGAGGTACCATAACGTTTTTCAAACAAAACCAAAGACCACTACTGACATCTGCTGGATTATGTAAATAATACTCTCTTCCACACTGGTCATGTCTATCCTTCTCAGTGGCTTTTAAACACACACACACACACACACACACACACACACATAGAGATAGACAAGATAGAAAGACAAGACAGACAGACGAAGACGGACAGAGACACACATAGACACAGAGAACAGGAGGTGTTTGGATATTTCTATGAGACCCAGGACAGGAGAAACAGAAGGTGAGTGTTGGTGGTCATGTTCTGTTGATGTGTTTCACATGGAAATACTGGCGGGCTGTTTTAAGATTTGGGTATTTAGTTTTACTTTGTTACTACTTTGATATGACATATGTTTGTGTCTCTAATAAAGTGTTGGAAAAAAGTATGTGGATATTTTTTTTTTCAAAAGATACAGTAAAATATACACTCACCTAAAGGATTATTAGGAATACCTGTTCAATTTCTCATTAATGCAATTATCTAATCAACCAATTACATAGCAGTAGCTTCAATGCATTTAGGGGTGTGGTCCTGGTCAAGACAATCTCCTGAACTCCAAACTGAATGTCAGAATGGGAAAGAAAGGTGATTTAAGCAATTTTGAGCGTGGCATGGTTGTTGGTGCCAGACGGGCCGGTCTGAGTATTTCACAATCTGCTCAGTTACTGGGATTTTCACGCACAACCGTTTCTAGGGTTTACAAAGAATGGTGTGAAAAGGGAAAAACATCCAGTATGCGGCAGTCCTGTGGGCGTTGATGCTAGAGGTCAGAGGAGAATGGGCCGACTGATTCAAGCTGATAGAAGAGCAACTTTGACTGAAATAACCACTCATTACAACTGAGGTATGCAGCAAAGCATTTGTGAAGCCACAACACGCACAACCTTGAGGCTACAACAGCAGAAGACCCCACCGGGTACCACTCATCTCCACTACAAATAGGAAAAAGAGGCTACAATTTGCACGAGCTCACCAAAATTGGACAGTTGAAGACTGGAAGAATGTTGCCTGGTCTGATGAGTCTTGATTTCTGTTGAGACATTCAGATGGTAGAGTCAGAATTTGGCGTAAACAGAATGAGAACATGGATCCATCATGCCTTGTTACCACTGTGCAGGCTGGTGGTGGTGGTGTAATGGTGTGGGGGATGTTTTCTTGGCACACTTTAGGCCCCTTAGTGCCAATTGGTCATCGTTTAAATGCCACGGCCTACCTGAGCATTGTTTCTGACCATGTCCATCCCTTTATGACCACCATGTACCCATCCTCTGATGGCTACTTCCAGTAGGATAATGCACCATGTCACAAAGCTCGAATCATTTCAAATTGGTTTCTTGAACATGACAATGAGTTCACTGAACTGAAATGGCACCCAAAGTCACCAGATCTCAACCCAATAGAGCATCTTTGGGATGTGGTGGAACGGGAGCTTTGTGCCCTGGATGTGCATCTCACAAATCTCCATCAACTGCAAGATGCTATCCTATCAATATGGGCCCACATTTCTAAAGAATGCTTTCAGCACCTTGTTGAATCAATGCCACGTAGAATTAAAGCAGTTCTGAAGGCGAAAGGGGGTCAAAAACAGTATTAGTATGGTGTTCCTAATAATCCTTTAGGTGAGTGTACAGTAAAGGTTGTGTCTTTTACTGTCATCAAGCATTTGAAGATATTATGGCATACTGTCTCTTCTCAGTCTTTTTTTTTTTTTATTGTAAAATTGTGGGGCTGATTACTGAGTGACTGCTTTAAAGAACAGCAGTATTTTCAGCCGCAAGTATAAATAATCAGTTAATACAATTTTAACTAAATAGCTTACAATATACCATTATCAACCACTTGAAAATAAACCATAAACCATAGAAGAATTCTGGCATTCTCAAGGAATTTATCTGGTAATTCTCTTTTCACTCTTCAGGTACTGAAAATATCTAATGTTGAAGGTGAGTGTGTTTTGCAGTCTAGTGAGCACATAATAGTTTAACAGTCTAGTAAATGAACTAGCTACCTTGAGGAAGGGAATGGGAATACATCCATTCCGGAAAACCACAACCTTAGTAGGCCCACTCAATGCTGCCTTTCCTGGAATGACACAAGAGATTTGGAAAGGCCATTTTATTGGCTGACAAAATTAGACCGCTCATTTACAGTATGGAGAACAAGTATGTGATACACTGCCGATTTTGCAGGTTTTCCTACTTACAAAGCATGTAGAGGTCTGTAATTTTTATCATAGGTACACTTCAACTGTGAGAGACAGAATCTAAAACAGAAATCCAGAAAATAACTTTGTATGATTTTTAAGTAATTGATTTGCATTTTATTGCATGACATAAGTATTTGATCACCTACCAACCAGTAAGAATTCCGGCTCTCACAGACCTGTTAGTTTTTCTTTAAGAAGCCCTCCTGTTCTCCACTCATTACCTTTATTAACTGCACCTGTTTGAACTCGTTACCTGTATAAAAGACACCTGTCCACACACTCAATCAAACAGACTCCAACCTCTCCACAATGGCCAAGACCAGAGAGCTGTGTAAGGACATCAGGGATAAAATTGTAGACCTGCACAAGGCTGGGATGGGCTACAAGACAACAGTCAAGCAGCTTGGTGGGAAGGCAACAAATGTTGGCGCAATTATTAGAAAATGGAAGAAGTTCAAGATGACGGTCAATCTCCCTCGGTCTGGGGCTCCATGCAAGATCTCACCTCGTGGGGTATCAGTGATCATGAGGAAGGTGAGGGATCAGCCCAGAACTAGACGGCAGGACCTGGTAAGTGACCTGAAGAGAGCTGGGACCACAGTCTCAAAGAAAACCATTAGTAACACATTACGCCGTCATGGATTAAAATCCTGCAGTGCACGCAAGGTCCCCCTGCTCAAGCCAGCGCATGTCCAGGCCCGTCTGATGTTTGCCAATTACCATCTGGATGATCCAGAGGAGGAATGGGAGAAGGTCATGTGATCTGATGAGACAAAAATAGAGCTTTTTGGTCTAAACTTCACTCGCCATGTTTGGAGGAAGAAGAAGCATGAGTACAACCCCAAGAACACCATCCCAACCGTGAAGCATGGAGGTGGAAACATCATTCTTTGGGGATGCTTTTCTGCAAAGGGGACAAGACGACTGCACCGTATTGAGGGGAGGATGGATGGGGCCATGTATAACGAGATCTTGGCCAACAATCTCCTTCCCTCAGTTAGAGCATTGAAGATGGGTCATGGCTGGGTCTTCCAGCATGACAACGACCCGAAACACACAGCCAGGGCAACTAAGGAGTGACTCCATAAGAAGCATCTCAAGGTCCTGGAGTGGCCTAGCCAGACTCCAGACCTGAACCCAATAGAACATCTTTTGAGGGAGCTGAAAGTCCGTATTGCCCAGCGATAGCCCCGAAACCTCAAGGATCTGGAGAAGGTCTGTATGGAGGAGTGGGCCATACAGTGCTGCAGTGTGTGCAAACCTGGTCAAGAACTACAGGAAACGTATGATCTCTGTAATTGCAAACAAAGGTTTCTGTTCTAAATATTAAGTTCTGCTTTTCGGATGTATCAAATACTTATGTCATGCAATAAAATGCAAATTAATTACTTAAAAATCATACAATGTGATTTTCTGGATTTTCTTTTTAGATTCCGTCACTCACAGTTGAAGAGTACCACTGATAAAGATTTTACTTCTACATGCTTTGTAAGTGGGAAAACCTGCTAAATCGGCAGTGTATCAACTATTTGTTCTCCCCACTGTATCTATGATAATATCAGCCGACCCATATAAAATGTGTTTTAGTTATCTACTAAAACATATCTACTAACAACAAAACAAGTTTTAATGTTTATTTTTCAAATGTACTGAACAATGACAGGAAGATGGTTGCATTTGATGTAGCCAACTCAACGTAGGTATCTTGTAACTGTAATGGATTACATTTAAAAAGTAACGTACCCAAACCTGTTAAAGAAACTAGAAAACTGTCCTTCTTTAGATTAGAATGTTATTCCTTTTACCTCACCAAAAAGCTGAAACAACTATTGAATCCAAAAATAGACTTTAATGAAGATCGTAAAGCCAAGTTGGTCTGCAGAAAAACTGTCCCTCCAGCCTCAGACACACGTTCTTGTACAGTAACATATTGCATAAAGTTATCTGGCTGTCCCTTAATGCTAATCCCTGGGAGTATCTTTCTCCAGATCTGCCACCATTGTTTCACAACCTCCTTAAATCCATTCTCTATTAAATATTGATGAAATTTCAATTAAAATAATAGAGCCATCAAAGATCTTGATTTTAATGCACTTGATTGTACCTTGCTCATACATTCACTGTGACTTCATTATACATTCAAATATAAGGCTTACATTTTTTAAATTATTGCTTATAATACTGATTGTTTATATGCGCTTGACTGACATATTGATTGTATTGGTTAAATATGTGTATAAGTGTGGGAGTTCAGAAACATTCCTATAAAAAAACCTATATAGCATCTTTAGAATCAGCGTTTGTGAGTTTGATTACAGAAAATAAAATGGCCGGAAACAAAGAACTTTCATCAGAAACTCAGTCTATCCCAGAGAAATGAAGGCTATGCCATTCAAGAAATTGCCAAGTACCAGAAGATTTCATACAACGATGTGTACTAATCCTTTCACAGAACATCGCAAACTGGATCTAATCAGAATAGAAAGAAGAGTGGGAGGCCCTGGTGCACAACTGAGAAAGAGGACAAATACATTAGAGTGTCTAGTTAGAGAAACAGATGCCTCACGGGTCTTCAACTGGCAGCTTTATTAAATAATACCCACAAAACACCAGTCTCAACGTCAACAGAGAACAGGAGACTGAGTTCTTCCTCTGTACAATGCCTGTGTTCTTTTGCCCATCTTAATCTTTTCTTTTTATTTGCCAGCCTCAGAAATTGCTTTTTCTTTAAAACTCTGCCTATACTGGGTACAGGAAGCTGAGAGTGTTGACATCCAAAATAGCAGTGACTTATTTCCTCATCATCGGACTGCGGAGGACAGGGTTTGGCAGTGGTGTTCAATTGCACCCCTCGGACTTGAGTGGTAACGTATGAAGGGTAATGATGAGGGTGACTGAGGCTTCATCCACAGATCAAGATTGTGAACAGGGATATGCTAATGTGACCAAGCAGGACATCAGAGAGAGTTCAGGACCAGCTCAGCACTCAGGGACAAGAGTCTACATATTAGTTGGTGTGAGCTTTGGGTTGCTGTGTGTCCTACAAGTCACTCTCAATGTCTCTCTGCATCTAGTCTACAGCTATAAAAACGTGACTGACCTACGACAAACCACCTACAACACCCTGTTATGTAAAAAAGACATCTGCAAGGCATGTCCCCAAGACTGGAAAAGGTTTGGCTGCAGTTGTTACTACATTTCCACTGTCCTTAAAAGCTGGACTGACAGCAGACAGGACTGTCTGGATAGAGGAGGAGACCTGGTGATCATCAACAGCAGAGAGGAACAGGCTTTTATCAAATCCTTCAACTACAGAGCCTGGATTGGTCTGAGTGGCAGAGAAGTTAAGAGGTCCTGGAGATGGGTGGACGGTTCACCACTAACCACCAGTTACTGGGAGGACGGGGAACCAAATAATGCTGGAGGAGAAGAGGACTGTGTTTTGGTTAGAAGAATTGATGTCCCACTAGCTGCTTGGAATGATGTCTCTTGTGACCATGAAAACAGTTTCATCTGTGAGGGCACAGTGGGTGAGATCAATCAATAACAGTTATTTTGTGAAAAAACACTATTGGCATTTATTCAAGTATTTCAACCATGTTATTTCTGGACGTTCTGTCTGTCTTTACTTTCATTCACTATTACAGTTACTTCACTGAACATGTTATACTATAGACAGTGGGCGTGTCTGAATACTCTCTCTTACATGCCAAATAGTAGGACATGTGAGTATGGAAACGTGATGTTACTAAAATTGAGTATTTATTAAATGTCATGACGTTATATTCCTTATGATGTAATACATGTATGCCTGCTATGAGTGCCCAGATTGAATACATGTTTAATATTTTATGTATAATAAAAAATATACTGAAATATCCCCCAATGTAAGCATGAAAAAAGTTTGAAATTGCAGTACAATGTCATTTACTGCTATATTCTCTATTGAAGAAGACATTCTTAATATGGCTAAACAGATAGTGATAAGAAACCTATATATTGATTGTCAATTGGTGTAAAAATTTGAATGTGTAATAAAATAAATGCTGTCATTCAAAATGTTCTTGCCAAAAGAGGAAGTCGCTTTCTTGTTGATATTCAGTGTTGCTTGGGGGGGGGGTCTTATTGCTGGTGTTCAAACCACATTAATTGACAGCCATTGCTACACAGACATTACCAACAAGTTGGAATGATGTTGTAATGTAAATGGAAGATTTTACCAACAAAAACAGGTGGAAGATTATTCGTGGGGTATGTCACAGTGGTGGTGAGCCACTGAATGTATCATTATGAACAACAACAACCCTGCTGAGAAATAAGGGTTAACTGTCTTGCTGAAGGACAGAACTAAATATTGTTCACTTTACGGGTTCAGGGATGTGATCAGTTACTGGTTAGATGCTTGTTGTGGAAATTCTTGAACTGATGTATACTTGGTCCTATACATGTATAAATGGGTTACTAGTTAAAGGTACTGAGTCCCCATGTTTGGATGAGAAAGGGAATGTAGGAGAGTTGGACCTGGTATTTGCCTAGGGGGCATCATTGACTGGAATCAGCAGATTATGGGGATACTTGTAAATCTGTATAACCCATCAGTGTCTATCTGTTGTTTGTCCAGACGCTGTGAGTCCTCCTCAAGAGTTGAGAAGGTTCCCCATGTGGGGGAGGACAGCCTGTCCCTTTGTTTGAAGCCCAGGATATGTGATGGAACAAGGGGAATGTGTTTTTTGACATAAGACAGATGGGCAGCATCTTACCACACCCCTTTTTCCACTATAAGTACTGATGACTGTTCATGTATTAAGTTAGAGACTCCTCAGGTTGATTATGTTTGTAAGCGTTTGACGCGTCTCTCTATTTGCAAATAAACTATAAAAAAGAGAATTTTGTCTCTGTCCTTACTCCTTTAAAAGTTCTGATCTATGAAAATCTCTAAACTACCTGCCCACCCACTGATAATACAGTATGATCTAAACTCTTTCTAATTCTGAAATGTAGCTGTAAAACCAGACAATCCTACAGTGTTAGTTTTGTCTTCCTCACAGGTTTTAATTAAAATGAATTGATTCTTGCATATGGTTGGTTAATTTGTTCTGCCTTTCTGGATGTTAAGGGCTCTAAACACCAAGTCATAGTGTCCTTAACTGAGACACTGAAGTCTGTGTGAGTCAACTGATTTTGAATCGGAAGTGAGAAACCCGTTGACCCTTTCTTGGAAGTTAAACCTCTTGTCACTGACCTGAAGTTGTGACCGGATATCTAAAAGTTTGAGGAAACATTTATTGGAGCCCTTAGACTCAGCTGGACAGCCTGTTGCTGTAAGGCGGAACTGAAGGTTCCCCATGGGGAAGTGTGTTCAGTGTACATTTTCAAAGCTCACCTTCTGATGTTGCCTTCTAGCAACTCCTTGTGTAGGTCGACGAGTATTCCAAAATCTGCCCAGATTCCCATTTCACTCAGAATGTGTTTACATAAAAGATTTGTACATTCGTTTCTTAATTTCTTAAATGTCTGCCAGTCTGAAATTTTGATGTTCTAGCCTTGGTTCATGCAAATTTCCATTCGTGAATAATATCAGACATATCACACCTGGACCAGAGGTTGTTTTCTAATGACCTTAAATGGCGGGTGCCTGTCAGCCAGTGAGAACACTCTAGTGCTTGTTTGGCTGTGGAGCCCGCACTGGATTCTCAGAACTCACTTCACATCTGGGTTTAAAGCCCTTGTTTGCAGGGGAATCCACCCTAGTGTTGTTAATAGAAATACACTACCGTTAAATACTAGCACATTGTTGAAACAACTTTGTGGTAACGCTGCCTCAACAAAGCTTGCTGTCATTTAAAATGTGCTGAGGAAAAAAAGGTAGTTTTTATTTAAGTTACAGGCATGCAGATGTTAATTTTACAATCCATTAATTCACAACAAAATCATAGAGACATGTAATTAAATATAACAGACATAATCAAATGTGGATGCTTATGTAGACACTACTTATGTTAAACTGTTCCAGATCAGGACTGTTTCACTCAGTTGGTAGAGGATGCTGATTGCAACATCAGGCATGTGAGGTTAGCACACATAACCTGGGGCTTTCATGACACACTTAAACTGTTAGTTCCTCAATACAAGAGCCAAAAAATGATCCATTATTTTTACCAACACTCAATGCTATCCTCCAGCCTGGCTTGAGCAGAGTTCTCCCTGAGTGCTGAGCTGGTCCTGAGCTCTGATATCCTGATTGACTGTCACCTTTTCATATTATTTTTTACAACCATAATTCTTGGAACACCCAGTAACTTTCATCTCCATCATTTTCCACTGAAATCTGTGTACCCTCATCGGCCAGTGGATCGTGTTCAGTGAGAAGTCTGTGGGTTATTTCAAACCCATTCCTTTTGTCACACACAGGATGTTGGGGAAATTCATTCACACTCTTATTTTACATGTCCACATCGGCCAGGTTCCTCATCAATTACAAGAAATAATGTAATGTAATATTTACCAATATTTGGCTCAATTTAAAGTCCACACAGCGGGTATGATTTGCTGTCACATTTTCATAATATTTTTCAAAATATTTTTTCAACTACAGTATGATCCCTCAATGACCCTGATCTCCTCTATGGTCTAACTTCATTCATTTGCACTCCTCTGTGTAGTCACACTGAACTTCTACTTATTTTAGGAAATCACATTTCATCATGAACACGAAGTTAAGGATGGAGTAAATCCATTCTGTTTCGATGTCAACACATTAAACAAGTTCCTCATTAATGAAGCTCAACACATTCATATCTCTCCGGACAAGTATCAATATTTGAAACCTCTGTTTGCATGTGAAGCCACCCAAATGTTATTAATGGAAAACCACTGAAAATAATCACCAGAAGCAATGTTAAAACAGACTTTTATGAACACAAGCACAGGGAGACAGAAATACAGTAACACAAGATCAGTGAGTCAGTCTGGCGTACAATTCAGAAACACCTACTTTTGTATGGGCAAGAAGGTGTAACAACATCTCACAAAATAACTGACCTTTGAGCATCATATGTTTATCTGATCTCCATCATTTTAGGCTTGTTCCTCCTTGTTCCTACTTAGTTTAACTCTGTATTGGCACATCTTGCATTTTCTAACTGCCTAAAAAGATGGACTCAGTGCTTTACCATTAACACAATACTTAGCTAGTGATTTTTCATTCTCCAATTCAATGGTATAATTAATCAATTCATCCGCTCAGTAAATGTCCACAATACACGACAACCCAGCCAGGACGTGACGTGACGCAGGTTTTTATTGTAGAGTTTTTACATGTGATTGTCTTTGTTAGTGATCGAGACAGTTGTGTGTTCATAAATATTTGACATTTGGGACCTTAGATTGTGCGATACATGTATTTAACATTGTTGCAGGATAAATCAACCAGACTTAAAGATGTTCTGGGTTGTGACAGCCCAAACTCTTCACACCACCTATACCAGAGAACAGGATCTGAACACATTCAGACACTGTAGTGTCTCCCTGTTCAATGCTACCCACTGTATTCATGCAGGTCAAGGAGGAAGAACAGGAATGACTTCGGTCAACAAAAGGTAAAACAAGACAACAAGAACTGTGGTTCTCTCTACATAATTTCAATATTCAGCAGGAAGGTTTCTAACTATTCAGCTGCATTCAAACAGCTGCAACATTTTAGCAACAGACTCAGCTCAACTTCCTGTTTTTTGGGCCTCATCTCTGCTTCTTCAATGCAACTTTTCGCCAAAGTGGCTCTAGATCAAAAGACAATTTAACAGTGTTAATTTATAGCTGGAGAATTTGCTGTGTGTGATTGGTATGTCTGTTGATCCACTCTGTGTGTGAGTGGTATGTCTGGTGATCCACTCTGTGTGTGAGTGGTGTGTCTGTTGATCCACTCTGTGTTTGAGTGGTGTCTGTTGATCCACTCTGTGTCTGGGTGGTATGTCTGTTGATCAAAGTGAATCACTGTCAGCCGGCATCAATTAACTAAATCACACAAACATGCATTTAAGCATGAATTCACTATTGTGTGAAACCCATTTTGGTGACCTATGTTCAAAAAGTGAACTCCCTAAAGACTGATCTTTAGTCTTTGGTCATGTTTAGTTGGTATCCACTGTAACTGTCTATCCAGAGAATGTCAACTCAAAGACTCGACCATTGAAATGGGATTTCAACCTGAATTGAGCTCGTAAAACCCGAAAATGTCAGCTAAAGACCAATTACGTACAGCAGCGTTTGTAAATGTAAATGCCTTTTATCTAGAGAAGACTCTCTTTATTATAGTCAATAAATACCTTTTTCAACCAAAGGTATACAGAAACCCTATACAAACACGTCATTAATAAATGCATGTATAGATGTTTATTCCAACAGGAATCAACCTGAACAATCACTTATGAAATAAGTGTAGTACATGTTAATACACTTTAACTAATACTTTATATAACATGGATATATATATATACAGTATGTATCTTTCAATCTTAGAAACACCCCTTGGTTTAGAAGGAACTTGGTCATGGTGTCTACAAAAAAAGTGAAACTATACTTGTTTTTACCATTTACATCCAGTATATGATAAGAAAGTGAAACTTGAGCAGTGGAGCGGAAACTGATCATCATGGTGAAAATGAGCACGTTTGACGGTTTGTCCATGGATCAACATTCTGAAAATGATTATGTAAATGTATCAGTCAATCAGGACATCAGAGACAGTCCAGGACCAGCTCATCACTCTGGGAGAAGAGCCTGCATATGGGTTGCTGTGGGACTTGCTATGGTGTGTATCTTACAACTCATTCTGAATGTCTATCTGTATGTAGTTGCCTACTCAACCTCTGGAGAAGATCTGCTGAAGATCACCAGGTATGACAACTTGACTAAAGAGAAAGATGAGCTACGGTTCAGCTACAGCAACCTGACTAAAGAGAACGATGAGCTACAGACCAGCTACAGCAACCTGACTAAAGAGAGGGACCAGCTACAAACCAGCTACAACAACCTGTTAAAAGAGATAGACCAGCTAAAGACCAGTTACAACAACCTGACTAAAGAGTGGGACCAGCTACAGACAAGTTACAATAACCGGAATAATCAGTTTTGTCCCCAAAACTGGAAAAAGTTTGGCTGCAGTTGTTACTACATCTCCTCTGTCAAGAACACCTGGAATGCAGGCAGACAGGACTGTCTGAATAGAAGAGCAGACCTGGTGATCATCAACAGCAGAGAGGAACAGGCTTTTATCAAAGCACTTGGCCACAGATCCTGGATTGGTCTGACTGACAGAGATGTTGATGGAACATGGAGATGGGTGGATGGGACACCAATGACCACAAGTTACTGGATCAACGGGGAGCCAAATGGAGGGAAAAAAGAAAACTGTGGCGAAAATAAAATCTCCAACGATGATCCAGTAATGGCTTGGAATGATCAACCATGTGACCATAAAAATTATTTTATCTGTGAGGTGTAAACCAAACAGCTAATTTACAGAAAAGCATGATTACTTTTTATACAACTATGGAATTATGAAAACGCTTAGTCTCTTTCTTTCTGATTTCTTGTTCATACACAGAGTTGGATGGATTCTGGAAATAGGACAGGGTGAAGTCAAGGGGAATGCTGGCATGTTTTACATTAGTTGGCATTAGATGGTAGTGTTGTAAGAAAATCATGTCTATTTGCTATTTGACTATTCTATCAATTATCTTTTTGCCAAAACAGATTTACTTGTGAGGTTATGAAGGAATGTGATATTAATTTGGCTTGGGTGATTCATTTTATGTAAGATTATGGTTCTCTATTATTTAAAGGGAATACTGAGTTATTTCAAGAGGGGTTTATAATAACCATTCCTCTACATGATTATTGCTAAGAAATGTCAGGAATGTCACTTACCACTAGGTATCAAATATAATGAAGAGCGTATGTATGTTAGAAGTGGTTCTTTTACAGACAGGAGTATGAAAGGAACAGATTGGTACAAACTATCTGAAGACAAAAAGGAAGATTCTTATCTTTTCTTGGTTTTTGGTATAATGTGTTTAGAAGGAATACCAGTCATTGATATATAGGCTACTCTAAGATGATCTGGTCTAAAGACAGAGTTTATGTCAACTCCTTTGGAATAAAGCAAGTATTTAAAATCAGTATTCATGGTGTAACATAAGGATTGTTGACTTTGTCAGGCCATTTCAACCTGGATGGAAGGGGACCTCCACAGATCTCACATAGTGAATATTAATAGATTTTGGAGAAGAAAGACAAGAAACAACATAATGGAGATTGAATATAGTAATTCAATTAGTTTAGTTTTGTAGATGAGATTAGTTCTATTAATTAAGAACCATGATGGAGAAGACGCATATAAACAGGTGAAAGCTTATTTTCAGGCCATATTAGGAACTACTTTGGTCATTGATAGTTGGGATAGTTGTAACGTTGCAGACAGCAAGCAGGACTCCGGCGCCAGGGAACAAATGACTCTTAATACAAGAACTAAGAAGTAACAAACACAGAAACTACAACTTGACCAAAACAACCATAATCTGGTTTGAATAATCTAATAGGGTCTCTTCTTTAATTAAATAGTGTGAGTGATAATGGACACAGGTGAGGGTAATGATAACAGACAGGTGTCTGTAAATAAATAGTGTGAGTGATAAGGGACACAGGTGAGGGTAATGATAACAGACAGGTGTCTGTAAATAAATAGTGTGAGTGATAAGGGACACATGTGAGGGTAATGATAACAGATAGGTGTCCCAAATGTTTTAACATTTTCGTCTATATGCTTTTTACAGGAATGATTTTCATCTGGCCATACATTTGGCCAGGTATTAGTGTGTATTTAACATCTATCCATGTGTCCAGGTATTAGTGAGTATTTGTCATCTATCCATGTGTCCAGGTATTAGTGTGTATTTAACATCTATCCATGTGTCCAGGTATTAGTGAGTATTTGTCATCTATCCATGTGTCCAGGTATTAGTGTGTATTTAACATCTATCCATGTGTCCAGGTATTAGTGTGTATTTTTCCCCTTCTATGAGTAGACACTGAGAATGGCCATTTAAATAGTCTTCAAAACAGCTACAAAAAGCCTGATCTTGGCCAGTTGATGGAAACCCACTGGACACAACCTCGTAGTCCTCTGCTTGGGACATACAACACACTTCCGGACAACCATCTAAACGTTTCAGCAACACAAAAGCACCAATCTGATCGCCCCACTCACAACATTTCAAGCCAGCTGTGGGGTGAGCTTATGTTCTTAGCTGCCTTACACCTACAGCTAGTTTGAAGTTCCCCACCAACAGGGAAAAAAGATCTTAGCCTACACAAGACTGTTCTAAGACCCATGAGATCCCTGACCTCCCCTCCTGGGAGACCAGTGGAACCATGCCTAGTGGATTACAGCATGAGGAACAATTGTCAGATCGATTCACTGTAGCAGAGCGATGCAGTCACATACAGAAACACAAAACCCTGCAGCAGCATGCCAAGGTCAGTGTGACAGGTTCACTGGCTCACACTACAAATGAGCCTCAGAGGAGAGTGGAGCAACAGACACACCACTCACACACAGAGTGGTTCAACAGACACACCACTCACACACAGAGTGGTTCAACAGACACACCACTCACACACAGAGTGGTTCAACAGACACACCACTCACACACAGCAAATTCTCCAGCTATAAATTAACACTGTTAAATTGTCTTTTGATCTAGAGCCACTTTGGAGAAAAGTTGCATTGAAGAAGCAGAAATGAGGCCCAAAAAACAGGAAGTTGAGCTGAGTCTGTTGCTAAAATGTTGCAGCTGTTTGAATGCAGCTGAATAGTTAGAAACCTTCCTGCTGAATATTCAAATTATGTAGAGAGAACCACAGTTCTTGTTGTCTTGTTTTACCTTTTGTTGACCGAAGTCATTCCTGTCCTTCCTCCATGACCTGCATGAATACAGTGGGTAGCATTGAACAGGGAGACACTACAGTTTCTGAATGTGTTCAGATCCTGTTCTCTGGTATAGGTGGTGTGAAGAGTTTGGGCTGTCGCAACCCAGAACATCTTTAAGTCTGGTTGATTTATCCTGCAACAATGTTAAATACATGTATCGCACAATCTAAGGTCCCAAATGTCAAATATTTATGAACACACAACTGTCTCGATCACTAACAAAGACAATCACATGTAAAAACTCTACAATAAAAACCTGCATCACGTCACGTCCTGGCTGGGTTGTCGTGTATTGTGGACATTTACTGAGCGGATGTATTGATTAATTATACCATTGAATTGGAGAATGAAAAATCACTAGCTAAGTATTGTGTTAATGGTAAAGCACTGAGTCCATCTTTTTAGGCAGTTAGAAAATGCAAGATGTGCCAATACAGAGTTAAACTAAGTAGGAACAAGGAGGAACAAGCCTAAAATGATGGAGATCAGATAAACATATGATGCTCAATGGTCAGTTATTTTGTGAGATGTTGTTACACCTTCTTGCCCATACAAAAGTAGGTGTTTCTGAATTGTACGCCAGACTGACTCACTGATCTTGTGTTACTGTCTTTCTGTCTCCCTGTGCTTGTGTTCATAAAAGTCTGTTTTAACATTGCTTCTGGTGATTATTTTCAGTGGTTTTCCATTAATAACATTTGGGTGGCTTCACATGCAAACAGAGGTTTCAAATATTGATACTTGTCCGGAGAGATATGAATGTGTTGAGCTTCATTAATGAGGAACTTGTTTAATGTGTTGACATCGAAACAGAATGGATTTACTCCATCCTTAACTTCGTGTTCATGATGAAATGTGATTTCCTAAAATAAGTAGAAGTTCAGTGTGACTACACAGAGGAGTGCAAATGAATGAAGTTAGACCATAGAGGAGATCAGGGTCATTGAGGGATCATACTGTAGTTGAAAGAATATTTTGAAAAATATTATGAAAATGTGACAGCAAATCATACCCGCTGTGTGGACTTTAAATTGAGCCAAATATTGGTAAATATTACATTACATTATTTCTTGTAATTGATGAGGAACCTGGCCGATGTGGACATGTAAAATAAGAGTGTGAATGAATTTCCCCAACATCCTGTGTGTGACCAAAGGTTCGAAATAACCCACAGACTTCTCACTCAACAAGATCCACTGGCCGATGAGGGTACACAGATTTCAGTGGAAAATGATGGAGATGAAAGTTACTGGGTGTTCCAAGAATTATGGTTGTAAAAAATAATATGAAAAGGTGACAGTCAATCAGGATATCAGAGCTCAGGACCAGCTCAGCACTCAGGGAGAACTCTGCTCAAGCCAGGCTGGAGGATAGCATTGAGTGTTGGTAATAATACTGGATCATCGTTTGGCTCTTGTATTGAGGAACTAACAGTTTAAGTGTGTCATGAAAGCCCCAGGTTATGTGTGCTAACCTCACATGCCTGATGTTGCAATCAGCATCCTCTACCAACTGAGTGAAACATTCCTGATCTGGAACAGTTTAACATCAGTAGTGTCTACATAAACATCCACATTTGATTATGTCTGTTATATTTAATTACATGTCTCTATGATTTTGTTGTGAATTAATGGATTGTAAAATTAACATCTGCATGCCTGTAACTTAAATAAAAACTACCTTTTTTTCCTCAGCACATTTTAAATGACAGCAAGCTTTGTTGAGGCAGCGTTACCACAAAGTTGTTTCAACAATGTGCTAGTATTTAACGGTAGTGTATTTCTATTAACAACACTAGGGTGGATTCCCCTGCAAACAAGGGCTTTAAACCCAGATGTGAAGTGAGTTCTGAGAATCCAGTGCGGGCTCCACAGCCAAACAAGCACTAGAGTGTTCTCACTGGCTGACAGGCACCCGCCATTTAAGGTCATTAGAAAACAACCTCTGGTCCAGGTGTGATATGTCTGATATTATTCACAAATGGAAATTTGCATGAACCAAGGCTAGAACATCAAAATCTATTTCAGACTGGCAGACATTTAAGAAATTAAGAAACGTATGTACAAATCTTTTATGTAAACACATTCTGAGTGAAATGGGAATCTGGGCAGATTTTGGAATACTCGTCGACCTACACAAGGAGTTGCTAGAAGGCAACATCAGAAGGTGAGCTTTGAAAATGTACACTGAACACACTTCCCCATGGGGAACCTTCAGTTCCGCCTTACAGCAACAGGCTGTCCAGCTGAGTCTAAGGGCTCCAATAAATTTTTCCTCAAACTTTTAGATATCCGGTCACAACTTCAGGTCAGTGACAAGAGGTTTAACTTCCAAGAATGGGTCAACGGGTTTCTCACTTCCGATTCAAAATCAGTTGACTCACACAGACTTCAGTGTCTCAGTTAAGGACACTATGACTTGGTGTTTAGAGCCCTTAACATCCAGAAAGGCAGAACAAATTAACAAACCATATGCAAGAATTTCAAATACTTTTAGAAATCAATTCATTTTAATTAAAACCTGTGAGGAAGACAAAACGAACACTGTAGGATTGTCTGGTTTTACAGCTAAATTACAGAATGAGAAAGAGTTCATAAGAAATCTCACAAGAGCTTATAAATGCATGCATATTCACCACGCTTAGGTTTGATGGGTGCGGTAAATCTTTGCCGGTCTCTCGTTATGATGGACCGGCAAGGATTGTTTCTGATGTTTATGGTGTTTGGACATGTGAACAACTGTATCTTTGAGAGTTATTAGGTTTTTTGGTTAATGGTGTTTTCATTCGGTGACGGATGCATGGCCTACCGGAGGGACTGGGGGAATATGGCCGAGGTAACGTATGGTAGTTGCAGAAGGTATAATATAATGATGTTTGGAAGGCGTAGGGTACGATATCTAGAAAGTCTGGAAGCTTTAGGAAGGTTTGTGTGGGGTTTATTAATCTCTGTGTTGTAGTTGTTTTTTCTCAGGTTGGATGGATCGTCCCTCTGACTGCCCCCACCCTCCCGCGGTGTTCCGTCAGGCCGATCACTGGGACTCCTTGGAGTATTGCATCGTCCCACCCTGCCCGGCGACACTGCATCGGTGGAGAACAGTTCCATGGATTCGACGTAGCCAACCCTGCTGGTGACCAAGATAGCACCCGGCTCGTTTCGCACTAGGGACCTTTTCGTTGTGAACGTGGTGATGCAGTAGGCCGTCTGGAGGCCGTTTTGTACCACTTTGGACATGTTGAGAGAGTCTACGCGGGTCAAGAAAAGGTCCAAAATGGGGGAGGAGAACACACCAGTTAAGTAATCTCTGTTGGCCCGGGCCGTTGATTACAGCGGCTGAGACCAAAGAAGACTACAGATCCGGGGTTGAGGAAAAAACTATGCTAATCGCTATGTTTACATTCATTAAGCTACCACTAGACATTCGACTGGACATTGGATTTGGGAAGATACCCATTGGAATCGAAAACGTCGGCTGTTTAGATGTAGTGTTCCTGCAAGAATAGAGTCAGTACCGGCTGCCTCTTTGGCCTCGCCGCGAGCGATCCAACGGGAACACGCAGGAACGCTGAACCGCCTGAGGGAGGGGTGCTGACGGTCAGAGGAGACGGACCAGGGAGCATCAACCGGTGAGACCATTCCTTAACACAACCCTGGTTTTTCTCTGACATACTTAAAGTATACAGGATTTATAACTTTTCAGGATTTATAAACTGGGTGGTTGGTTTTGTATGTCAGGTTTGACGGATTTGTGGAAGTATATAGGTGGTTCTGAGAAAGTACAGTTTGTAGGAGTAATTCTTTAGCAGTATTTCTGTTGTAGTAACTGTAGTGAAGAAAAAGTTGTTGTTGTTCCATGTCCTGTTAGCACTGGTAACGCTCCCATGCGGTCTTTGCAGGGCGATTCCTGCAGGATGTTAAGCAGCTCTCTGTTGGTGGAATTGGTTTCTGTGCAACTGTCTGTGCGAAATGTCTAGTTTGTTTTTCAACTGTAGGGGAATTGTGCCCCTATGTCTCCTCGTGCAACCTGTATTATAGGTAGGGGAGATTCGGTCCTGTGGGCTAGCGGTTTGCAGACTTGTGGTGGGGTGTAACCACATGCTATGCTCAGAGGACCTCGCTGATTTTGTCAAGCTCTATGTCCACCAAATAAGAGACTGTAGGATGGAGTAGGGATTGCTCCTTTAAAACACCAAAGTTGTTGGTCAGCTTGTGGTTTGGCGAATAGTAGAGTTAATGAACTTCTATATGTGCGCGCGCCGATAGTGTTTGTTCTGTATGAGATTGTGGGGCATTTGTATGTATCTGGTTGTGGTCGACACACAGTAAATGCATTTTTCCATTTTGGTATTCCCTGTGCACGGGGTTTCCGATTGGCTGCATTTTGTATTCCTTGGTGAAATATTTGTATATTTGTTAACCTGGACATTTTACCTCCGTCAGGTTTTGCTTTGTTGGGTGTACACTTGGGTGAATGCATTCATTGCGTCGTTAATGTGATTCTTTGGCGAAGCCCACTCTTTCGGCTTCTGCCTTAGTGCCAAATCCGTGAAATTTTAATTTGCCTTCTAGTGTTGTGCCTGTGGCTGGCACACGTGGAGGTGTTCGTCTGCTAACTTAGGATTGTATACGAGAATAATGTCCTAAATTTGATTAAAGGGATAGATTGGAAATTGGTACAATGATGCTTTCCTAATTTGGTAAAATAGGATCCTGTGGTTACGTTATGAGGGGTTAAAACATTGTGTTTCTCTCTCCTTGTGTGGAGTAGCATGCCGAACCACATGGCGATAGTCTTTAACGTGCAGAAAACATGCTGTTTCTCATGAAGACCTTGTATATTTGATGCTTAAGGGGAAAAAAGCTTGAATTTTAACCATAGTATTTGTGCTTGAGAGAATAATTTATATTTTAAACACTTGCACAGCAGTCAGGAACAATGTTAGATATCCAGTTTCACTTCTGTTTTACAGTAAACCAGAGTTTCACTTGCCTTTCCCCAACAATTCTTACATATTATGGATTAGATGACTGCATGTTAACTTGATTCTGACCAATTCATCCAGTATCTCACCCTTTTAGCATGTAGCCACTTCAGGTCATTATTGTTTTGCTAAATAAGCTAAATGACACAAAATGGGGAAACCTTCAGACTATAAAACACATGAGAACACTTACTACAATCGTGCATTTCGTGCTCACTCGTCTTATCTACAAATCAATAAAAAACATTTTAATGCAGTGGTTTTCATCTCTCAAAGACTTCGGTAAGCTATATACATATGCAGGCATATATTTAAAGTTTACTCCAAATGATCGATGACTGTGAGTATTATTTTAGTTGCTCTGGATGACTGTCATGATGGATATTCTTTATGTCCAATACTGAATGTTCAGTACATCTCTTGGGACACAAACAGGACAGAAGATTTTAGAGATTAATTCAGAGACTTAGACTTATGTGACTAGTTGGACAGATCTATCACTTATGGGACATATTGGTTATTATACTGGGTAAACTAAGTAAAGCTCAGGTTATCAATGGAACTTATTGGTTATTATACTGGGTAAACTAAGTAAAGCTCAGGTTATCTATGGAACTTATTGGTTATTATACTGGGTAAACTAAGTAAAGCTCAGGTTATCTATGGAACTTATTGGTTATTATACTGGATAGACTAAGTAAAGCTCAGGTTATCTATGGAACTTATTGGTTATTATACTGGATAAACTAAGTAAAGCTCAGGTTATCTATGGAACTTATTGGTTATTATACTGGATAAACTAAGTAACATCTCATATATCTTTATTTCGAGACAAACAAATTCTCAGATCCATTGATATGCAAGGCACATCATGCAGCTGTCATTATTTTCAGAAAGTGTATGGATATATTTGTATTCCTAATTAATATTTTTATCGTAAATGCAGTACGATCTAATACAAAAAAGCATGTGAAATGGGCCTGTCATAATAGACACTTGGGAGTTGTGTCGGGCTGATTTTGTGCTGAAATTAATTTCTTATTTGGAAATGGGGTGATTCGTTTTCAATTTCATCTTGAAACGGGAGGGATTGGCTACTACATTGTATATCACATGACAGGGAAATGTCCACCTTGTGAGGGCTGGGTTTGCCTGTGTCTTGTCTTGTGTTTTGGTAACATTGTTTCAGTGTTTTGAACGTAGCCTTCTTCCCTGTGTTAGTCCTAATGAGTTTCACCTTTGTTTCTGTTCACCTGCTTTCTATCAGTTCCGATGCTATTATCGATCTGACACATTTCCCAATCGATTTGACACATTTGCCAATCGATGTGCCAAAGTTCTCAAATGTTATCAACGTAGTTGATAATGCCAACCAAAACTTTAATATATCAGGAATAAACAATTGCAGCTCTTTTTACTGATCTTTACAAAAATCACAAACATTTGTGTTCCATTTTCCAAACACTGCAAACAAAACTCTGCTATTTGTCAAGATGAGAGGGGTTTGATTCCACTGGTGTTGTGGCACACAATGCTGTCTTGGGGCCATACAACACAGAAAGGCACCTACATTTTTTAAACTTCCACAATGAAATCCTCTTTCTGCAGGATGATCAGGAGCAAAAGTAGCAGGATTATGTAGTTGTTTGTGACAATGTCCAATTCCACCATTCAGCACTAGTGTTAGAGTGGTTTGATTCCACTGGTGTGAGAGTGGTTTGGTTCCACTGGTGTTAGAATGATTTGATTTCACTGGTGTTAGAGTGGTTTGATTCCACTGGTGTTAGAGTGGTTTGGTTCCACTGGTGTTAGAATGATTTAATAAATGTATTTGTGTATTTACAGCTGAATTTGTTACCAACTCAACAGAGAACACACTTGTAGTTTTGATGTATTTATTTTTAATAAATGTATTACAATAACCTGTTTCGCCAACATGAGTGTGTTTATTTGGCTGTGTTAACTGTTTTGAGAGCAGTTGCCTGAGTTTGGAGAAATTAGTTAAATCGATTGGTAAAAACTGGATACTTGGAAACAGAGGCCATTTGAGCATTCATAGGAGTTATTTGACACATTTATTTTTGATTTAAGTTGTATCTATGCATGTCCATTGGATTCTGAGTTGTAACAATGTGCCACATATCTTGGCAACTTAATCTAATACAAAAATGTGTTGAAAATGAACTAAATAATATTGCATTTGACTGTAAATTTGTGTTTCCAGAAACATACAGGTGGGGACACAATGTAAGGTGTTTTTGTCTGTTCCTTTGCAGTGATCTATTTCTAGAAATGATGCCAATGGATATTGATGACACTCAATCCAACAAGCCCAGAACGGAGAATCCTGTTGGTGATACAGTTTCAGGTATCAATGCAAGGAAAGACATACAGGGGGTGGACAAATGAACCCAAACACCACAATGAAAATAATCTGCAATCACAAACAGCTGTAGAATTCACATTAGGTTGATTACCAATTAACAGTGCATACTTTGGTCCAGGACAATTGCACCATAACGGATTTGAAATTAAAAAACCAAGATGGAGTTGAAGTGCAGACTTTCAATTCTAATTTAAGGGGTTGAACAGAAATATATTATACGCTTAAGAATTGCTGTCACGGTCGTGGGATGGAAAGGACACAGGCGCAGAGTAGAGGTAGGGAAGGTAATCCATGTTTAATCAAAAAAAAGAAAGAAGGACTCCAACAAACAAAAAGGCAGCAACCAGTGACGTGGGTCTTCCTTACACAGGATACACAAAACCAAAATGAACCACGCCTTGGGGCCTACAAACTAAACTTAAATAGGGTCCCCAATTGGAGGCAATAACTAACACCTGCCTCCAATTGGGGAAACCAAAAAAAGGAGTAGAGGTGGCTAAAGGCCACCTCCTGTCCTGTCCTGGCTATGCCCCGAGCCCAGCGCAGCGATGGCTAGGGGCACAGCCAGGACGTGACAATTGCATCCACTTTCATACACAGTCCTCTTATTTCAGGGGCTCAAATGTAATTGGACAAATTAACACAATCATAAATAACATGTTCATTTTTAATACTTTCTCGAGAATTCTGTGCAGGTATGCCTGCTTGAAGTCTGGAACACATGGACATCACCAAATACTGGGTTTCCTCATTTGTGATGCTTTACTAGGCCTTTACTCCAGCTGTCTTCAGTTGTTTGTTCATGGGTTTTTGTGTCTAAGTTTTGTCTTCAGCAAGTGAAATGCATGCTCGATCGGGTTGAGATCAGGTGATTGACTCGGCCATTGCAGAATTTTCCACTTTGCCTAAAAGAAACCTCAGGTTGCTTTTGTAGTATGTTTTGGGTCATTTTCCATCTGTAAAGTGAAGTGCCGTCCAATCAACTTCACTGAATTTGGCTGAATCTTAGAAGACAATATATCCCCATACACTTCAGAATTCATCCGGCTGCTTCTGTCACATCATCAATAAACACTAGTGACCCAGTGCCATTGGAAGCCATGCATGCCCATGTCATCACACTGCCTCCACCGCATTTTACAGATGATGTGATATGCTTCGGATCATGAGCCGTTCCAAGCCTTCTCCATACTTTTTTCTTCTCATCATTCTGGTACAGGTTGATCTTAGTTTCATTTGTCCAAAGAATGCTGTTCCAGACCTGGTTTCGCTTTTTAGATGTTTTTTGACAAAATCTGGCCTTGAGGCTTATGTCGGCTGGATGTTGTGAAGGGGTATTTCTTTACCATGGAACGGATCCTACAATCATTCACCACTGTTGTCTTCTGTGGACGTCCAGGCCTTTATATGTTGCAGAGCTCACAAGTGTGTTCTTTTTATCTTAGAATGTACCAAATTGTTGATTTGGCCACTCCTAATGTTCTTGTTATCTCTCTGATGGACTTCTTTTGCAACCTAAGGATGGCCTGTTTCACTTGTATTGAGAGCTCCTTTGACAGCATGTTGTGGGTTCACAGCACAACTTCTAAATGGAAATGCCACACCAGGAATCAAATGCAGACCTTTTACCTGCTTAATTGATGAAGAAATAATGAAGGTGTAGCCCATGGGCGAGGCTAGCCCCTAAAAAGGAGTTCAGCACCCCTAAAACATGGAGTAAGAAATGTTTTTATTCTAACATTTTTGTTCGTCTTTGACAAGGTTAAATAATGTCCAAAACATACTCTGTGGTTTAAAATGTATGTGTTAAGGATGAAAATGAAAACGTCCCCGCTTAGCAAATGGTGTCATCCTCTTCTCTTCTTCTACTTCTCCTCTGTACCTGCACCGCTCAGCACGACCGTCATCCAGCACGACCGAATCAACTAAGTTGCTCCAAAGTCTCACACTTTCCTTTTACCTAGAGTTTTTACGATTCCAAAACCATATCGGTGAGTACTGGAGTCAGTATCCTGAATCACGGTACACCTATAATAAGTGTTTATTTTCAGACTATTTTAGTCCAGCGGGTCGCCGCCGCTGTGGAGTAGCACAGGACCTGGGTGACTCGTCCATAGTCATAAACGGAGAGAAGTAGCGCCGGTTACAATGTTCTTCCGCAAGACGCATGCAGTTCTGTTTATTAACTGCTAGAGCGTGAAACAAAAACAGCAGCGCGACAAATAAACTGCGTACCTGTGTAGTACCTACGTGTGTCTCTGTTGTTAAAACATTTTTATTTGAAAAATAATCTTTTCGTGTCAGTCGTCATGGAAACATGAAGCCCTGGCGTTTGGACCAGAGTGAAAACAAACATATCACTGTATACCACCAGTATGTGTTAAAACACTCACTGTGGCTTTTTAAATGAATTGTTATTCATTCCATGATTTATATCTGCTATTTTTCAGTTGTGGCTGACTATCAAACTAGACAATAAAAAAAGGTTTAATGTTTTTCTGCAAAAAACTTTCTGAAGCGCAAGAGTGAGGCTGGTGCAGTTCAGGACATGCTAGCAGTGTACAAACTCCCTTCACTGAAAGCTGTTATGCAGGTTGCCTTGACAATACCAGTTAGCAGCTGTACATGTGAGCGGTCTTTTAGTGCCTTGCGTCGGCTCCATACATGCCTCAGGAGGACCACAGGCCAAAGCAGACTCCAGCACCTAGCTGTGATGTCTATTGAGAAGGAGTTGCTTGAAGAAATTGAACACCAAAGGGTAATTGACAGGTTCGCCACCCTCAAAGTGGTGTTGACTCTAATCTAACCAATCTGATGACTGTTGATACAAAAGGAGGCACATGGAGTTAACGGTCAAGAAAACCAGCTGAGTGAAGAAGTTTTTGTGTTTGTTATAGGGGGCTGTCTGTGTGAACTCTCACAATTAAGCTGGTGCTCTGAAAAGGTCTCAAAAAAAGAAAAAATAAATCTGGATTTTGGAGTTAGTTGAACCATATTAAAAGCCCATATTCATCATTTAACTGTAACTTGAATATATTTTGGTGAAGAGCCAAAATAACAAAACTTGTGCCCATGTCCAGTTATTTTCGGGCTGTATGTGTCAGCTATAGAACAAGTCTGAAAATTAGGACCTTGATATTTGTGTCTCATCATGGATTAATGGAAAGAACGCATAATGTCATTAGTCACCCTAGCCTCTGTGCTGTCGTTAGCTAGCTAGCAAGATATAGGTCCCTACACCCTGTAACCAACATAACTTGGAACATTATATAAACTCATGTAGCTACTTTTCCATTTTCTCCTGCCTGTTGATTTTAAATTGATTTTCTCATCAAAATTATTGCTTTCGCATTGTTAAATCGCCATTGCAACTCAATAAATTGATATTTGAAATGCATCCAGAAAGTCCTGCAATTGCTATATACTCTCTGTAGATTAGTTTGCTTATAAAGTGCAATAGTGAAGCAGTGGAATTTCCCTTTAATGAATTGCATAGTTATTTAATTTGTGGAACTGACACAAACACTGAAGGGAGGCCCCAGTGCGAATCAAATCAACAACCTTTGGTGTGGCCATGCCAATCTCCCAGCACACACAGTTTAACATTGATAAGGTTTTATACATGTTTCTAAATGATCAATAGAGCAACTCAAGGCTGGCATCAAAGATCTAATATTATAATACCTTTTCATTTATTCTGCAGAGGTACAGTGTTGGAAAAGACCCTCTGGGGTTGCTGTTATATGTCTGGGACTGCTGTGTGGTCTCCTATTGGCTGGGATCATAGGCCTGTTTGTCTACTGTAAGTTTCATGTTTGGTAGCACTTCATAAATATTACACATAATACATCATTTTACTAGGTTATTTAACGAGTTTAATAATTACTCCCACATTTGTTAATATTACTAACCTTGTCATTCATTAAATTATTAACCTTTTTTATGTTAATAATTCATAATACCCTAACACCTTGAAAATATCAATGGACAATAATCAGAATTTTACATGATGAGACACGCAGAAAATTTCAGTCTTGGGGAGGGTTTACAGTTTTTTTTATCCAAGGGTGGTTCATTTAAATGTATAATTGATTACATTTCAGTAGCTATCTGTCCCTCATGAAGAAATTACCCTTTAAGGATCATCAGGTAATGCGGGTTGAATGGATCTACCAATGGCAACATCAAAATTGTTGTGAGAAATTACACAAAATGAATGAAGTAATACTAGCTCAAAATGAATGGAGTAATACTAGCTAAAAATGAATGGAGTAATACTAGCTCAAAATGAATGGAGTAATACTAGCTCAAAATGAATGGAGTAATACTAGCTCAAAATGAATGGAGTAATACTAGCTAAAAATTAATGGAGTGATACTCAGGTAATGCAGGTTGAATGGAACTACCAATGGCAACATCAAAATTGTTGTGGGAAATTACACAAAATGAATGTAGTGATACTAGCTCAAAATGAATGGAGTAATACTAGCTCAAAATGAATGGAGTGATACTAGCTCAAAATGAATGGAGTAATACTAGCTCAAAATGAATGGAGTGATACTAGCTCAAAATGAATGGAGTGATGATAGCTCAAAATGAATGGAGTAATACTAGCTCAAAATGAATGGAGTGATACTATCTCAAAATGAATGGAGTGATACTAGCTCAAAATGAATGGAGTAATACTAGCTCAAAATTTAAGAAGGAACCAAAGACAAGTATGTAACTTATGATTAGGAAATGGTTATGATTAGGAAACCCTTTAAGGATCATCAGGTAATGCAGGTTGAATGGAACTACCAATGGCAACATCAAAATTGTTGTGAGAAATTACACAAAATGAATGGAGTAATACTAGCTCAAAATGAACGGAGTAATACTAGCTCAAAATGAACGGAGTAATACTAGCACAAAATTTAAGAAGAAACCAAAGACAAATATGTAACTTATGATTAGGAAATGGTTATGATTAGGAAACCCTTTAAGGATCATCAGGTAATGCAGGTTGAATGGAACTACCAATGGCAACATCAAAATTGTTGTGAGAAATTACACAAAATGAATGGAGTAATACTAGCTCAAAATGAATGGAGTGATACTAGCTCAGAATGAATGGAGTGATACTAGCTCAGAATGAATGGAGTGATACTAGCTCAGAATGAATGGAGTGATACTAGCTCAACATGAATGGAGTGATACTAGCTCAAAATGAATGGAGTGATACTAGCTCAAAATGAATGGAGTGATACTAGCTCAAAATGAATGGAGTAATACTAGCTCAAAATGAATGGAGTGATACTAGCTCAAAATGAATGGAGTGATGATAGCTCAAAATGAATGGAGTGATGATAGCTCAAAATGAATGGAGTGATGATAGCTCAAAATGAACGGAGTAATACTAGCTCAAAATGAATGGAGTAATACTAGCTCAAAATGAACGGAGTAATACTAGCTCAAAATGAACGGAGTAATACTAGCTCAAAATGAACGGAGTAATACTAGCTCAAAATGAACGGAGTAATACTAGCACAAAATTTAAGAAGAAACCAAAGACAAATATGTAACTTATGATTAGGAAATGGTTCTTAAGCACTTTTATTATGCATATTTTAAATGGAGTTTACAGATAAAATTATTATTTGTCACTACTCAACAGCGAGAGACCAACAGGCCAGGTACAGCATTCTGGGTAATGAGAAAGACCAGTTCCAGAGCGAGGAGGACCACTTACAGACACATTTCAGTACCTTATCAAAAGACAGAGACCTGTTACATACTAAATGCAAAACTCTTAAAGACGAGCTCCAGACTAATTACGACAATCTGACTAAAGAGAGAGACCAGCTCCAGAAAAGTTACGACAAACTGAATGAAGAGAGAGACCAGCTACAGACCAGTTACAACACCCTGACTAAAAGGAGAGACCAGCTACAGACCAGCTACAACACCCTGGCAAAAGAGAAAGACGAGCTACAGACCAGTTACAACACCCTGGCTAAAGAGAAAGACCATCTACAGACTAGTTACAACACTGTGACTGATGAGAGAGACCAGCTACAGACCATATACAACAGCCTGACTAAAATAAAAAATCAGCTGCAGACCAGCTACAACAACCTGACTAAAGAGAGAGACCTGCTACAGACAAGCTACAATAACCTGATTAACCAGAAGTGTCCCAAAAACTGGAAAAAGTTTGGCTGCAGTTGTTACTACATCTCCTCTGTCAAGAACACCTGGAATGCAGGCAGACAGGACTGTCTGAATAGAAGAGCAGACCTGGTGATCATCAACAGCAGAGAGGAACAGGCTTTTATCAAAGCACTTGGCCACAGATCCTGGATTGGTCTGACTGACAGAGACGTTGATGGAACATGGAGATGGGTGGATGGGACACCAATGACCACAAGTTACTGGATCAACGGGGAGCCAAATGGAGGGAAAAAAGAAAACTGTGGCGAAAATAAAATCTCCAACGATGATCCAGTGATGGCTTGGAATGATCAACCATGTGACCATGAAAATTATTTTATCTGTGAGAGATTTGGGTAGGGTGGAGGCTGGGTTGGACATAGTGTTGGGGTGGGGACTGCGGGTGTTGTGTTGGGTGGAGGTAAGGTGAAGGCTGGGAGAGCTGGTGAGAACATTGCTCCATTTTATCACCAAGAATGTTTTCTGTAAATCTATACGCAAAACCTAGCATTTGTGTCATACTATGATCTACTCCTATGATCTACTCCTAAGACCTACTACTATGATTGATTACTATTGGCAAATATCCTAAACTGTGTATATTGTGTGTATAAAATACTCTGCATATCTTATTACCAATACTAACTAATCAATATTCTACAAGACAATTACCTTTCTTCATTTAACTTACTTTGACTGTGAAATGTTGAAGTAGATTGTACAGACTGTTCTCTGGATACTAAATTACAAAAGCATAATAAATAAAAATGTTCAAAGCAGGCGGTTTTTTTTAATCAAATGTGTCGAATGAAATCACTGTCATTTACAACAACAACTTGGGAGCAATTTGGGATAACTGCCTTGCTCAAGGACAGAATTATTTATTTTTCACCAACCAAGTTTGGATAGATGATCCAGCAACCGTCCTGTTACTAGACAGATAATTTAACCACCTTCTGAGTGTTGTGGAAAAACTGTTCCCCTCAATAACTCAGGAACTTATGAATCCAATGAGACTAATGAAAATCATAAAACAATGACAATCACAAAATCCAGACCCATCTGCAGATACACCCATTGTTTAAGACCTGGTCCTTTACTTTTATACAGTAACATCTTACATCACGTGATCGGACCATCCCTTTATGTTAATCCCTTTGGCGTGTGCCACTTTTGTTGCAGGACTGTTGGAGTCTGTCCTCCAAACCATTAAATCATCAAACCCTGGTGGCTCAAGTTCTGGACACTCCACTAAAGAAATAGATCCATCAGGGCCTTTAACTTTAAGGCACATGATGGTTTGCTGCTGATACTTTCATGATTATTGAGTAAAATACTCATACATTATATATTGATTATTATATTGTTTACCATACTGATTATTCAATACAAGACCTATACATTATACATTCATGATTATATTATTTACCACACTGATTATCTCTGTGTGTGATTAACATATGTATATATTCATAAAGTGTGTGAGTATAATACATTCTTATAAAAATCGCTCTACATGAGCTGTTTAAAGACATTAGGCCAGATATCTGTTGAAATATATTTAGTAAAATACAGTACTCTACAGTATCTTACTATAAAATGTATAGGTCTACTTGGAATGAGGTAGTGAAATACCAGTTACAGCACAATCAAAAGTAGTTTCAACACATATTTCAAATACATCTAACAGAAATGCTGTTACGTTTTTAAAATGTGATAGAAGGCCGATCCAGCAACGCATGTAGAGAGTCAAACTATTTGCTCTGTCGGTCAAAATCGCTTCTGTTATTGTGATCCTCAATCTTGTAATCTTGTTATCTTGTTTTTATTTTCAGTCTCTCCTGGCACTGTTTCCCGGTGTAAATAATGTTCAGCTCACCTAACTTAGGATATTTTCATGCATACCTTATAACTACGAATCGTCGTTTGGAATTCTAGCTGGATTAGGTCGTCAGCAAAAACACTCATAAAGACCGGGATTTCTGTCGCTCGATTTAAGGCCGGGATATCTGTCGCTCGATTTCCTCTCCATAATATGTTCTTTTATTTTTTCTGGTAAGCAAAATAAACTTTAATGACTACTGAAAATTAACTCCGCTGAGGACATTTAAAAATGGCGTTTGAAAACGTCTGCAAGTTAACTGTACTACCACTGGATCAATCAGAAATATTCAGCACTGCAAGCCCCACCCCAAAAGTTCAGGTACTCTGGGAGAGTCTAAACTCCTGAGCAGGGACTGTTTTGGGGGTAAAATGCAGTTCCTGGTTCTAGACCCTGGTTCCTGGTTCTAGACTGTGGTTCCTGCGGTGGAAACGCGGCTAGTGAAGCTGCTGAGAATCCTACTTTTGCCACTAGGTGGCGGTAAAATTACAGCTAAATCAAGAACAACACATGCAGGTTTTGTATCACAAAAGAACTCATGCATCCAGACTGGTTTTAAGACGCTCAGCGACATTCACATTGTGAGTAATTTATCGTCAAGAAAGAAGATGAGGATCAAGTCAGCAAATTCAAGGGAATGAAATCAAATGTTTGGTCAGATTCAAACCATTCAAATAAAAGATTACTTACAATAACCAGTCATCATTTTTCCTTATTATATTGTGATGCCAAATAAACAGTAAAGCCGTCTCTCTTGTCAAGTTGGAACTCTCTAGGCTGGAAATTCGTAAGTAAAATAATTCAGCTTATTAGGGCCGATGTAGTTCAATGTCTGCATTAAGCTTTAAATAATGTCAGTCTGCTAGCTGGAGTTACAGATTATGACAAGGATTTACACTGAAAAACACTGTCTGACCAGCCATCTAACATCAATGCACTGCCTACTAACTGGGCCTTGCAGAAAAAGAGCTGTATTGCTAAAATGGCTTTAATGCCACTCGTCCAGTGACATGAAAGGTGTTAATTCAATAAAGAGGAACTTGATCGGACCGTTGACCTCTGAACAGAGTTTGATTGACTCACTCAATGATCGACTTCCTGTTTATGTTGAAATGCCATTTCTTGAACAAGGACAAAAGGAAGCTTTGGTAATGCAGTTCGACTACACAGATTAGAGAGGAAACTGAAGGATCTGGACCATTGTGGAGATGAGGGACATTGAAGTATCTTCAGGACAAGATTGTGAACAGGGATATGAAAATGTGACGGTCAATCAGGACACCAGAGACAGTTCAGGTCCAGCTCAGCACTCAGGGACAAGAGTCTACATATTAGTTGCTGTGAGTATTGGGTTGCTGTGTGTCCTACAAGTCACTCTCAATGTCTCTTTGCGCCTAGTTTACAGGAATGTGAGGGGAGGAGATGGTATATGCGAGAAAGACATCTGGTATATGTGTCCCCAAGGCTGGATGATAAAGTTTGGCTGCAGTTGTTACTATATTTCCAATGTCAATAAAAACTGGACTGACAGCAGACAGGACTGTCTGGATAGAGGAGGAGACCTGGTGATCATCAACAGCAGAGAGGAACAGGATTTCATTACAGCACTTGGCCACCAAGCCTGGATTGGTCTGACAGAGGACAGAGAAGTTAAGAGGTCCTGGAGATGGGTGGACGGTTCACCACTGACCACCAGCTACTGGGAGGAAGGGGAACCAAACAATTTTGAAGGATTTCCAGAGAACTGCACTCAGATTAATAACTTTTTTAAGGACTCAGTAATGAACTGGAATGATGAACGATGTGAATTCCTGAGGTTTGGGGTCTGTGAGAAGCAGATGGGTTAAATCTATCCATAACAAATACTTTAGAGAAATACAGCTCCGGAAAAAATTAAGAGACCACTGTACCTTTTTCTTTCCTTTCCAAAAAAGTCGAAAAGGAAGGTTTTGAGAGAGGAACAGAAGGGTTAAATTAAGAGACCACTGCAAGTTGAATGCTTCTGTGGGGGCATAGTGGAGTTGCGGTAATAAATGGGACGGCTGTTCCACGTGGCGCTGCATGCTCTTCCCCTCTCTGGTGCTCCACCTCACCTGGGTTCTAACAACCAGCTGGAGACGATAGCAGAAACACCCCTCGTACACACACACACACACCTGTTTCAGTCGTTATGTTGTCAATTTTAGTTCCTGATTTTCAGCGGGTGATTGTGTCATTCTTCTGAGACCGTCTGGCGTGTTTCCTCATTAAAAGAAAAGACAAGATGTTGATTCTGTGTTGTTTCTTTTAGTTTTTGCCTTTCCATTTTAAGCACTCGCTACCCTCACGCCTCACAGTAAAGATCTGCTGCCTGTTAAACATTTAGGTCAGGGAACTCGGAAGGCCCTGGCAAAACCTTGATTTTCTGGTCAGTGAACTATTTTTGTGTTGAGTTTGAGGTGTGATTTGTAATCACAGTTCTGCTGTAAGATCGAACCATGGCCCAGTTGAAGCTTCCTGTTCAGGTCAGGTTCTGATTTAATATCTGCTGGTACTTGATATGATGCATCCTAACAAGCTGTCCAGGGCCTTTAGAAGAAAAACTACTATAACATCAAACATCCACCACCATACTTCACATTAGGGATTATTCTGGATTGTCTTTCTGTCTACGTCAAACCAACCTTTTGTATTTGTTTCCAGAAATCTCTATTTTGGTCTCATCTGACCAGTCATCAGATGACTTGTTTCCCTTTTCTGTCCTCTTACTATGCTGTAGTACATGATGTTACACACACACAAATGTTGTGTAATGTTACATAATACGACAAGTCTGAGTTTTATCATCAGAGTTACACTGATGAAGACATTGAGGTGTGTTCTATGCAATGAATTAGCCCTAAACCCAACAGATTACCGATAGGCCTTGATATGAGGACACTATTTTGTGTGGAGATAGGGGCCAGATTACTGATAGGCCTTAAAATGAGGACAATATGTTGGGTGTACATAGGGGTCAGATTACTGATAGGCCTTGATATGAGGACACTATTTTGTGTGGAGATAGGGGCCAGATTACTGATAGGCCTTAAAATGAGGACAATATGTTGGGTGTACATAGGGGTCAGATTACTGATAGGCCTTGATATGAGGACACTATTTTGTGTGGAGATAGGGGCCAGATTACTGATAGGCCTTAAAATGAGGACAATATGTTGGGTGTACATAGGGGCCAGATTACTGATAGGCCTTGATATGAGGACAATATTTGGGGTGTACATAGGGGCCAGATTACTGATTGGCCTTAAAATGAGGACAATATGTTGGGTGTACATAGGGGCCAGATTACTGATAGGCCTTGATATGAGGACAATATGTTGGATGTACATAGGGGCCAGATTACTGATTGGCCTTGATATGAGGACAATATTTTGTGTGGAGATAGGGGCCAGATTACTGATTGGCCTTAAAATTAGGACAATATGTTGGGTGTACATAGGGGCCAAATTACTGATAGGCCTTAAAATGAGGACAATATGTTGGGTGTACATAGGGGCCAGATTACTGATAGGCCTTGATATGAGGACAATATTTGAGGTGTACATAGGGGTCAGATTACTGATAGGCCTTGATATGAGGACAATATGTTGTGTGGAGATAGGGGCCAGATTACTGATAGGCCTTGATATGAGGACAATATTTGAGGTGTACATAGGGGCCAGATTACTGATAGGCCATGATATGAGGACAATATTTGAGGTGTACATAGGGGTCAGATTACTGATAGGCCTTGATATGAGAACAATATTTTGTGTGGAGATAGGGGCCAGATTACTGATAGGCCTTAAAATGAGGACAATATGTTGGGTGTACATAGGGGCCAGATTACTGATAGGCCTTGATATGAGGACAATATTTGAGGTGTACATAGGGGTCAGATTACCGATAGGCCTTGATATGAGGACAATATGTTGGATGTACATAGGGGCCAGATTACTGATAGGCCTTGATATGAGGACAATATTTGGGGTGTACATAGGGGCCAGATTACTGATAGGCCTTGATATGAGGACAATATTTTGTGTGTTTTTTTTTAATTAATTTTAAATTTGTAATGTAACAAGTAATATAACTTGTATTATTTAGGCACACTTGTAAACAACAACCCCTTCTCAAAGACTTTCCAAAAAAATTATTATGTTGATAAGGCTCTGGAACTTGTTTGGTGGTATGAAGAAATATTTCCTTTGATTAAATACAGACCTCTAAGAGAGTTGGCCATAGCACTCAATCACACAAAAGGCTTAAAAGAATTGAATTGTCAGCTAAAAATAACATGCCACCTGAGTAGCGTAGAAATAATTTTTGTCATCAAGGCCTTTCGGCATGAGCAATTGTCTGAAAGTGCTCACATAGATACCCTGCCTCTTCTGGCTGAGAGTTTATAGTGCTGCCCTGTGCATGATCCCCAGGCATTACCGTCATGATCCCCAGGCCTTACCGTCATGATCCCCAGGCATTACCGTCATGATCCCCAGGCATTACCGTAATGATCCCCAGGCATTACCGTCATGATCCCCAGGCATTACCGTCATGATCCCCAGGCATTACCGCCACGTCACCACCAGGATATGTACATTAGTCATGACTGTCTTAGAACACACTGCCACATGGGGAACCTCAGTTCTGCCTTATTTACTGCAACAGGCTGTCCAGTTGGGTCTAAGGGGTCCAATAAATGTTTCCTCAAAATGTCAGAAAACCAGACACATCCTGAGGTCTGTGACCAGAGGTTTATTGAGCGTGTGCCTTTCTCACTGTGTTAAAATCTTCCACCACAGGTCTTCCTAGTCAGTTGAGACCAGATATACACAGAATTCAGCTCACAGTAGGTTGATGTGTAGACCCCTTAACATCCAGAGATTCAGAACAAATCAAAAGACCATATGCAAGATTCTTCAATCGATTTTAGTTAAAATGTGTAAGGAAGTCAAAACTAACACTGTAGGATTGTGCGGTTTTAGAGGTAACTTACAGAATGAGAAATTTCAAATGACAAAGTCAATGACTGGGTGGGCAGGTAGTTTAGAGATTAGAGCATACTGTATTATCAGTGGGTGGGCAGGTAGTTTAGAGATTAGAGCATACTGTATTATCAGTGGGTGGGCAGGTAGTTTAGAGATTAGAGCATACTGTATTATCAGTGGGTGGGCAGGTAGTTTAGAGATTAGAGCATACTGTATTATCAGTGGGTGGGCAGGTAGTTCAGAGCGTAGAGCATCTAACCAGTAACTAAAAGATTGATCACATCCCTGAACCCGTAAAGTGAACAAAATTTAGTTCTGTCCTTCAGCAAGACAGTTAACCCTTATTTCTCAGCAGGGTTGTTGTTGTTCATAATGATACATTCAGTCAACTTACCTGGAAAATATAAGGGCAATAAAGTCACATGGTTTTCGTTAATCAGGTTCTCATTAATATTTATATATGCTTAAATATTATGCTTAGGGGTTATAGGTTAGAGGTTAGGGATCACACCACAACCTGTGGTTATGTAATTTGGTTAGTATTAGATGTTCAAAGTGTGAACATCTAATAATTAGCACTAGCTATACTAGTTCTCACCATTAACTTCCTGTATATGATAAGATAAAGAGTTGTGAATTTGCCCCACAACTGAGGAGTGGAGTTTTATTTGGTTACCCAGACTTGAGTGCAAACTAATCAACATTATGGAGAAGAGCAGCATTGAGGAAGATTCTGAAAACGATTACGAAAATGTGACAAGAAATCACATTGTAGAGACCAGAGATAGTAAAGGTCCATCCGATAATCAAAATACTGAAAATAATTATGTAAATGTATCAGTCCATCAGGACATCAGAGACAGTCCAGGACCAGCTCATCACTCTGGAAGAAGAGCCTGCATATTGGTTGCTGTGGGACTTGCTATGGTGTGTATCTTACAACTTCTTCTGAATGTCTATCTGTATGTAGTCGCCTACTCAACCTCTGGAGAAGATCTGCTGAAGATCACCAGGTATGACAACTTGACTAAAGAGAAAGATGAGCTACGGTCCAGCTACAGCAACCTGACTAAAGATAGAGCCCAGCTACAGACCAGTTACAACAACCTGACTAAAGATAGAGCCCAGCTACAGACCAGTTACAACAACCTGACTAAAGATAGAGCCCAGCTACAGACCAGTTACAACAACCTGACTAAAGATAGAGCCCAGCTACAGACCAGTTACAACAACCTGACTAAAAATAGAGCCCAGCTACAGACCAGTTACAACAATCTGACTAAAGATAGAGCCCAGCTACAGACCAGTTACAACAACCTGGTGATCATCAACAGCAGAGTTGCAGGATTTCATCAAAGTATTTTGCCGAAGATCCTGGATTGGTCTGCCTGACAGAGATGTTGAGGGAACCTGGAGATGGGTGGATGGTTCACCAATAACCACAAGTTACTGGATTCAAGGAGGAGCCAAATGATGCTGGAGGAGCTGAGGAACTGTGCTGGGATGAAAATGACTGAGGCTGAAATATTGTTGGCTTGGAATGATGCTCCATGTAAAGACACCTAACCCTGGATCTGTGAGAGGCCATTCTATTATGAAAAGTGATTTGATTTGTTTTCAATTCATGTTTTTGAGTAAGGAAATATTATATTGAGTGAACATCAGTTTACTAACATTCTGCTCATAGAAATAATATGGACTTTTTATCAATACTGTTTGTGAAACTGAAAAATAATTTAAAAGTATCTCATAGTTCTTTCTCTAAACCTCCTCTTTGAATGAAAAGTAAAATTATCATATAACAGAAAAAGAGGAGTGTGTTAAAAAGAATAACCTTCATGATAGTACAGTATTGGACTAGAATGACTCCTTATGGACATTGTGTTCTGTCCCTTAATTAAAATAACGTCTTGAGTGTACATAATAACTTGTTCTGGTGTTGCCTGGATCAATTTCATCATCTATGTTGTGTTGACATCAGTAGCTTTTCATTTAATTATTATTATTAATTAATTAAATATATATGCTTTTGTTCTAAAGGATTAAAATGTAAATTTGAAAAAGGTAAAGGAGGTGGCTTTTACTTGTGTTTGCTTGTTTGTAAGTTGAATCAAAACATGTATAAAAATAAACAGATAAAACTAATTTATTTCACGCCATATGTAAAATTTCCCGCCATATGTAAAATGACAGTATCTAAAGCAAGTGTGATTTAAAGTAGTGTTTCTAAAGGTCTGTTTTCATTTCAGATTAGGGTAGTTTCACATGCTAACAGAGTTTTCAAACCCAGAGAGTCACATTACTTCTGAGAACATTTGCGAAACACTACAGAGCAGACTGGTGTCTGGGGTTTCACAAGTCATTGGTGAGGATGTCATCATATGTTGCTAATTTCCTCTAAAACTAAAAGCAGAACCTAGAATCAAGCCAATGTCCTTGTAGATTAAAGTGTAATTAATACAACCATGTGAATGCTTTCCTATCTTAGTCCATGACAAATGACTACTAATATTAATCAATAGACTAAAAATATGTAATAAAAAAGGGAATGCTGCAAAGTATTTAATTTGATGAAAATACAGTTATTACATGTTTATTGATTGAAAACAGTTTAATTAACAGACAGGGGATCAATTCAGGCTAACTGCCTTGCTCAAGGAAATAATGACATATTTTTCACTAAGCCAGTTTAGGGAAATGATCTAGCAACACTTCAGTTACTGGACAGATAATCTAACCACTATGCTACCAGCCCCCTTAAAATAAATACATTCTAATGAGCTGTTGTGCTCAAAAGTTAGCATACCCTTGGAGAATTGTTAATATATGTACCATTCGTAAAGAAAAAAAAGGGTGAGCAGGCAAAACATATGTATTTTATTTATTATGGGATTCACATTCAACTTTAGGTCACAAAAGTATGGCACAATTATAAAACAAAACATGGCAACAGAGAAAAAAATGAACTGACCCTGGTTCAATAGTCTTTATACCCTTAGTTCTTAATACTCTGTAATGCCTCCTTTAGCATCAATAACACAGTGCAGTCTTTTGTAATAGTCTTGCAGGTGATATAGCTGCCCATTCGTCTTGGCAAAAATCCTCTAATGCGTAGTCTTTGGTCGTCTTGCATGAGGCACACATTTGAGATCTCCCCAGAGTGGCTCGATGATATTAAGGTCAGGAGACTGTGAAGGCAACACCAGAACCTTGACCTTTTTCTGCTGTAACCACTGGAAGGTCAACCTGGCATTGGGCTTTGAGTCATTGTCGTGTTGGAAAGGCCAAGACCAGCTTTCGTGCAAAATAATGCAAATTGTCTGCCAGTAATTTATGATTACATACTGCGTTCATCTTGCCATACATTTTCACAAGATTTCTGTGCCTTTAGAGCTCATACACCCCCAAAACATCAGTGAGCCACCACCATGCTTCACAGTGGGGATGGTATTATGTTCACTATAGGCCTTGTTGACCCCTCTGCAAACAGCACTTATGGCTATGACCATAAATCTCTATTTTGGTCTTGTCACTCCAAATTACAGTGTGCCAGAAGCTGTGAGGCGTGTCAAGGTGTTGTCAGGCATTTTTGGTAACAGGCTTTTTTGTGGCATTGGCACAGTAAATTCTTCTTTATGTCAACTTCACCATGCAGCTTATTTTTGTTCAAGGATCGTTGTATTGTGCTCATTGAAACAACCATACCGTCTTTTTCCAGAGCAGCCTGTAGTTCTCCTGAGGTTACCTGTGGCTTTGTATCCCGAACAATTCTTCTGGCAGTTTTGGCTGAAATCTTTCTTGGTCTACCTGACCTTGGTTTGGTATCAAGAGATCCCTGAATTTTCCACTTCTTAATAAGTGATTGAAAAGTTCTGACTGGCATTTGCAAGGCTTTGGATATCTTTTTATATCCTCTTCCATCTTTATAAAGTTCCATTACCTTGTTAAGCAGGTCTTTTGACAGTTCTTTTCTGCTCCCCATGGCTCAGTATCGAGCCTGCTCAGTGCATCCACATGAGAGCTGACAAACATTCAAGGGAATGTAAACTTTAGATCAGGGTCATTTGGGTGATTTCCGTTATCCTTATGATTTAACCTGGATTTAAAAATGGATACGTTTGGGGCACGTCTAAGATCTTCTTGTAGTTTATTCCAGTTTTGTGCAGCATAAGTGCTAAACTGAGCTTGACCATGTTTAGTTTGGACTCTGGGTTCTGCTAGCATTTCAGAAGTATATTCTGGGCATAAACCATTCAATGATTTATAAAAAAGATAAGAGTTAAGAGCTAATTTGCATGGTTCTACTTTTCCGTCACGAACTGCCTGCGCCTGGTTCCTTCCTCTCCACCACTACACTGTTCGTGACAGAATGATTGACCTAAACGGAACCACAGGCAAGCCACCAAAACCTGCCATTGCCACAGGGATAACTTGTTATACTGGGATGATTATGTGTTCCCTTCATTTTTTTACAGTGTATTTATTCATCACGACAGTAATATACCCTTGCACAAATGTTCCTAGCTGTGATAAACCTTCAGCTTGCTGAGGTTGTAACGGCCGTTCACAGCCTGTGCTGTGCTGTCCTGTGCTGTGCTGTGCTTTTATTTCTATGTATTTCTGGCCTAATTTCTCTGTTTCTTGTTTGGATCCCCTGTGTTTATTTTTTTCACCTGTGTCTGGTTTAGTCTTGTCATCTGTGTCTCGTTTTCTCCTCGTTATGTTTCTACTTAAGTACGTCCTGCCCTAGTGTTTCTTGTCTGTCATCGTTCTAGGTGATGTTTGGTTCTCCTTTTCCCATCTTATATTGCTTGATATTTCCTGTAATTACTTGGATTAAAGAACATTTGTTTATACACCTCTGTGTCTGTGTTCTGCTAGTATGACAAGTTACAGAAGTGACTTTGCTGCCCCAGTCTCAAGAGACAGGGAAGTATTGAGAGGAAGTTGGTCATGGTGTGAACATCTAATAATAAGAACTCGCTATAGATGTTCTCATCAACATCCTTTACATGATAAGAAAAAGAGTTGTGAATTTGAGCAGTGGAGTTTTGTTTGGCAACCCAGATATGAGTAGAAATAAATCAACTTCATTGAGATGAGTACTATTGAGGGTTCTTCCGTTCTGAATTCTGAAAATGATTATGAAAATGTGACTGTCAATCAGGACATCAGAGGATCAGCTCAACACTCTGGGAGAAGAGTCTATATGTTGCTTGCTGTGGCATTTTCAGTGTTGTGTGTCCTACACTTCATTCTCAATATCTACACATTTCTAGTCACCTACTTAACCTCTGGAGAGAATCTACTGAATACCAGGTATGACAACCTGACTAATGAGAGAGACCAGCTTCAGACCAGCTGCATCAACTTGACTAAATCGACATGTTTTCAACACTGGATAAAGTCTGGCTCTGGTTGTTACTACATTTTCACTGACTATAAAACTTGGACTGACAGCAGACAGGACTGTCTGGATAGAGGAGGAGACCTGGTGATCATAAACAGCAGGGAGGAACAGGAATTTATCACAAGACTTGGCTACAAAGTCTGGATTGGTCTGACTGACAGAGACGTTGAGGGAACCTGGAGATGGGTGAATGGTTCACCACTGACCACCAGTTACTGGATCAACGAGGAGCCAAATGATGCTGGAGGAACTGAGGACTGTGCTGAGATTAGAATGACTGAAAGTGAACCGTTTGGGGCTTGGAATGATGCTCCATGTCAAATCCCAAAACGTTGGATCTGTGAGAGGACGATGCACTGTAGAAAGTAACTCTAAAAAGTTTTACTAACTAATATGTCAGCAAGGAGTATTATCAGTTAATGTTTTTGAGTATTTCTAACAATGTCCGTAAATATCACTTTATTAATGCTCTACTAATAGAAAATGTGTAATGTTTTATCAAAACAGTGGGGCAAATAGACATTCAATAAGACAAGGTAAATGAATAAAATAGTGTGTAGTACCAAGATTTATTTCAGCAGTTTGTATTATTAACAACTCTTCTTCCAACGAGGAATGAGTACTGTACCTGGATTGACCTGAGGGACACTGGAGATTGGTGAACAATACACCATCGTCCACAGGTTGCTTTATTGTGATAGATAACAATCAGCACCACCTGTTTCCCACAAAGACAAGGGCACAGGATTCCTCCATTCGGCCACACATTATTCATTACCGTAGATTAGACACTGTATAACCTAATGACTATCTTTAACTAGTACATTTATTAACAACAGAACACAAGAATAGAAGGCTGGTTGTTTTGAAAAAGCATTTTGTGACAATTGATGATGTAAAAAGGGCTTTGTAAATACATTTGAGTGATTTACATTTCCGTAACAAGCATCAGCAATTGTGTGTTCAATTAGAGATTGAAAATGGCCAGAAACAAAGAACTTTCTTCTGAAACTCTGGTTTTGTGTTCTGAGAAATGAAGGCTATTCCATGTCAGAAATTACCTAGAAACTGAAGGTCTCATACAATGCTGTGTACTACTCCTTTCACCGAACAGTGCAAACTCATTAACCAGAATAGGAACAGTGGGAGGCCCCGGTGCACAACTGAGAAAGATGACAAATAAATTATAGTATCTAAGTCTGTAAATAAACCCATCTGAGTATCACCGGTCCTCAGCTGGTAGCTTCATGGAATAGTATCTGCAAAACACCAGTCTCATATCAACAGTGACGAGGCAACTCCGGGATCCAGACCTTTTTTCCCGATATACCTCTGTCTGTGTTCTTTTGCCCCAACTCAATCTTTTCCTTTTTATTGACCATATGAGATACTGCAACATTGAGATATGGATTTTTCTTTGCCACTCTGCCTAGGCAACCTGGTCTCAGGACACTACGTAGACTATTTTACGTAAATCCATGGCACCCGATTTCATATGATATGTGATATTACGTTAGGTTACGTTAGGTCTCCATTCAGACTCTAACGTTATTTTACTGAACGTAATATATCTTACGAAATCCCCTGGCTAAAATGTACATAAAATTGTCTACGTAGTGTCCTGAGACCAGGGTTAGGGTTAATCATTTGACTACTTTTCATTTAGTAGAAACAAGCCCAGTTGGAACATTATGTAGATAAACATTATTTAGGATTCATTCATTGATCAAGAATAGGAAGAGGTATATGAACATGTGACAACCAGAGCTGGGCAATACTGTTAATCCATTAATCATTAATTATGTTTAAGTTAACTGTGAAAATCATTATCCAACTAACTTCTGTTTAAGCCAGTTTTTGCTTCAGTCTATGGGAAAGAAGACCAAATCCAATGCTTGCTGTGCTGAATATCTAGATGTCTATTTTCAAAGTAAAAAATGTATTTCTCTGCAGTAAGATTGCACGCTAGTCTCAAGGCTTGTATGAAGGTCAAGAGTGAAACAAACACTTGGTTGACCCTCGTATTACTTGGAAGCAGTTTTTGTGTGTTGTAAACATCATCTGTAATTGGCCAACAAATAATTTCTTTCTAGTATCTGTCAAATAGATTGGCAATTCATGGTTATGCTGGGACGAGACCTTCTAAAAATTGAGTTGCTTTAATGTCACTTTACGTTGTCTTGAATGTGAGGGAAAAGGATTCATGTAATGTAATTTGACCTAGTCAGGAAGCCAGGGATCCAATTGGGATAAAAATGTACCTTAACGTTTTTCGCTAACTTCCATTAAGATTTTTAACAATTTAACTGTCGCAGGTGTCAGGTTTTTGGGCTACTTCTGAACTTCATTGGGGCTGCACCATTTCTGTCTTTATATGCTACAATGTGTGTTTCTATGCTGATGCGTGGCTTCACAATCGTATACACCACATCTTAAGTTTTTTTCCCGTGGGGTTCACTTACAATAGTCAATATTGTGCACCAACAAAAGTTGGGCTATTTTTCAGACATTTTGGGCTAGTTTTGAGCAGTTGTTGTTTTGGAATATTTTGCTTAACCTGGCAACACTGCAACAGAGACAGTTTAGGACCAGCTCAGCACTCAGGGAGAAGAGTCTACATATTAGTTGCTGTGGGCTTTGGGATGCTGTGTGTCCTACCAGCCATTCTTTAAAGCTTTACTTATTAAAGTCTCTGGGCCTTTCCCATTTAGTGATTTCCACAACAATTTGGTGACGAGGATGGGATGGCTAACTCTGTTCACTGAGCGTTCCCAGGAACTCCAAGGTCAACTGTGCACAGCGAACACAACAGTGTGGTTCAGGGAGCTCACATCCGTCTAGGCTGGAGCAGAAGGGACCCGCCTCGGACCTGGCAGGGAGCGTCAGTGGATGGAGACACCATACTGAAAAGAAAAAACTAAAGGGTGAGACTGAGTTTCTTCTTGCAATAACTCCATTGGGGAAAAGTTTACCAGATTTTTTTATAAAACCTGTTTAAATCAGGTTAAATTAATTGATTGCACAGAAGTGGACTCCATTCAACCAATTATGTGACTTTTATTTGCACAACAGTTCTTCAGAGTGTTGTAGGAAATAGGAGTGAATTGTTATGCAATAAATTAATTCCTGTTGAATAGTTGAATTTAGAACAAATAGCACATTATATTTTACACAAACTGACATCATGAATCCATTTTGATTTCATGTTGCATCAGTAAAATGGGCGTAATTCTAACAAGGGTGATTACCTTTGAGTGCCAGTGTAGGAGTTGTCTTTTTCATTTACAGTTAAAAGGACAATGAGCTCCAGACCCCATAGGACCATGGCACCATAGGCACAGAAATCAGACAGAGCACAGAGCAACCATGGAGTCACCGACCACAAAACAGAGTGCAGGAGGTAGTGCACCAAAGAGCATTGAAAGCCGAGACAGGCCCGAAAACAGCCCAGCCAACAAAATAAAGGATACATCCCTCCATGAAGTGGCCAGAGAGGGCAGTACACACTGCATTGAGGACAACCAGACATTACCATCACAATTCCCACACGGCAAGCACAGATGGCAGCTCAGTAGCAACGGTGGTAGAAGAAACACTTGTCAGGAAAGCAAGCACATCTTCAACCAAGCCGTGGAGTGCAGGAACGTCCCTCTCTCAGGATTAGGTTTCTGGTTGGTTTTCTCAGGGTTATGGATTGATGGTTGATTTTCTCAGGTGTTCTCACATGTTTCATGTTTGAATAGGCTGAGTTGCTTTAACATCCCCCAGTGAAGGAGAAGTATCTTCCAGGCTTATTTCAGGGCACCTTTGTGATGTGGACAAAGAACATCTTGGCATTCACCATCATCAACTTTCTTTTTCATGTTGAAATGTATATTTGTTCATAAAAGGATAAGGCAAAGATTTGGCATTTCAGTTTGACTACACAGATTATATTCCATCTATTTAGCTTCTGCTTCCATGGTTATCTCATCGATTTATCTTCTACTTCCATGGTTATCTCATCGATTTACCTTCTACTTCCATGGTTATCTCATCAATTTATCTTCTACTTCCATGGTTATCTCATCGATTTACCTTCTACTTCCATGGCTATCTCATCGATTTATCTTCTACTTCCATGGTTATCTCATCGATTTATCTTCTACTTCCATGGTTATCTCATCTATTTAGCTTCTACTTCCATGATTATCTCATCTATTTACCTTTTACTTCCATTGTTATCTCATCTATTTATCTTCTACTTCCATGGTTATCTCATCTATTTACCTTCTACCTCCATGGTTATCTCATCTATTTACCTTATACTTCCATGGTTATCTCATCTATTTAGATTCTATTTCTGTGGTTATCCCATCTATTTAGCTTTTGCTTCTGTGGTTATCTCATCTATTCAGCTATATTTAGATAACTGAATGTCCAGGAAATAACTTTTTTTATTTTTAAAGGCAAAGCAATTCAGACATGCGCCTCTAGATGGAGATAAAAGTACAGGTATACATGCAGAACAGAAAACATTTTCAAACTCAAGACAACCTATTACCTAAATAAATCCTTTAAAATACAACCGTCCCATCTCAATACAGTTCCACTGTCAAGAAGCATTGGTAGAGAGCTCCTATGAATTCAAACATTTGTAATTGTGTTTTTTATTGTAACAATTGTTAATCTTTGCAATGTTTTACATGTTATTTCTGAGATAAAAGATGTTGGGTATTGTTCACAGAGTTGCTGGTCTAATGACACATTTTTTAACTCTAATTACGAAGCCAGCTTGGTTTGCAACATGATCAGTGATTAGATCTTTTTATTTATTTCCTGCAGTTTAATTACATTTTTGGGAAAGTAAGAATTGTATTGTTAGTTGTCCAGAGACAACTGTTGTCCAGAGTGATGACTTTTAACAGAAGTCTTGACTTTCCCCATCATCTGCTTCCTATTTATGGTGAGACACTATTTTGTCATAAAAGGATGAGGCAAAGATTTAGCAGTTCAGTTTGGGGTTGACCGAGGTCAGTTGGGGGTTCACGGTGGGTTGGCGGAGGTCAATTGGGGGTTGGTGGAGGTAGCGAATTATTGCCACTCCATGTTTAAAATAAAATTATCCAGTTTGGGTTTATTTACAGACTTAATTAAACAAATAAAAGCTTATCTGACTCCAAGTTTACAGTTAAAAAAAATAATAATCACACACACGTGTGGTAGAAGTTTTCTAATTCTATAGTACATTAATATCATATTTCTTATTCTAAGTGTAATCCAGTCATATAGTAAGGCCATTGTGTGTTTCGACTCTGCTCACTTGTACAGGATGTGCCTACAACAGATAGCTATAGTTTTGGTTAAACTCCTCAAGGGCTGCAAACATCTTGTTATCTTTCTAAGCCATAGACATGTAGACTAACCATGCAAAGGAGGGGGACACATTGGGCTTTACTGAATGTATATAGACCTGAGCTCAACCTTCAACGGAGCTTTTGACCTGACTCTGTTGAGTGTTGTTAACTGCTCCAGGTTTGATCATCTTGAATAAAGCTTTACTCGTGAAAATAATCTACAGTCTCTGTGCTTTTCCCATTTAGTAATTTCCACGACACAGGCCTTCAACCTAAAATTCCTAAACCTCTCGTTCATTGAAATCCGCCGTCTCAGATGTAGATACTCAGATGGATATTTAAAGACATCAGTAATACATATTGTATCGCAGCTCTCATTTGTTGAACCTTCTCATTTCACAGAATGAAGAATGAGAATGCAACTTAAATCAAAGCTATTTAGCAAACAAAATGGCCTGTTGGCCACCACAGTCCACCACATCTACAGAAAGACGATAGTGGAGAAAAATAACAACAAACCCATGATCCTCCTCTGTGAAACATGGTGGAGGTGCTGTTATGGTTTGGTCATGTAAGACTGCCCATGATCCTCCTCTGTGTAATATGGTGGAGGTGCTGTTATGGTTTGGTCATGTAAGACTGCCCATGATCCTCCTCTGTGAAACATGGTGGAGATGCTGTTATGGTTTGGTCATGTAAGACTGCCCATGATCCTCCTCTGTGAAACATGGTGGAGGTGCTGTTATGGTTTGGTCATGTAAGACTGCCCATGATCCTCCTCTGTGAAACATGGTGGAGATGCTGTTATGGTTTGGTCATGTCAGACTGCCCATGATCCTCCTCTGTGAAACATGGTGGAGGTGCTGTTATGGTTTGGTCATGTAAGACTGCCCATGATCCTCCTCTGTGAAACATGGTGGAGGTGCTGTTATGGTTTGGTCATGTAAGACTGCCCATGATCCTCCTCTGTGAAACATGGTGGAGGTGCTGTTATGGTTTGGTCATGTAAGACTGCCCATGATCCTCCTCTGTGAAACATGGTGGAGGTGCTGTTATGGTTTGGTCATGTAAGACTGCCCATGATCCTCCTCTGTGAAACATGGTGGAGGTGCTGTTATGGTTTGGTCATGTAAGACTGCCCATGATCCTCCTCTGTGAAACATGGTGGAGGTGCTGTTATGGTTTGGTCATGTAAGACTGCCCATGATCCTCCTCTGTGTAATATCATTAATACAAAGCCGGCAGTCTGCACTTTAACCCCATAATTGTCTCATTTCAACCCTTAAGGTTCATGTGGGACAGAAATCTGGTGGAAAATTGCTCACTATTTAGGGAATAGGGTGCCATTTGGGATGTCCTAAGTGAGTAAGATCATCCGATAAATGTTTGTGTCATATAAGTTAGGAAGACATTGATTACATTTAATCAAAGCAAAACATTATTCACTTGATATGGGGGAGATTTCCTATAAATTGGGGGTTCCAATGTGGTTGTTTTTCCATTTATGTTATAGTAGCACATTTTTCATCTGACAAATTAAACAGGTTGACACTTTTGGTATTAGCTGTCCAACTGTATTTCTGTTGATGTTTTTGAATCACAAATATTTTGTCATACTTACCTACAATCTTCATGCATTTTTCAATGGTAATATAATTTTATGGATACTTATATTTTACTAAATGGAAAGAGTAGGACATTATATTTCCTTGTACATGCTATGCCTGTTGAACAGATTGAAGCCTCTGTCCTGGCACCTGATTGGCTTCCCATGAGGCTGGGATAGCAGAGTCAATGCCTTTCTTAAAAAAACATCTGAAAACTAATCTTTTCACTGAGTATTTTAAATAGTTCCATTGCCACAACCTCTGTCTGTTGTCTTTTGTTAACATTTTTGTTTATTTATTCGTGTTCTTCTTTCCAGCACTGACCTTTACTGATAACTCATTTAAAATGTATTTAAATGTACTTATGGTAAGTCACTCTGGATAAGAGCGTCTGCCAAAATGACTAAAATGTAAATGCATACAGAATAATACTGTTGAGCCTGCCAGAGAGCCAGTGGTAATGTGCTGGAGGCAAGGAACTGCTCATGTTGACCTGAATGTGTCAAGGCATATGAGGAACCTGTTTATAACAGGTACTATTTCAATTATCCACAGATCTGGGAGAGGGGGCAGGCGAAAAGAAGAAAAGGAAAGAATGGTAGAAACAAAGAATGAGAAATATAGAGATTTCGTAGTCAAGGATAAGTGGGCTGTATCATTAGGAGACGCTATGCATTGAGGTTAGGCAGCTCTCTAATGAACATCAGCAGCAGCTTTCCCAACGTGACATCTTGATCCAATCCCTTTGATTTGGGAGGCGCTTGGGCAGAACATGAACTGGGTGATGTACACATTCAGTAAACTGTAGGCAATCGATGATCTCTGGGCTGACCGTGGCTTTTTGGGGATCCTAGGCAAGAGATGGCGGGAGAGCCCCACATTGTGGCTGTAGTCATAAACATTATCAATGTAAAAATGACTCATTTGTAATACTGTAATATATATTTCAATAGACAACATTTATTTAACAATAAAGACTTACCTGTTAATGTGTATACAAAACATGAGCTAATATCATCAAGTATACATTATCATACACAACTCATTATACCGACTAGCTAAGAGAATATGTCTAAAAACTATTATCAGGCTTTTTGGATACAAGCAGGCCTTCTTTATGAAGAGGGCTATTTTGGATAGCTTTATTCTAATCAAGATTTTACGACAGGTTTAGGGTCAGAAAACAAGTCCAAAAAGCACTGGACTACAGAAAAACTCTACAATACCAATTCAAGTATTACTATTTTCTTCTTTATCACAGGGCCACACTACCACTAAAACAACCACCAGAAATTAACAGATAAAGAATCTTTAAATAGCTCAGTACATGGTTGAGATTCGTCCATTCGTTGATCATATACGAAGAATAAGGTTAACTACCAAATAGCAAGATTTTTAAAGAAATTATGGTAACACTTTATTTACTGTTAAATATGTGGTACTACTGTCCTAACAGTACTTTAGGATGTCTAGTACTGAAATCCTAAAAGTAAAGACTTTTTGCACTCTGTTACATTGCTCTTGGTGTCATTAATTTCAATGAAGACCATCCACAACAGAGTGGGATCGGATAGACAACTACCGGTTGCAAAGAGGTAACATTTTTCAAACCTTCACTCCTTCTGAAGGTTTAAGTCATGTTGTCTGGTAATAAAGTCCTAACAGTAATTCTCTGCTGTGGTCTGTCAGTAGACATGAGCCACACGTGAAAGGAGCTGAGTGTATTTAAGTAGATACATAAATATTACTCATTCAGGAAGAACAGAGAGCATTCAGTCATGTTGTCTTGTACAGTTTTTTCTCTGTCTTTGTCAGATGACCAATGTCCCATGATGATCAGTGCAGAACACAATTTTGTGCTTTTGGTTGTTTTGTATCTGTAGCCTGTAGCCATTAGTTATCCTCACAGTCCTGTGAAGAAATAGAGCAGCTCCCTCCTGTAGACTTGTCTATTCTTCTCCACTTCCTCCTTCAGTTTCTCTTCCACTCCCCCTCCTTCTGTTTCTCCTCTTCTTACTCCCTCCATCCTCCCACCACCTCTGATGTATTCCAAATATCCCCCTACTCCCAGGGTTCACTGCTTCAGATTAGGGACCACAGGCTTGTCAATCATAGCGTCATCTGTAGGGAGCAGTATGCTAATTTGTCTGGTAACCCTAGACAGGGATGTTTTCTAACTCTCAGCCCCCAGTTGGCTACTCTAGAAGGGGTCCCCACTTGACACTGGTCATAGTAGGGGTACTCCTCCATATCCTTCCTCCATCTTGGTCTTCTAGTAGGGGTACTCCTCCATCTCCTTCCTCCATCTTGGTCTTCTAGTAGGGGTACTCCTCCATCTCCTTCCTCCATCTTGGTCTTCTAGTAGGGGTACTGCTTCTGTTTCTTCCCAGCAAAACAGGACATCCAGGTACAGAACAGCATGGAACCAGCTGCCCCAGCGCCTGTCCAGTAATAAGCCCAGCCAATCTCACAGCTCCCTGGAGACAGACAGGATCATACAGACAGACAGGATCAGACAAACAGACAGACAGTATCAGACAGACAGGATCATACAGACAGACAGGATCAGACAGACAGACAGGATCAAACAGACAGACAGACAGACAGGATCAGACAGACAGACAGGATCATACAGACAGACAGGATCATACAGACGGGGGGGGGGATAAAGAGAGAAAGAGATTAAGCTTAAATATGATTCCTTTTGACAAACAAAAACTTAATATTCACATTTGTGGTAGTGTTTGATAATTGCTGGAGTGTTTAAGTTGTTTAATAAGATGTTACAGTGTGACACGTTAGCTGTAACAGTTTTAGATAAATACGGCACAATTAAGCGGAGCCGCCTAGAAGAGTGAATGTCTCGTACTGAGTCCGTCCCTGACTGACTGACTGACTGACTGAGTGAATGCCTGACCGACTACCCCTTGTTAAATAGTGTAGTGGTAAGAGACTCCTGTAGCAGCTAACACACATGATTCCTGAGGTTCAGGACAGACATAAACTTCACTGGCTATAACTTTATGTAGCTACGTAATAGGAAGCTTAAAATAAAACTGTTCTGGTGGAGATTAGGATTTGTCCAGGAAAGACAAACACTTCGCTGCCTACACGATTCTCTCGTATTTTCACTTGACAAAAAATCTGTTATATATATATATATATAAATATATCGTCACCTATATTGATAGATTCTCAATGTAATTCACAAATGGCTAATAAGCTGTTAAAACGGCCAGTGGTAAAAGAGGATTGGTTCAGAATAGACAAAAACTTTGCTGACTCAAACCTTCTGTAACTATGGGAAGCCTAAAATGAAACTGTTTACTGTAGTGATGGCCAAACAAGGCTTCATTAGTGTTATTCTAGAAGAACGGCCATCATTAGTTTACTGTTATATTTGGACTATTTCTGGTGGAATTTCGAATTATGTCTTATCATTTCTTCAGGATAGTCAAACACCTCGCTGGCTACACGATTCTCTCGTCTTTTCTCTGGAGGTAAAAGTCCATTATCGTCACTTATATTGATACATTAGTTATTGTATCAGTGTCATTCACATATGGCAAATAAGCTGTTAACCCAGCAAATGTACAGCTCTGTGGTGTTGTGGTTAAAGACACAGCCTTTCATATGGGCGACCAGGGGTAAAATCTTGAGAGGGCAGCCATCATCAACACTTTCTATTGCGGGCCAGCTGATCTAAGCTTGCCTGGTTTCTTGTTTATATAATTTAGTTTTCCTTTTTTAAAACACAAAACCACAACCTAACGTTACCCTTACAGACATACATTTGTCAAACGAAGACAGATACACGACTTCAAATGAACATTGCACTTACAAACATCTCAACAACAATTCAATACACATTAACAAATACAAGGCACCAAATAACGGTTAAACTTACAGACATGTATAACAAGACAAACACCCCCTGGAGTTTGCCCATCTAAACATCCAGATCCCAATCAACAAGCATTAATGAATACAAGATTCCACATAGACATTGCCCTACAAAAAATTTTATGTACAGTGATAACTAACAAAGGAAAAAAGAAAGTGTTCTGTTCAGTTTAGATTTTGTTTTTGTTTGTGAACGCGGCCTGTTCTGTTTGGTTTTTGTCCTTTGATTTTTAAACTTGTTTTGCTTTTGAAAGCTCTGCGCCTCTGTCCTGCTACCCATGCCAAATTGTGACAACCAACCCCTGTGCCCCCACCCCTGTGCATACCTTACTAGTTCACTTAGTTCTATAATAACAATTTCCCATACTACATAAAGTTGTTTAATTTTGTGTCTTTCTCTGTATTTAATCATTACTGATTCGTATAAAATGACAGTTCTGGTTCTATTAGATATCAGTTCAGCTTTTGACACTGTAGATCACAGAATACTTATAGAAAGGCTGGAAAATTAGGTAGGACTCTCCGGGACAGTCCTTGATTGGTTCAGATCTTATCTAGATGGCCGGAGTTACTTTTTCACCATTGGTCATCATGAATCTGATAGGGTGACAATGACATGCAGAGTTCCACAGGGATCAGTTCTCGGACCTCTTCTGTTCAATCTCTATATGCTACCTCTGGGCCAAATTCTACAAAACAACAACATTAACTACCATAGCTTTGCAAATGATATTCAAATACACAGTTCTGGAAAAAATTAAAAGACCACTTCACCTTTTTCTTTCCTTTCCAAAAGAGTTGGAATGGAAGGTTTTGAGTGAGGAACAGAAGGGTTAAAATTAAGAGACCACGCTTCTGTTCTTCACTCAAAACTTTCCTTTTCTACTTTTTTGGAAAGGAAAGAAAAAGGTGCAGTGGACTCTTAATTATATAGCCAGAATCAAAGGCTTGGTGTCCTAAAAGACCAAGAGAAGCTCATCCATGCTTTTGTCTCTAGTAAGGATGACAGTAAAACAGCTGCAGCTCATTCAGAATGCTGCTGCTAGAATGTTAACCAGGACCAAGAGAACAGAGCACATCACACCGGTTCTTGAATCTTTTCACTAGCTTCCAGTCAGTTACAGAATAGATTTCAAAGTGGTGCTTTTGGTTTATAAATCTCTGAATGGTTTAGGACCCGAATACATTTCTGATATGTTTGAAGAATATAAACTGAGCAGGGCTCTTAGATCCATGAACACAGGTCAGCTAGTAGAGCCCAGAGTCCAAACTAAACATGGAGAAGCTGTGTTCAGCACTGTACACAACTGGAATAAACTACCAGAAGATCTTAGACATGCCCCAAACATATACATTTTTTAATCCAGGTTAAAAACACTTCACACACCTATTTATTAGAGACATTATTTTCTTATTCTGTGTTTTATTGTTATGATGTTGTTTTGATGTTTTCACCTAAGTATTTGTTTTTATACATATGAACATGAACCATTCTCTTCTCCGGCTTTAAGTCTTTACCGCAGTTGTTTAATTCCTGAGGGAGTGATACTGTCCTTTAGAAGAGACATGACATTTGTCTTTTCTGAGATTATTCCTCTGTTTTCTTCGACTAATATTTGCTGTGCCAGTGCCAGGGGATGCTGTCTGTTTGTGAACTATCATCCTATTCCCTAAATGGTTCACTTCAGACCTGAATCTACACACCCAATATAGTGTGCTTTGCAGGGAATATGGTGCCAGTTGTGATGCAGCTGTTGGTCTCTGTAAAGATGTTTAAAAACAATGCTTGGAATATATTGACTACAATGAAGAGAGTCTTCTCCAGATAGCAAGCATTTACATTTACAAACGCTGCTGTACGTACCGCTCACATTTATATTTAAGCCTTTCTGGTTTTAAGGGCTCAATTCAGGTTGAAATCCCATTTCACTGGTCGAGTCTTTGAGTTGACATTCTCTGGATAGACAGTTACAGTGGATACCAACTAAACATGACCATGACTAAAGATCAGTCTTTAGGGAGTTCACTTTTTGAACATAGGTCACCAAAATGGGTTTCACACAATAGTGAATTCATGCTTAAATGCATGTTTGTGTGATTTAGTTAATTGATGCCGGCTGACAGTGATTCACTTTGAAAGGCATTTATTGACATCTTGTGGTAGGTTTCAAAGGTGCACTTGATCTGTAGTTATTGCATTGTTGGACATTTTCCTGACAGATTTTTCTTCTTCATGTGAGTGAATGAGTGTTTCGAGTGAACTAACACTATTGTTTGCTTAATTGTTGATCATGGAGCTTGTAATTCCAGTTATGTGGGTTTGATTCCCAGAGGGACCAGCATGAAACTAAAAGCACACTACTTTAAGTAGTGGATATGAGCATCTGCTAACAGAAGATAACAGAAGAATGTAAAGAGCTATAATAAGATTCAGTACTGGCTGTCCTGTTGCCTTCAGAGGGAGGAACTGGGTGCTGTACGTCAGCCTGAGGCACATCGATGGGAACAGTCATGCTGGGTTGATTCATACTCTCTTTCCCTACATCGTATCTCTGTTTTTCTAATTAACATAAGGTAAGTCCTGCACAGCACATTAAAGTGCTGGGTACTCTTTGATTACTAATACAGTGATTACTAATACAGTGAATACTAATACAGTGTTAGAAATGTGCTTCTATCAGAACTGTCAGTACGTAAGGAGGGGAGATCCTTTTCCTGTCAGGAGGGGAGATCCTTTTCCTGTCAGGAGGGGAGATCCTTTTCCTGTCAGGAGGGGAGATCCTTTTCCTGTCAGGAGGGGAGATCCTTTTCCTGTCAGGAGGGGAGATCCTTTTCCTGTCAGGAGGGGAGATCCTTTTCCTGGCTTTGAAATGTGTCTTGTATTTCCTTTCAAATGACTAGTTCATATGTAGAACCCTTTAGATGTTCTACTATATTGCTGTATTCCTATCCACTTGTAAATTATTGAAAAGTATTATAAATTACTGTTTATGTTAAGCCAGGCTTCCTGCAGAGATAGTGTGCAGGCTTTTGCTCCAGACCATCAGTAACAAGGCCAGAGGTGGATATCAGCTGAGCCCTGTTTTACAACAATAAAAACACTCCAATAAATTATTTGTTAAATTGTCAGGAAGTTTTTGCATGACTGTCTTATATAAACACTTCAACCAGTGTCTGACCCTTGCTAGAAATTCCTGCAGTTCCTTTAATGTTTCTGTAGGCCTCTTGGAAGCCTCCCTGACCAGTTTTCTTCTCATCTTTTCATAAATTTTGGAGGGACGTCCAGTTCTTGGTAATGTCCCTGTTGTGCCATATTTTCTCCACTTGATGATGACTGTCTTCACTGTGTTCCATATATCTAATGCTTTGGAAATTATTTTGTACCCTTCTCCTGACTGATATCTTTCAACAATAAGATCACTCTGATGCTTTGGAAGCTCTGTGCGGACCATGGCTTTTGCTCTGAGATGCAACTAAGAAAATGTCAGGAAAATCCTACTAGAACAGCTGAACTTTATTTGTGATTAATCAGAGTCACTTTAAATGATATCAGGTGTGTAATGACTATTTAAGTTTTAATGTGATTGGTTAATTCTGAACACAGCCACATCCCCAGTTATAAGAGGGTGTGCACACTTAGGCAACCAGGTTATTTTAAGGTTTTATTTTTCATTTTTCCCTTTCGAAGATTTCAGTTTGTTTTTCAATTGAATTGTTCACATTATAGGTCACATTAAAAGTGTAATAGGTTCTGACATGATTTATCTTTGTCTCATTCTTTTATATCACAAAAACCTGGCATTGTAACAGGGGTGTGTAGACCTTTTATTTCCATTGTATAGTATATCACCATAATCTAGTAGCAATATTATAGTTGCTTGCTATCTTTTTTATATTTACGTGACAGACATCATTTATTAATATAAAATAAATATTTAAACTTTTAGCATTATAAAAGTTATATATAGCATTTTGTGATGAAATGTGGTTTGGCATTTAGAATTCTGACATCTCTAATGCATACAAACTGTTAATGGCTGCTGATATAAAGAGGATATACACATCATATATTCATTATTAAAGAATGACTTGAATGCTTGACTTGGGATTCACAGTTCAGTTAAAGAAAAAATATATATATGACCACTTTCCAACATGTTTCATGCCTCCCATGAAGGCTTCTTGTCCACTTGGGAGGCACACGTCACACTTCAAAAACTCCTGATTTAGCAGATGGAAGAAATGTTAGGATAAAAGTGGAGATAGTAGTAGTAGACAACAGACAACACATACTGCCCCTGTGCATGGCCACATAGTTGGGGGCTCAGTGAATGTGGTGGGAAGAGAGAGAGACTAAGTAGTGACCAGAGACCTGGAGGTGGGTAGCAGTGAGATTAGTGATCAGAGACCTGGAGGTGGGTGGCAGTGTTATTAGTGATCAGAGACCTGGAGGTGGGTGGCAGTGTTATTAGTGATCAGAGACCTGGAGGTGGGTGGCAGTGATATAAGTGATCAGAGACCTGGAGGTGGGTGGCAGTGTTATTAGTGATCAGAGACCTGGAGGTGGGTGGCAGTGATATAAGTGATCAGAGACCTGGAGGTGGGTGGCAGTGTTATTAGTGATCAGAGACCTGGAGGTGGGTGGCAGTGATATTAGTGATCAGAGACCTGGAGGTGGGTGGCAGTGATATTAGTGATCAGAGACCTGGAGGTGGGTGGCAGTGTTATTAGTGATCAGAGACCTGGAGGTGGGTGGCAGTGTTATTAGTGATCAGAGACCTGGAGGTGGGTGGCAGTGATATTAGTGATCAGAGACCTGGAGGTGGGTGGCAGTGTTATTAGTGATCAGAGACCTGGAGGTGGGTGGCAGTGTTATTAGTGATCAGAGACCTGGAGGTGGGTGGCAGTGATATTAGTGATCAGAGACCTGGAGGCAGGTGGCAGCGATATTAGTAGTGATATTATTAGTGATCAGAGACCTGGAGGTAGGTTGGAAGTGATATTAGTAGCGATCAGAGACCCGGAGGTGGGTGGCAGTGATATTAGTAGTGATATTATTAGTGATCAGAGACCAGGAGGCGGGTGGAAGTGATATTAGTGGTGATATTAGCAGTGATATTAGCGGGGATATAAGCGGTGATATCAACGGTGATATCAGCTGTGATATTAGTAGTGATATTAGCGGTGATATTTGTGGTGAAATTATCAGTGATATTAGCGGTGATATCAGCAGTGATATCAGCAGTGATTTCAGCTGTGATATTAGCAGTGATATTAGTAGTGATATTAGCGGTGATATCAGCTGGGATATTAGTAGTGATATTATCAGTGATATTAGTAGTGATATTATCAGTGATATAAGTAGTGATATTAGCAGTGATATTAACTAACAGACCACATCTAGTAAAGATGCACCCGGTGAGCCGTCAACAGGAAATTAGAATTAGAATCAAGGTATTAGAATTACAAATAAGGAAATGTATACTTATGTAATTTCCTCAGCACCATCCTGTTAAAGATAAGATCATGTTTCTTAAAGTAGGTCACAAACCTCTTTCAAGAGAAGGCAAAGGAGTTGTTTGACCCAGAATTGAGGGGAACATTATGGAGAAGAGAATCTTTATGATGATCAGGGAGAGATCAGGGAGAGATCAGGGAGAGATCAGGATATTGTTGCCTCTGTCTAATAGAGATGATGTACTATTTCTGTTTAAACTGGTTAATTATTTAGAAAGTCCATCAATCAACTTTATACTCAACTTAATGCCATAAACAGTCGTTTCTATAAACAGATATGTCTCTCATGTCAGTTGGACTTATTGGACTGTAAATGGGTCAGACATCTATCAAGTTCCAGTTTAGTTGCAAGGAAAATTTGACAGTCTGATTAAATAGTTGAGAGGGTTTGGCTACTATTTCGTCTTCAATTTTAGCTAATTGCTCTGAAGCCCTGGTCATCAGCATGGTAACAAAAGAGGAATGCATGGCTTTGGCTAGGGCTCTAACACACAAAACTTTACAGTCACCTTTTAATCATGAAACAATCAATCATCAGAATGGTAACATGTATTGACTTTGAATGGTAACATGTATTGACTTTGAATGGTAACATGTATTGACTTTGAATGGTAACATGTATTGACTTTGAATGGTAGCCTGTATTGTTTTCAGTCATTTAAACATCTGTAATTTAAAACACATTTATTAAGACTCTAAGTCACATGATTTGGCACTACGTCTGATGTGTGACCCCTTTCTTCATGCACAAAGAATACATGAATCCGTCATATATGATGCTGTACCTACTCTAAAGTGTGAACCCTTTTATCATTCATAAAGCATGCATAAATTCCTTATGAAGCTGTATAAAATATTAAGTCAGACACATTTGGTTACAAAACATAGCTAATGATGTTAACACTAATATAATATCTAAACCAAAGCTAAACCAAATAAAAATATGTTTAAACATATTTCCTTTTATTTCTTTAGGAATACCAAAATACATAAAGTTTAAGAAAATTCAGCAATGGGATTAGTTTGAAGATTCTACAGGGTGTCCCTGATTTTGCAGATGAACAGTTCTCACCAGTCCGAGACACTGCCTTTCAGTTTAAACTTTAAAAGTAACAACAACAATACTGTTAACAGGTCTGTTAGGAAATGGTTTGGCTTTGTCATAATATCATCTCGTTTAGCAGAAATCTGGTTATGTCAGGATCTGGATAAGGGGTCATGTTGCCATGAAATTCTGCAGACATAACTTGAAATGAGGAGCTGGAAAACACTATAATTAGTTGTATTATATTCCTTTAAATTCGATGTATAAACATCTCTACCTACTGTAGATAGTTTCTTAGTCTTTGTATTTGGTTAGCAGGCTTAATAGCTAGTTTCTGCAGCTACCGTTGGCATTACCAGGTTCTGCCCTTCAAACTCCATGGAACCCCTGCAACTTTCCAACAGCTAACAGACATTGTGCCGCCTAACTTGATGTTGTCATCGGTGCTGGGAGTTGGGGAGCTCCTATGCTTACCACTAACCCCAAGAAGTGCATCTTAGGCCTATCCAAAGCACATTACCTGAGGCACCTCATTGGCCGGGCTGATTTGTTCCTGTTTGATTTGTCCTCACTCTAATTTGCTCCTTGAAGTATGGGCGGGTGGGGATATTTTACTCCCCATCTCATATGACCCCCCCTCAGATTGAGCTAATGGTCCAATTGTTTCTTGACACACATTATGACACAGGTTCACATTCTCAAAATACATCATTTTATTGCACAACAATAATTTACCGACAATCACCTTCTTGTTAATGATAAGATCAAGTGTCTTAAAATGAGTCACAAACCTCTTTCAAGAGAAAGGCAATGAGGTTGATTCATTACACAGACTTGAGGGGAAATACCAAGCTGGCTAATTATAGAGAATGAAGTTGATTCTTTACACAGACTTGAGGGGAAATACCAAGCTGGCTAATTATAGAGATGAGAATTGTTAAACGTTCATCCACTGAACCGGAATGTGAAATTCATTACAAAAATGTGACGGTCAATCAGGACATAAGAGGCAGTTCAGTACCAGCACAGCACTCAGGTAGAAGAGTCTATAGTTTAGTTGCTGTGGGACTTGCAATGCTGTTTGTCTTTCAATTAATTCTGAATGTTTCTCTGCATCTAGTCACACATTCCACCTCTGAAGATTATCAGATAAAAATCAACAACTTGATTAAAGCGAGAGACCAGCTACAGATTTGTTACAATAACCTGATAAATCTGATAAATCTTATAACCTGATAAATCCATGTACCCACGGATGGATAAAGTTGGCTGCAGTTGTTACTACATTTCCATGGTTAATTAAAAACTGAAATCAATCAACGACAGAGTAAATAAATCTGTAAACGATCAAATTGAGGAACTAAACTCAACACTGCGAAATACATTAGACACGGTTGCACCACTAAAAACTAAAGAAATACGCAACAAGAAACTTGCTCCATGGTACACAGACAATACTAGAGCACTTAAGCAAGCCTCCAGGAAATTGGAGCAAAAGTGGCGCTCCACCAAGTTGGAAGTATTTAGTCTAGCCTGGATAGACAGTACACAACAATACCGAATATCACTCACGTCTGCTCTATCAGCTTATTTCTCCAACCTGATTGAGGTGAACAAAAACAATCCAAAATGTCTCTTTGATACAGTTGCAAAGTTAACACAAAAGCAAAGCTTAGCAAGTGAAGTGGGTCTTCACTTTAGTTGTAATGAATACATGAACTACTTTGATGAAAAGATCATCACCATTAGAAAACAAATAACTGACTCCTCCTTAAATAGTTATGGTCCTCAAAATCTCGGTTGTCCTAAACATTTCCTGAACCTCCCTGACCAGGTGTCAATGGGGACTTTTTGATACCGTATCGCTCGACACATTTACTAAATTTGTAATGAGTTCTAAACCCACAAACTCTCAGCTAGACCCGATTCCAACAAAATTACTTAAGGAGCTATTTCCTGTGCTAGGTCAGCCAATGCTAAACATAATAAATTGCTCCCTTTCCTCTGGATGTGTACCAAACACATCAGATCCCATCATAGTACTGAGACTGCACTCGTGAAGGTAACAAATTACCTTCTAATGGCCACGGACAAAGGTTCCGGATCCGTCCTGTTTCTTCTTGATCTTAGTGCTGCTTTTGACACTATTGATCACTCCATTCTCTTAGAGAGACTGGAAACCCATATTGGGCTACGTGGACATGTCCTAGCCTGGTTTAAATCGTATTTATCTCAATCAATCAATCAAATTTATTTATAAAGCCCTTTTTACAACAGCAGTTGTCACAAAGTGCTTTACAGAGACACCCAGCCTTAAACCCCAAGGAGCAAGAAAGATATCAGTTTGTTAGTGTGGATGGCATATCCTCTGACAAGTCAAAGGTATGCTTTGGTGTTCCTCAAGGCTCGGTTCTGGGCCCATTATTGTTCTCACTATATATGCTCCCTCTGGGCGATGTAATCCAAAATCACAATATTAACTTTCACTGTTATGCTGATGACACACAGTTATATATTTCAATGAAGCATGGAGAAGCCCCTAAATTAGCTACTTTGGAAGCATGCGTTTCAGATATTAGGAAATGGATGACATAGAATTTCTTGCTCTTAAACTCAAGGAAATCAGAAATGCTCGTTTTAGGACCCAAGAAACAAAGAGCGTTGTTAGCAGATCTCACTGTGAACCTCGACGGCTGCATGGTCGTATGTGTGGATGGGGTGGTTTCTCTCTCACTTCCTTTTGGTGAGCCTCACGTAATCCAACATACTCAAAACTTCATACCCACTCTCTCTCATATCTATGAATCACAAAATGTCATACTATAAACACTCATCATACTCACACTTACACACGGACATGCCTATTTATGCACACATACACACCTCTCTCACCCCCAGTATGAACGGTCCCCTGTTGCGTTAGGTCAAATACTGTCTTTATAGGTTTTATGTGTTTTATGTACATGAGCCCTGTTTATATATTTCAAATAGTCTTGGGTTATGTAAGGCTTGTGGGTTTTCGTATTTATTTGTATGACAACTAGGACAAAACCTAATAAAGGATAAAATTACAAAAACAAAATGAAAATGGGTCGTGGATTGGTAGTCCAGGATGACAATGACCCTAAACACACAAGAGTGTGTTTTGGGTCAACAAAAGAGTGGCTCAAGAAGAAGCACATTAAGGTCCTGGAGTGGCCGAGCCAGAGAGGTCAAATACTTATTTCACTCATTAAAATACAAATCAATTTATAACATTTTGACATGCGTTTTTATGGAATTTTTTTGTTGTTATTCTGTCTCTCACTGTTCAAATAAACCTACCACTAAAATTATAGACTGATAATTTCTTTGTCAGTGGGCAATCAAATACATTTTTCCCTCACTGTACCATCTCTAGTCACCATGACTATCTTATGCCTTTGCCTATTCAAGTATTTAGTTGAATTTGGGAATCATATAATAGAGACACAAGTATTTGGTTGTGGTTAACCATATTTCAGGAAATCTAATGGTTACAGGACCCCACCTGAACCCCATTCTAACCACATTTCAGCCTAAACATCAAAGGACATACTCAGTAATGTAATCTGATTTACTTTTAGATTACTTTCATATTAAGAGGCATTAGAAGACAAATAGGAATAGCCTAGAACCAATTGAACACCATTTTCAGGATCAATCAATGTTAGAGTTTACATTGCTGGTCAAAAATGGAATTAGCATTTTACCTTATGTGTTCTGTACAGTGCCTTTAAGGTTTCTAAACCATTGCCTCTACTTCAATATGATTAGGCTACATCTCAACATTACACGCTAAATGTCTGTCAGATATTCAGTTCCAATTCCAATTACTGCAATAACTCAATCTTCCAGAATCCGGCTTTTTATCTGAACATAACCCAGAATCTAAGGATGTGTTAGCCTATTGTTATTTGTGTTTTATAAATGTCTTTTATTGCTTCAAAACATCATTGAAAATGAATGTCAATTTCTCAAGATGGGTATTGACATTATTATATATAAAAATCAAGATAGCTATTCGCACATACACAAAATCTGCAGTAGTCTGGTATTTTGCTCCACAACCTCCAACATTGTCCAAATGTTGCAGAAACCCCTGGCACGCAAATGCACGTTCTCAATTGTGAACACCCGTATGCAAATACGTTTTATCTGCCTGAACGTAACATGCGATTATTACGGCCACCAGCGACAGATTTTAAAAACACAAATGAAATAAATAAACTGTGATTATACACCTGCACTCTGTTTATTCTTCTGTGTATTGAAAGAAAAACACAGAAATAAGATGTCATGATTCGCCGGGACGTCAGTGACAAGACCCAACCGCAGAGCTCCAGTTTTTATATTTTATTCTTTCGCTTCATGTTTCCTCTCTATAGCAAACAATACTAAACCTAAAGGTTAGCAAGCAAATGGTCAAAACACTAAACACGCTCAGGTGCAAATACTAAGACCTAAACTAAGGAACCTAAACAAGACAACTTAATGTATGGTAGACAGAAGCGACGACAGGCAGGGTGAGGCCAAAACCCGAAGAACAAGTAGACTGGACCTACAGCGGGGTGGCAGGACCCCGGACTAAGAAGAAAAGACAAAACTTACAAGGGAACCATGGTTAGCCACGGAGCAAGACCAAACAAACCATCTACCATTGGTTAGGCTGATCGCAATAATGACAGGTACACACAAAAAATGCTTCCCACGAGACTGAACACAAGAGATGACATATATATATAGGGTGGGTCTACCAAGGAGCAGGTGAAAACAATGAAGACCAATGACAATGGAACCAAACATAGAAATGAAACCACTAGAACTGAAAACCAACACACACATACAGAAAACACGGAACGGACTAGGGGGACATGGAACATCAAGATCAAACTCTAAACAGAGCACATGAACACAATGTACAGAGGGCAAATGTGGAAAACCTGGACAGGACTAGGACAGGGAAGATACGAGACCCTCACAGAAGAATCAATCAATCAATCAATCAATTTATTTATAAAGCGCTTTTTACAACAGCAGTTGTCACAAAGTGCTTTACAGAGACACCCGGCCTTAAACCCCAAGGAGCAAACAACAGTAGTGTTGAATTTCAGTGGCTAGGAAAAACTCCCCAAGAAGGTCGAATTTTAGGAAGAAACCTAGAGAGGACACAGGCTCAGAGGGGTGACCAGTCCTCTTCTGGCTGTGCCGGGTGAGATATTAAGAGTCCAATTGGAATAATAAATACATTTCTCTTGGCTAAATCCAGAGTATATTTGATTTTAGACTAGGTCAGAAGTATGACCAGGTGGACAAGGACAGGAACAGCAACGGTCCCCCCAAACCAGGTAATCCGCAGGTGTGGACCAGGACCTCATCTCCTTCTAAAATATAAAATTGGAGGAAACTGAGAAAAGTTAGTAGTACATCCTTCATATCCCCCAGCACAATAATATAGCAGCGTAACACCTTGGAAACTGAGACGGGGGGGTCCGGTGACACTGTGGCCCTACCCGGGGGAGGCCCCGGACAGGGCCCAACAGGCAGGAAATCAATCCAACCACATTGCCAGGCATCAACCAAAGGGACACCCACCAACCGCAACCCCCCTGAATGAGGGCCGAGTATTGCTAGTAGCGTACAGCCCAACTGCACAAGTGCGCAATAGAGAGTCAACAACAAGCCAGTGACTCTTCCCCCGAAGGGCATTGGAGGGAGGGCATCCCAGTGGCGACGAGAGCCCACCTGGCAAGACAGCAAGGGTGGACAGTATCAAGCCTACTGGTCACCTTCACGCCCCCGGGCCAGGCTACACCTAATTATAAACCGTGCTGTAGAGATGAGTTTTTAGTAGACACTTGAAAGTTTGCACTGAGTTTGCATTTCTAACCTTAATTGGCAGATCATTCCACAGGAGTGGAGCTCTATGAGAAAAGGCCCTGCCGCCAATTGTTTGTTTAGAAATTCTAGGTACAATTAAAAGGCCTGCATCTTGCGATCTAAGGTTACGTGTAGGTATATATGGCTGGATCATTTCAGCAAGGTAAGTAGGAGCAAGTCCATGTATTGATTTATAGGTTAAGAGTAAAACCTTAAAATCAGCCCTAACCCTAACAGGCAGCCAATGTAAGGATGCCAGGACAGGAGTAATGTGTTCAAATTTTTTTGTTCTAGTTAGGATTCTAGCAGCTGTGTGCAGCACTAATTTAAGTTTATTTATTAATTTGTCTGGATAACCAGAGATAAGAGCATTGCAGTAATCTAATCTAGAAGTAACGAAAGCATGGATTAATTTTTCTGCATCAGTTTTTGATAGGAAGTTTCTAATTTTTGCGATGTTTCAAAGATGAAAATAAGCAACTCTTGAGACATATTTTATATGTTCTTCATAAGAATACAAACCTTTCTTTAATATTAACCAAGATACTGAGATTTTCTCTTCTACCAATAATTTCATTGCGTCTTTATTGCCTGCTCTACATAAGCATATGAAAAAAAATACTTTGACATTGTCACTTATAGTTCCACCAAGATATAGGGCCAACATGACTTCTACGGTTGCTGTTAAGACTAGATAGTTATGAAAGTATTCAGCTTTCTAATGAGGAATGTGGTCAAATAAAATGTCAAGTACGTTTCCTGATTATGAACTTCCTGCTTATGATAACATGCAGGTCATAAAATAAGAAACTCCTCAAAGAGAAGTACGAGTGCTAGAGTTAGACTACTTTTCATTTAGTGGAAACAAGCCAAGTTGGAACATTATGGAACTAAACGTTATTGATGATCAAGAATATGAAGAGGTATATGAACATGTTACAACCAATGAGGACACCAGAGACAGTTCAGGACCAGCTCAGCACTCAAGAAGAAGAGTCTTCATATTAGTTGCTGTGGGCTTTGGGTTGCTGTGTGTCCTACAAGTAATTCTCAATGTCTCTCTGCGTCAACATGCCTACCCCCCCTCTGGAGACAGTTGTCTTGAAACAAGTTACAACAACCTGACTAAAGAGAGAGACCAGCTACAGACCAGCTACAATAACCTGACTAAAGAGAGAGACAAGCTACAGACCAGATATTACAACCTGATTAAAGAGAGAGACCAACTACAGGGCAGTTACAAAAACCTGACACATTATTTGTGTCCCCAATCCTGGATAAAGAATGGCTCGAGTTGTTACTACATTTCCACTGTCCTTAAAAGCTGGACTGACAGCAGACAGGACTGTCTGGATAGAGGAGGAGACCTGGTGATCATCAACAGCAGAGAGGAACAGGCTTTAATCAAATCCTTCAGCTACAGAGCCTGGATTGGTCTGAGTGAAGACATTAAGAAATCCTGGAGATGGGTGGACGGTTCACCACTGACCACCAGCTACTGGAACTCAGGGGAGCCAAATAATATGGGAGGAACAGAGGACTGTGTTGAGATTCTTATTGTTCACAAAGACCTATTTTTGGCTTGGAATGATGCTTCATGTAAAGACCCAAAACATTGGATTTGTGAGAGGCTGCTGTATTCGTTCAGGAAATAACACTTTAAAAGAATGCATAAACCTTTAATACAACCATTCCAATACATGTATCTCTAAAACATACAGACTTAATCTGCCTTTACTCGTTCTCACAGTTCCATTGCTTATCTTTTTTGATCTGTGTTCAAGAAGTGATGTGGTGTTGCCTATAATATCTGGTGTTAAAATATAAAGGCTACATTGTCCTGCTTTCAAATTAAATGAAGTGGTACAGCTCATGGTTTAGGTGTTAGTAAGACAGTTCAGAGTGCAGGGTTGGTGTGAGACAGTTTAGAGTGCAGTGTTGGTGTGAGACAGTTTAGAGTGCAGGGTTGGTGTGAGACAGTTTAGAGTGCAGGGTTGGTGTGAGACAGTTTAGAGTGCAGGGTTGGTGTGAGACAGTTTAGAGTGCAGGGTTGGTGTGAGACAGTTTAGAGTGCAGGGATGGTGTGAGACAGTTTAGAGTGCAGGGTTGGTGTGAGACAGTTTATCAAGCAAGCAAGTTTAGTCACATAACACAATTCATACATCAAAGCAATTCAATGTGCTTTACAAAGAAAAAGAAAAAAAAGAAAAAGACAATAACAATAAAACAAATACTCAAATGAAAACATCAAAACAACATCGTAAGAAGAAAAAATAGAATAAGAAAATATAAAAAGAATCAAAACGGGATGAAAACATAGGAAACTATAAGGCTAAACAGTGTGGTTAAGTTTAAGTGCTCAGTCATAGGCAAGTGAAAAGAGAAGTGTTTTTAACCTGGATTTAAAAATAGATATGTTTGGGGCTGTTGTGGACATTTTTGAACTAAGGTACATTTGATGAATGTCAGTCTTTCTATTGCCTGGTTTGTAACTTTCTGGCATAAGAGGACTTTGTACCAGTTACAAATTGAAGGATGTATTCAGCGATTGGTGTTTACACACCCACGTGTCGATGCATCTTGCCCCATACTGTCAGTATATGTGTCACTTGAACTCATTTCCTTTGACCAGTGATTTTAACATAAAAGGTTTTGCTGTACTATGTTATAGTTCTGTATAAAGAAAATGTGTGGTCTTGGAGTTAATACAAAGGTAATGATCTAGAAGAATGTAAATTAGGATCCAGACATTTCAGATTTGTTCTGTTCTCTAATCATTAGGGTAATGATATTGACTGGGTCATGTTGTTAGAGTACTGTTTTGTTGCAGTCTACATCCTAATGAGTAAATGGAGTAGATTAATTTTTTGTGGAATACATTTGAGAAATGTCTGTTTATCTATTGCCTGGTATGTAACTATTTCCTTTGATTGTGACACACGTCTGTATAATATCAGAGGATTATTAGGTAATCTGACCATGTTTATCTGCTTAAACCAAGAAGGGATATCAGTCCTTTGTTCTTTAGGAATGTGGCCTCTAGTTAAAGCCGGGACAATTGGCCTCTTTAGGTAAACACAACAGTAAACATTATGGCAGGAAGGATAAGGTGGGGGGACAGCCCTTCCTTTGGGTAAAACCTATATGACACAAGACAGGTGGGCAGCATCTTGTTCCACTATAAGTACTGATGATTGTCATGTATTAAGTTAGAGACTCCCCTGATGATTATTCTTTAAGCGTGTGACGCGTGTCTCTATTTGCAAATAAACTGTTTATTGTGCCAAGAGAATTTTGTCTCTGTACTTATTTGAGTGTCGATCGATGGAATTACCATGACAGGACACGATCACATGGTTGTTTATTCAAGTTCAAGTGCTAAACGCAGCTTCTCCATGTTTAGTTTGGACTCTGGGTTCATGGATCTAAGAGCCCTGCTCGGTTTATATTCTTCAAACATATCAAACTGTTTGGGAAAATAATATGAGCCCTGGTTAAATGTTTTATCAATTAACACTCAATTAATATACAAGTGATCACATGAGACGTTCTGTCTACTCTTCATCAGGTTAATGTGAAATAACATTTTATGAAAATATCCCTACAGTCCTAAACCATTCAGAGATTTATAAACTAAAAGCACCACTTTAAAATCTATTCTGTAACTGACTGGAAGCCAATGCAAAGATTTAAGAACCGTACTCCGCTGGGTAAGGTGATGGAAGGGTAATGATAAACCTCAGCTCCGTTGGGTACGGTGATGGAAGGGTAATGACAAACCTCAGCTCCGCTGGGTAAGGTGATGGTAGGGTAATGACAAACCTCAGCTCCGCTGGGTACGGTGATGGAAGGGTAATGAAAAACCTCAGCTCCGCTGGGTACGGTGATGGAAGGGTAGTGAAAAACCTCAGCTCCGCTGGGTACGGTGATGGAAGGGTAATGACAAACCTCAGCTCCGCTGGGTACGGTGATGGAAGGATAATGACAAACCTCAGCTCCGCTGGGTAAGGTGATGGAAGGGTAATGACAAACCTCAGCTCTGTTGGGTAGGTGATGGAAGGGTAATGACAAACCTAAGCTCCCCTGGGTACGGTGATGGAAGGGTAATGACAAACCTAAGCTCCGCTGGGTAAGGTGATGGAATGGTAATGACAAACCTCAGCTCTGCTGGGTACGGTGATGGAAGGATAATGACAAACCTCAGCTCCGCTGGGTAAGGTGATGGAAGGGTAATGACAAACCTCAGCTCCGCTGGGTACGGTGACGGAAGGGTAATGACAAACCTCAGCTCCGCTGGGTAAGGTGATGGAATGGTAATGACAAACCTCAGCTCTGCTGGGTACGGTGATGGAAGGGTAACGACAAACCTCAGCTCCTCTGGGTACGGTGATGGAAGGGTAATGACAAACCTCAGCTCCGCTGGGTAAGGTGATGGAAGGGTAATGACAAACCTCAGCTCCGCTGGGTACGGTGATGGAAGGGTAATGACAAACCTCAGCGCCACTGGGTACAGTGATGGGAGGATAATGACAAACCTCAGCTCCGCTGGGTAAGGTGATGGAAGGGTAATGACAAACCTCAGCTCCGCTGGGTAAGGTGATGGAAGGGTAATGACAAACCTCAGCTCCGCTGGGTACGGTGATGGAAGGGTAATGACAAACCTGAGCTCCGCTGGGTAAGGTGATGGAATGGTAATGACAAACCTCAGCTCTGCTGGGTAAGGTGATGGAAGGGTAATGACAAACCTAAGCTCCCCTGGGTACGGTGATGGAATGGTAATGACAAACCTCAGCTCTGCTGGGTAAGGTGATGGAAGGGTAATGACAAACCTGAGCTCCCCTGGGTACGGTGATGGAAGGGTAATGACAAACCTGAGCTCCGCTGGGTAAGGTGATGGAATGGTAATGACAAACCTCAGCTCTGCTGGGTAAGTTGATGGAAGGGTAATGACAAACCTAAGCTCCCCTGGGTACGGTGATGGAATGGTAATGACAAACCTCAGCTCCGCTGGGTAAGGTGATGGAAGGGTAATGACAAACCTCAGCTCCGCTGGGTAAGGTGATGGAAGGGTAATGACAAACCTCAGCTCCACTGGGTACGGTGATGGAAGGGTAATGACAAACCTCAGCTCCACTGGGTACACATTGACGGTGTAAATTCATTTTATTGGGTGTGTTTGTATGTGGCACGTTAACTCACCCAGATCAAACTGGTCTGATGTGTTGTTGCAGGTCTGTCGGACTTCCTCACTGTCCCAGCCCAGAGGATAGAGTGCACAGCCCGACCCGATCAGCAGACCTGGGAACAGAGAACATACATCTGTGAACACAAATCAAAGATCAGTCTTAAAGGACGGGTCACTGCATGCCTTCAATTGGCCGCTCATCCAGATTTCAGTTTGGAGGTTCTTGAGGGAAGTTAAGGGATGAGAGGGGAGTTATGGGATGAAAGGACTAAAGAGAATATAGGACAGAAAGAGGAATGAGAAGGGACGAGGGGGGAAGGGATGGGGGCTGGATAAGAAAGAAGACAGAGGAAAGAGGGAGGCTGACCCGGTTACAACTGTCTGGACCACCCTGCCCGGTTACCACTGTCTGGACCACCCTGCCTGGTTACCACTGTGTGGACCACCCTGCCCGGTTACCACTGTCTGGACCACCCTGCCCGGTTACCACTGTCTGGTCAACCCTGCCCGGTTACCACTGTCTGGACAACCCTGCCCGGTTACCACTGTCTGGACCACACTGCCCGGTTACCACTGTCTGGACAACCCTGCCCTGTTACCACTGTCTGGACCACCCTGCCCGGTTACAACTGTCTGGACCACCCTGTTCGGTTACCACTGTCTGGACCACCCTGCCCGGTTACCACTGTCTGGTCAACCCTGCCCGGTTACCACTGTCTGGACCACCCTGCCCGGTTACCACTGTCTGGAAAACCCTGCCCGGTTACAACTGTCTGGACCACCCTGCCCGGTTACCACTGTCTGGACAACCCTGCCCGGTTACCACTGTCTGGACCACACTGCCCGGTTACCACTGTCTGGACAACCCTGCCCAGTTACCACTGTCTGGACCACCCTGCCCGGTTACCACTGTCTGGACCACCCTGCCCGGTTACCACTGTCTGGACCACACTGCCCGGTTACCACTGTCTGGACCACCCTGCCCAGTTACCACTGTCTGGACAACCCTGCCCAGTTACAACTGTCTGGACAACCCTGCTCGGTTACCACTGTCTGATCAACCCTGCCCAGTTACAACTGTCTGGTCAACCCTGTCCGGATTCCACTGTCTGGACAACCTTGCCCGGTTACCATTGTCTGGACCACCCTGTCCGGTTACAACTGTCTGATTATCTATCTGATCAACCTTGTCTGGTTACCTGTCGGGTTAACCTTGTATGTCTGAATACCTGACCTCTGACTAATCAACAGTTAAGAAAAATCTTGACAATGTACAGACTAGCTCAGTAAGCAGGCCTGGCTGTTGAGGAAAGACATACTGCCCACATAATTAGGTGGAATTGGAGCTGCACTTGCTAACACATTTCCTTTAGATCGTACAGACATATTTGAAATAAAATGTTGAATAAGCCTTGTACATTGCCCTGGTCCGGATATAGACTGGGTGTAACGGTCCGTTCCGCTTTGTGTTTTCTGTGTGTCCTTGGTTTGTCATGTCCTTGTTTGGTCTTTCCTGTTCTCGTTTCAGTTAATCAGTTAATTCCATTCACCTGTGTTTAGCCTTGCATTGTGGGATAGTTGATGTGCTGTACGCTGCCTGCTGTTACCTACCTGGCTACCTGCCAAACCTTTTCAAATTTACTTTATATAAACTAATAGGTCAAAATTCTATTTTAAGAGTTTTACCAACGCAATATTTTTATCTGTTGACCTCTTACCCAACTTTACTACACCGGGACTCTATTTGCACCTAATTAACAGAACTACTCACCCCTGAACACCCGAGGCTAAGTATCATTACAATGCCTTATCACTGTAATTGTTGTAGCAACAACACGGAGGAGAACTATTGTCTTCAGTTAAAGATAGCAGAGTTAGAGGCTCGGCTTCTGACGCAAATGTCAGGCAAGGATTATGCTAGTGTAGAAATAGAAAAATCTGTGTCAGTGCCACCAGGTAGAAACGATAGTTTTGTTAGCCCCCCGGCACAGCTCCTGTAGCCGGGCAAGAACTTTCTCTTGGTCACTGGGAAGAAATGCTGTCAACCAGTTAAATCTGAATAGTTGCTAAATCCAACTGAGACTTTCAACAGGTTTTCCCCACTGGAGTCGGAGTCAAGGCCCGAGCCGTCTTCGGAGGGGAATGATCGGCAGGCATGTTCTACCTGTGGCCTTGAAAAACTAAAAAGTTTAGTCATCAGCGATTCCATTACCCGCAGTAATAGACTAAAGAATCAGCCGGCGATCGTACACTGTTTACCGGGGGCCAGAGCCAACAACATAGCTGCAAATCTGGGGCTGGTGCTAGCGAAGTCTAAAACTGGCAAGTATAGAGAGTACAGAGATATTGTTATTCACGTTGGCACCAACGACGTTAGGATAAAACAGTCAGAGGTTACGAAGCAGAACATAGAAAGATGTGCCGGCATCAAGTAATTGTCTCTGGCCCCCTCCCAGCTAGGGGTGGTGACGAGCTCTACCGCAGACTTGCGCAACTCAATCGCTGGCTGAAAACGGAGTTCTGCCCGTCGCAGGAGGTAGAGTTTGTAGATAAGTGGCCTTCTTTTTGGGACTCAGAAATAGGCCCAGGCCTGATCTGCTGAGGAGCGACGGACTCCATCCTAGCTGGAGTGGTGCTCTTCTTTTATCTAGGAACATTGACAGGAGTCTCAATTCTATAGCCTCAACATGAGATAGGGTGCAGGTCAGGCCGCAGGCTGTTAGCCAGCCTGCTGGCATAGTGGAGTCTGTCGATAGCATAGCCAGAGTAGTTAGTACAGCTTTACCTATTGCCACTGTGACTCGTTCCAGGCTGAGAGAAGTTAAACAAGGTAGTGCTAACAAAAACAAGCTTATTAAGATAAAGCCTTCCTCCACCTCGGTCACAAATCAAAATTAAAATGACTGTATCACTTCGCATCTCAAAATGGGACTCCTAAATGTTAGATCCCTTGCTCCAAAGGCAGTTGCAGTAAATGAATTAATCTCTGATCATAAACTAGATGTTATTGGTTTATGTGAAACGTGGCTAAAGCCGAATGAATTCACTGCCTTAAATGAGGCCTCTTCTCCTGGTTATACTAGTGATCATATCCCTCGTGCATCCCGAAAAGGAGGGGGTGTTGCAAATATTTATGACAGTAAATATAAATGTACTCTCAAACATATCACTGATATTCATTCTTTTGAAGTTTTACTCATGAAAGTTAACCAGGCAGATAAATCATTTTACATAGCTACTACTTATTGGCCCCCCGGGCCATACACATTGTTCCTCAATGAGTTTCCAGAATTCTTGTCTAACCTTGTAGTCATGGCAGATAGTATTCTAATTTCTGGCGATTTCAATATTCATATGGAAAAGCCCAATGATCCTCTTAGAAAAGCCTTTGAAGCCATAATTGACTCAATGGGTTTTATCCAACATTTCTCAGGTCCAACACATTGCCACAATCACACCTTAGATTTAGTCCTGTCACAAGAAATCGATATTGTAGATCTAATAATTTCCCCTCAAAATCCTGGATTATCAGATCACTGTCTTATTAAATTTACCGTTAAAACAAAAAATCCACTTGCTCCCCAAACAATGAGTTTCAAAAGTCGTACTATAAATGTCATGTCCTCCCTCCCTTGAGGTGCCGTGTTTTGGTTACTCCAGGTTGTCGGGGCAACGCATTAAGGGGCGTGGCGTCACTCTTTGGAATAGAGCCGGTACCAGCTGTTCCCTCTTACCAATCATACACCTGTTCCCGCTTGGCTCATCACCGGCTGTATATCTGAGGAGCCCTGACGACCCGTCCCTGCCGGATCGTTGATCCACATTCGTATGTGTTACGGCTCATGACTAATTCCTGAGATAGCCTTACTATTCGATCTCAATTAATCTTGTCTCCCTGTGGTTATAGGAATCTTCCTGACGACCATCACCAGCCCGTGTACTGACCTCCTGCCTGTCTGATACTACTCTGCCTACTACCTGCCTGTGCCTCCGCCGCCAGCCCGTGTACCGAACCTCTGCTTGCCCACGACTACCCTGCACCTACTCCTGCCCTCGAACCTTACCCTCTCCTTCCCCGATCTCCCCCTCTCATATTAAATAGATTTTCGCACTGCACTCATCCGGTCTGCTTTTGGGTTCCTTTCAGATCTGACAATAAATTCTCGGACTACAAATAAATTCGCTCATTAACAAAATAATAAATAAATCTGTAAACGATCAAATCGAGACTCATCACTGCAAAATACATTAGACACAGTTGCACCACTAAAAACTAAAGAAATACGCAACAAAAAACTTGCTCCTTGGTACACAAACAATACTAGAGCACTTAAGCATTTGAGCAAAAGTGGCGCTCCATCAAGTTACAAGTATTCAATACACTACAATACCAAAAATCACTCACGTCTACTCGATCAGCTTATTTCTCCAACCTGATTGAGGGGAACAAAAACAATCCAGAATTTCTCTTTGATACAGTTGCAAAGTTAACAAAAAAGCAAAGCTCAACAAGTGAAGTGGGTCTTCACTTTAGTTGTAATGAATACATGAACTACTTTGATGAAAAGATCATCACCATTAGAAAACAAATAACTGACTCCTTAAAAGGTCCCCAAAATTTCAGTGGTCCTGAGAATGTCCAGAACCTCCTTGACCAGTTGTCAATGGGGACACTTGAATTTTTTTATCCCATATCGCTCGACACATTCACTAAATTTGTAATGAGTTGTAAACCCACAAATTGTCAGCTAGACCCGATTCCAACAAAATTACTTAAGGAGCTATTTCCTGTGCTAGGTCAGCCAATGCTGAACATAATAAATTGCTCCCTTTCCTCCAGATGTGTACCAAACTCACAAAAATTGCGAAATGAAGCATCTTCTAAAAAAACTAATCTGGATCCTCGACATATAGGCCAATATCGAACCTCCCGTTCCTCTCAAAAATCTTAGAAAAATGTGTTTCCCAACAACTGAATGCCTTACTGAAGACAAATAACATTTATGAAATGCTCCAGTCCGGTTTCAGATCCCATCATAGTACTGAGACTGCACTCGTGAAGGTAACAAATTACCTTCTAATGGCCTCAGACAAAGGTTCCCCATCCGTCCTGTTGCTTCTTGATCTTAGTGCTGCTTTTGACACAATTGATCACTCCCCTCTCTTAGAGAGACTGGAAACCCATATTGGGCTATGTGGACATGTCCTAGCCTGGTTTAAATCTTATTTATCTGAAAGATATCAGTTTGTTAGTGTAGATGGCATATCCTCTGAGGTATGCTTTGGTGTTCCTCAAAGCTTGGTTCTGGGCCCATTATTGTTCTCACTATATATGCTCCCTCTGGGCGATTTAATCCGAAATCCCAATGTACATTTTCACTGTTATGCTGATGACACACAGCTATATATTTCAATGAAGCATGGAGAAACCCCAAAATTTGCTACTTTGGAAGCTTACGTTTCAGATATTAGGAAATGGATGACAGAGAACTTCTTGCTCTTAAACTGAAGGAAAACAGAAATGCTTGTTTAGATAAACTTAAATGAGTGCTGCACACGGCTGCTAGAATCCTAACTAGAACAAAAAAATTGTCCTGGCGTCCTTACACTGGCTACCTGTTAGGGTTAGGGCTGATTTTAAGGTTTTACTCTTAACCTATAAATCAATACGTGGACTTGCTCCTACTTACCTTGCTGAAATTATCCAGTCTTACATACCTACACGTAACCTACGATCGCAAGATGCAGGCCTTTTAATTGTACCTAGAATTTCTAAACAAACAGCCGGAGGCAGGGCCTTCTCTCATAGAGCTCCTCTACTGTGGAATGATTTGACAATTAAGGTTAGAAATGCAAACTCAAGTGTCTACTAAAAACTCATCTCTACAGCACGGTTTATAATTAGGTGTAGCCTGGCCCGGGGGCGTGAAGGTGACCAGTAGGCTTGATACTGTCCACCCTTGCTGTCTTGCCAGGTGGGCTCTCGTCGCCACTGGGATGCCCTCCCTCCAGTGCCTTTCGGGGGAAGAGACACTGGCTTGTTGTTGTCTCTCTGTTGCGCACTTGTGCAATTGGGCTGTACTCTGCTCGGCCCTCATTCAGGGTGGTTGCGTTTGGTGGGTGTCCCTTTGGTTGATGCCTGGCAATGTGGGTGGATTGATTTCCTGCCTGTTGGGCCCAGTCAGGGGCCTCCCCCGGGTAGGGCCACAGTGTCACCGGACCCCCCCGTCTCAGTTCCTAGGTCTTACGCTGCTATACTATTGTGCTGGGGGATTGGGTCAGTTTTCCTTCCCCACAAAGTTCTCCTTCTCCACTATATATCGTTGTTGATATGATGAATGCATTTGACCTCATGAACTTTAGAAGGTCATGAGGTCCTGGTGCACACCTACGGAGTACCTGGTTTGGGAAGCCCGTTGCTGTCCCTGTCCTTATCCATCTGGTCCTACTTCTGACCTAGTCTAATTTTAAATATTTAATAATTTTGCCCAGATACATTTATTAATTATTCCAATTGGACTCTAAATATCTCACCCGGCACAGCCAGAAGAGGACTGGTCACCACTCTGAGCCTGGGTCCTCTCTAGGTTTCTTCTTAAAATTCGGCCTTCTTAGGGAGTTTTTCCTAGCCAATGAAATTCAACACTACTGTTGTTTGCTCCTTGGGGTTTAAGGCCGGGTTTCTCTGTAAAAGCACTTCATGACAACTGCAGTTGTAAAAAGGGCTTTATAAATAAAATTGATTGATTTTTGTTTCCCCCGTTTGTTTTCATTAAACACCCCTTCAACTCTGCACTTGCTTCCGTCTCTGTGACAACTGCGCCCTCTGCTGCCTCACCTTCCCCTGCAGCAGACAGGCTCCAGCGGTCAACGTCACCGGTCTTCTGACACCACCGCCCATCTCATTCATTCATTTCACCTGTGTCTTGTTTAGTGCACCTGGTTCTCATCCTCATCATTCCCCCCTGTATATATGTTCCCTCTGCTCCCCCTGTCTTTGTGTGTTATTGTCTCGCCTACCAAGAGCATTGTCAGGCTACGCCATTATTTTCACTATGAAAATACAGTTAATCAGTATGACTTGGGATTCCTGCTCCTCATTCCTACTTGAGCCTGACAGTTTCCCTCCGTAAACCGTGACACTGGGACATAATGACTTCTGAAAGGAACTAGTTGTCTTTCCGCTTCTTTAATTTTTATATATATATTTTTTTATTTATTTAATAGACACCTGTAAATGTTATCTGAGAACAGTAAATTGTTATTAGTTACTACCTCTAAGTGAGAAGAGTCGTATGTTGCATAGTTTCTACATGAACTAGGATCAAAAGAAGATTTGAACACACGAAAGGAAACTATTGTCATTACAAATATCATTTATTTTTAAGAAGTGGACCTTTCTTTTCATAATTTGGAAAGGAGTCAGTAAACTCACACTGTTCTGATGATGCCCCTATTCTAAATAGGGCCATAGCCTACATATATAATGAATGCATTTGACAAAACCTCAATTAAATTACGCCATGCCATGCTATTATAAATCAGAGTTGTATGTAAATGAACAGAACTACTCCAGAGAACAGAGAGCACTACATCATTCCCGCATTACATGTGGTCCTTCCTCCGTGTCCCTCAGCTGCTTTGATTTCTTTCATTTATTTTTCACTGGGTGGTTAATTCCATCCAATCCTGTTCTCCATACACCCTATGTGGCTTATTGAGAAACAGGAACACAAACAGAGAGGGGTGGAGGAGTGGGGTGGAAAGGATGAGGAGGTGGAGGGAAGATTACCAAGAATGGAAACAGTCTCTGCACAACATGTATACTTCTGTTCCAAGGAGATGCAAGTGGAACTGAAGAGGTGTGGAGAGGAGGAGCGGTGGAGGCATGGTGGGGTGGAGCAGTGGAAGGAAGAAGCGATAGAGGGGGGGGAGTTGAGGGGTGGAGCAGTGGGGGAGTGGTGGGGTGGAGGGGTGGTGGAGGAGTGGGGGAGTGGTGGGGTGGAGGGATGGAGTGGTGGAGGAGTGGAGGGGTGGAGCAGTGGGGGAGTGGTGGGGTGGAGGGGTGGTGGAGGAGTGGGGGAGTGGTGGGGTGGAGGGATGGAGTGGTGGAGGAGTGGAGGGGTGGAGCAGTGGGGGAGTGGTGGGGTGGAGGGGTGGTGGAGGAGTGGGGGAGTGGTGGGGTGGAGGGATGGAGTGGTGGAGGAGTGGAGGGGTGGAGCAGTGGGGGAGTGGTGGGGTGGAGGGGTAGTGGGGGAGTGGTGGGGTGGAGGGATGGAGTGGTGGAGGAGTGGAGGGGTGGAGCAGTGGGGGAGTGGAGGGAACATCTGCTAGTCTTGTGAGAAGAAGCAGCTCTTGCTTCAGGCATGTTTTGTTCCAATGGAGGCGACACAACATACTCAGACACTGAGACAAATATACTAGCACCACTGCACAACACAATACTACACAACACACACTGAGACAAATATACTAGCACCACTGCACAACACAATACTACACAACACACACTGAGACAAATATACTAGCACCACTGCACAACACAATACTACACAACACACACTGAGACAAATATACTAGCACCACTGCACAACACAATACTACACAACACACACTGAGACAAATATACTAGCACCACTGCACAACACAATACTACACAACACACACTGAGACAAATATACTAGCACCACTGCACAACACAATACTACACAACACACACTGAGACAAATATACTAGCACCACTGCACAACACAATACTACACAACACACACTGAGACAAATATACTAGCACCACTGCACAACACAATACTACACAACACACACTGAAACAAATATACTAGCACCACTGCACAACACAATACTACACAACACACACTGAGACAAATATACTAGCACCACTGCACAACTCACTACTACAGAACACACACTGAGACAAATATACTAGCACCACTGCACAACACAATACTACACTACACACACTGAGACAAATATACTAGCACCACTGCACAACTCACTACTACACAACACACACAGACACTGAGACAAATATACTACAACCACTGCACAACTCACTACTACTTCTGAAATAAGGTACAGCTGGGCGTTTGTTGTTCAAACGTTTGTTTGCTTTTAATTTACAACTGCACAGGACCCAAAAACATAAAAAAGATACCCTATTTAGTCTCAAGTAATTGTCATAAATGTGTAATTGACCTCACCAATGGTTACAGGAGTCTGATAAGCTAGAGGTGAACAAGAACATCCTTCTCTGTTGACAACCACTGGAAATGTGCCATGGTTTGTTATATTTCCTATCCTAACAGCACAGCTTCACTTTCAAATATCTCCACATCGTCTTTTGAACATCCAAAATAACATGCTCGAGCCCCAAATGGCCCCCTATTTATTCCTAATGGAGTGCTCTTCTTTTGACAAGGGCCCACAGGGGGTAGGAAGTGGTTTGGGATGAAACCAGGGAACACATGCTGAATCCAAACGAAACAGTCAGTTCCCACTAAACCCTCAGCCCTGTTAAGGTGAGAAACAGCCTGGGTTCAGCATTGTGATGTTCAGTGTGCCACAGTGGTGTCCATGCTTAGATCTATTGGTAATGGTACAGATATACTTCAGCGTTACCAATCTGCCATCATTACAAATACAGTTAAGTTTTACTAGGCATTACACATCCCAAATGTTCCCCGCATTTAAATCTACATTTTAGCCATTTAGCAGATGCCGGATACATTTAAAAAGTGGTAGGTGAAACAAAAACACAGTTTAGTAGTGAGGGCATTCTGATCAATTCATTTGTTATTAGCAAAGGTCAGAGAAACATAAAAAGTTAACAGAAGAAACAGACAGAGGTGGTGGCCGTGAAACTTTATGTGGATGTATGTGAAGACACACAGGTCCTTGTGAATTATATACAGAATCTAAATGTATAAAATCTTTCCAAAAAAAAACTCTCAGAAACACTGTGGATGTTCTCATCTTCAGAATAGCTCCGGTCTCTCATTGAGACCTGTACCGCTCATGTGTCACAAAGGCCATCATATTCCCATTAAAGTGCACTACTTTATTAGATTAGATTAAACGTTATTGTAACTGAACAAATGTTTTTTTTCCCTCACTGTATATTGTCTGACTGAATACGATGAGGAAGAACATTTCTCCGGGGATAGAGCCTTACTTGTTCCATCCGTAATACACAGATGATGAATTGACTGAATAGAAGCTGGACAGCAGCTAAAGGGGGTCGATGGTGAACACGTTAATCCCCAACCGTTGCCCAGAATATCCAGAGGCAGTGTGTTCTGTGTGTATTATAACATAGCAATCGGAAGTATGAGTTACAATCTGTCTCGTCTCCATGGGTTGAACTGGGTAACTTCATGGAATTGCATTGGCCTTTAGTCCTCTTCTTAGTGAACGTGGGTCATGATGCCCTGTTAAATGTTTCTCGCAAACTTTGTATGTCTTGTTGGCAAAGTTGCTCCTTTGATTCTCCCACAATACCACTCGGGGGAGACAGAGGTATTGTCCCAGTTGCAGAGTGGATAGAATTTAATTTCAAACCTAAAATCCTGGAAGCAGGCAAACAGCGGTTGATCCAAAGGAAATCCAGAAGTTTGATGTTTGAAACATTCTTTATCAAATGCACTGAATAACACTGCATTATCCAGCACAATGAATATTTTGTGACATGGCACCCGACATCTACATAGTGAGAGTTAAGAAATATATAAAACAAAAACAGAGCAACAAATATAGCAATAATAAAAACTAGGATAAGCCAAATGGTAAACACAGGAGTAATGCTAGGACCAAAGAATGTTAAAAAGCTATCACCACCTCTTGAACAGTGTGGAATCTGTGTAATAATGTAGTATTCTAAATGTATTATAAAGGTATGTGTCATGGGAGGTTAAATGCGCCTAGATAATGAGAAGAACAGAAACATCTGTGTTCAGACTCTCTCTTCCAGTAGGTCGTGCTCTGATATCTTCAGGAATATTAAATGTTTACTTCGACCATCTGGCATGAGGGTTCTTATGGAGTTATGATATAACCGCTAGCAACCATTTTTACAGTGAGATCGAGTGGGTAAGACGAAGTTTGTAAGATCGAGTCTAACAACATGAAATGACATCAGATGCTGCAATAAATAATTGAATGACTCTCTCCCTTGACGATTGGGTACGTGATCATCATTTCATCACTATACGAACAGCTGATTTCTAACGACAGGCTTAATATTTCGGTGATTGGGAGCTGGGAGGAGTGCTGCGTTTGTTATGATTGGGATCTTGGGATCTGGAGGCTATATGTCATCATGGTGATGTGGTTGAGATATGGAACTGTGAACAGACCTTACAGATATGGCAACAAGTGAAACCTCAAGTCTCCTCTCCCACATCCCTTGTACCTTTCTTATGACAACAGCATTTTCCATAATTACAAATATTATTCTGATGTCCACCCACGAAAATGGGCCAGCTAGGCGAAGCAACCTATCTTCACATAGCTTGTTGAGGTTAAAGTTCACACCTCGATGACATCACTGCTGAAGAACAGAAGCTGTGTATGTTGGCTAAAGGAAATAGTTTGCTAGTGCCAGTTTGAATTCAGCCAGTTCCGCCGGCTGTTTCATCAGTGTACAGTTTTAAAAAATCTATGCTACCGCAACAAATTACTGAATGTAGTTTGAAGTGTTTTGGAGTTGTTCTACGCTTTCATTGCAGCTTTGAGATAGCAGTATGAACTGTTTCCATTCATGGACGATGCTAATAACGCTAATTACAGACTGGGACAGAGCTGTATAATTACAGACTGGGACAGAGCTGAATAATTACAGACTGGGACAGAGCTGAATAATTACAGACTGAGACAGAGCTGAATAATTACAGACTGAGACAGAGCTGAATAATTACAGACTGGGACAGAGCTGAATGATTACAGACTGGAACAGAGCTGAATAATTACAGACTGAGACAGAGCTGAATAATTACAGACTGGGACAGAGCTGAATAATTTCAGACTGAGACAGAGCTGAATAATTACAGACTGAGACAGAGCTGAATAATTACAGACTGGGACAGAGCTGAATGATTACAGACTGGAACAGAGCTGAATAATTACAGACTGAGACAGAGCTGAATAATTACAGACTGAGACAGAGCTGAATAATTACAGACTGGGACAGAGCTGAATAATTACAGACTGGAACAGAGCTGAATAATTACAGACTGAGACAGAGCTGAATAATTACAGACTGGAACAGAGCTGAATAATTACAGACTGGAACAGAGCTGAATAATTACAGACTGGAACAGAGCTGAATAATTACAGACTGAGACGGAGCTGAATAATTACAGACTGGAACAGAGCTGAATAATTACAGACTGGAACAGACCTGAATAATTACAGACTGGAACAGAGCTGAATAATTACAGACAGGGACAGAGCTGAATAATTACAGACTGGAACAGAGCTGAATAATTACAGACTGGGACAGAGCTGAATAATTACAGACTGGGACAGAGCTGAATAATTACAGACTGGGACAGACCTGAATAATTACAGACTGGGACAGAGCTGAATAATTACAGACTGGGACAGAGCTGAATAATTACAGACTGGAACAGAGCTGAATAATTACAGACTGGGACAGAGCTGAATAATTACAGACTGGGACAGAGCTGAATAATTACAGACTGGAACAGAGCTGAATAATTACAGACTGAGACAGAGCTGAATAATTACAGACTGGGACAGAGCTGAATAATTACAGACTGGGACAGAGCTGAATAATTACAGACTGGGACAGAGCTGAATAATTACAGACTGGGACAGAGCTGAATAATTACAGACTGGAACAGAGCTGAATAATTACAGACTGGGACAGAGCTGAATAATTACAGACTGGGACAGAGCTGAATAATTACAGACTGGAACAGAGCTGAATAATTACAGACTGGGACAGAGCTGAATAATTACAGACTGGGACAGAGCTGAATAATTACAGACTGGAACAGAGCTGAATAATTACAGACTGAGACGGAGCTGAATAATTACAGACTGGAACAGAGCTGAATAATTACAGACTGGGACAGAGCTGAATAATTACAGACTGGGACAGAGCTGAATAATTACAGACTGGGACAGAGCTGAATAATTACAGACTGGAACAGAGCTGAATAATTACAGACTGGGACAGAGCTGAATAATTACAGACTGGGACAGAGCTGAATAATTACAGACTGGAACAGAGCTGAATAATTACAGACTGAGACGGAGCTGAATAATTACAGACTGGAACAGAGCTGAATAATTACAGACTGGGACAGAGCTGAATAATTACAGACTGGGACAGAGCTGAATAATGGATTGTTTTAAAAAATGAGTAGAGAAAAATATGAATATCCCTTTGAGGTGGAGGGAGCCTGGGGGCGAGGTTAGGGCCGGTCCTGATGACCTGTTTCTCTGGTTCTGTTCTGTAGCTTCACAGGGTCCGTATTGGTTCTATCAAGTCCTTCTATAATGATCTTCTAATGTAAAGTCCTACAAATGTATGTGCTGCTGACATTTTTACATGATTGGTGTGTGTTTGTGTGTGTGTTCTCTGATCCTCCCATCTCTCTCTACCTTTCTCTCCATTCTCACCCTCTCTCGTTCCCTCTCTCCATTCCCTCCCTCCCTCCCTCCCCCTGGTCCTGAAGAACAGTTGATGTCCTGTTGATACAAGTTCATCCTATGCTGCCGTGTCAATACCAGAATGCCCCAGATGTCCCTGTATTCACTAAACATGAAACTGTAAAAGTGTGCCCTGCAAAGAGGCCCTTTGGGATGTATCCTGATTGATCTTACATCACCTATTCTACCTGCTTAATAAAACACATCTGAAGTATCTACATTGTTTTGTATTAAAACATTACTATTCTTTTAATCTGGATGGTGCATTAATTCCTACCATATCAGATGGTCCCAGCCACGCATCTGAAAACCTCTGTATACTGTGTACTGCTGCTAAAAAAAGCGTTTTGCTTGATGAAGATATTTTTTCAGAAGTGCTGAATAAAGTGAACAGATAACATGTGGGACTTTATGAGTAAACTGATGTCACACCAGGGACAGGTGAGATTGAAGCCATGGATGAACAGAGAGGTCTGACAACTGCTAAAGGCACACAATGGTGCTTTTAGATCAGGCGATCAAGGGCCAATCTGAAAAGGGGCATCAAGATGGCTACAAATGACCACAAACTGCGGATAGAGGAACACTTCCACAACAACTCCGAACCCCGACACGTGGCAGGGCATCCAAGCCGTCACAAAGAACCCTACCTCCACAGCCAGAGACGTCTCCTTCACCGATGAGTCAAACAGGTTCTATACACGCTTCCACAGGGACAACAAAGATCCAGCCATTAGAGCTGAATTCCCTCCAGACGACCCCCCCTCCCCTCAGACTATCCACCATAGATGTGTCTCTGGATGGAGCAGGGTGTGTATGTAAGGCTGCCGGTCCTGATGGCGTCCCCATGCGTGTGGTCAGAGCATGTGTTGAGTCCGGTTAGACAACCTCACCTCCTCCACCCTGTACACTGGTGTTCCACAAGGCTGTGTACTGAGCCCTCTCCTGAACTACTTCTTCACCTACAACTGCGTTCCTGTACACAGCTCCAACACCATCGTCAAGTTTTGCAGACGACACCACGATGGTTGGCTGCACCAAGGAGCTGATTGGCTGCAGTCACATCCAGTTCTCATCAATGACACTCATCAAGGTGGAGTGTGTGGCCAGCATCAAATTCCTGGGTGTCCACATCTCCAAGGACCTCTCCTGGACCCTCAACACCTCAGCCCTGGTCAAAAAGGCGCAGCAGCCCCTGTACTTTTTGAGGAGGCGGAAGAAGGCCTGCTTGTCTTCCCAGATCCTCTTGACCTACTACCACTCCAAAATCAACAGCATTTTGATGAAAAGTGACACAGTGTGGTTTGGCGGATGCTCTGTGGCCAACTGGAAGGCCCTACTGGATGGTGAAAACCGGCCAGCACATCACTGGTAACCAGCTCCCAACCATTGTGGATCTTCAGCGCAAGTCGTATCTGTACAGGGCACGTGATATCATCCTCAGAGACCCTTCACATCCATGCCACAAACTGTTTGTCCTCCTACCATCAGACAAGCGGTGCAGGTCTCTTCATTCCCACACCAGCAGGCTCAAGAACAGTTTCTTCCCATCTACTGTAACCCTGCTGGACTCTTTAACCCATCACTAACCATAATCCCCCTGCCCACCGCTTAGTACATCCTCTCAGGGATCTTGTTGTACTACTCCTTTGTACCACTTGATTACCTCAGGAACCTCAGTGCTGCTATCCCTGCATTTCAATTGTACATGCTAACTTACACCTCCAATTGCACAGTCAGAATTGCCATTTGTACTTGCATTTGCCACATCACACAACTATAAATTCCCACTAGTACATACTTATAATACTTCCCCTATTTGTCTTCATTGGTTTGAATTGCCATTTTGCACTGTATTTGCCTTCATTGCACATCTATACATTCCACTTGTAGCACACATTTTACTTAGTACTTATACTAATTTCCTGCCCTCTTCAGTTTGCACATCAGGTTAGATGCTAACTGAATTTTGTTGTACCGAAATGTTTATTCTGGTAAATTGATGCCAAAATACTTCCTGTTCTTAAAGGTGACATATTTCAGCATTAATAGTATTCTGGTAAACTGGACAGGCAACAGGAACCATAAACATCACACACACAGATGACAATGACCAACCAGAAACACTGGGGCAGGAGGAATTTAAATAGGGACACAACGAGGGAGCAAACAAGGCACATGTGGAAACAATAAGGACAAGGACAGGTTACATACAAGAACAAAAGGCAAAAACCAAACACAACAGGCTACATTCACAAACCAAAGCCAAACCAAACAGGGGGTGCACTGACCAACAAGCAGAGGTTTTCACCTCCATTTTCAACCTCTCCCTGTCTCTGTCTTTAGTCCCCCCCTGCTTCAAACAGAACACCATTGTCCCTGTACCGAAGAAACCTTCCATCACCTGCCTGAATGACTACCTCCCTGTAGCACTGACCTCCACCATCATGAAGTGTTTCGAGCAGCTGGTCAGAACTCACATCCCCTCCACCCTTCCTGACACCTTGGACCTCTTTCCATTTGCATACTGCCCCAATAGATCTACGGATGATGCCATCACCCTGACAACACACACCGCCCTTTCCCACCAGGAAAAAGGCAACGCATACGTGAAGATGCTGTTTTGATGCTGCAATTGGATTGTGGACTTCCTGACGGGCTGACCGCAGGTGGTGAGAATGGGCAACCTCACCTCCTCTGCACTGACCCTGAGCGCTGGAGCCCAGCAGGGCTGCGTACAGTCCAGTGCTCAGGGGGTCCAAGGTGTCAGTCCGCTCTAGCACTCCTACAGGGCTGGGTACTCAGTCCACTCTAGCACTCCTACAGGGCTGGGTACTCAGTCCGCTCTAGCACTCCTACAGGGCTGGGTACTCAGTCTGCTCTAGTACTCCTACAGGGCTGGGTACTCAGTCCGCTCTAGTACTCCTACAGGGCTACGTACTCAGTCCGCTCTAGTACTCCTACAGGGCTACGTACTCAGTCCGCTCTAGCACTCCTACAGGGCTGGGTACTCAGTCCGCTCTAGTACTCCTACAGGGCTGCGTACTCAGTCCGCTCTAGTACTCCTACAGGGCTGGGTACTCAGTCCACTCTAGTACTCCTACAGGGCTGCGTACTCAGTCCGCTATAGTACTCCTACAGGGCTGGGTACTCAGTCCGCTCTAGTACTCCTACAGGGCTACGTACTCAGTCCGCTCTAGTACTCCTACAGGGCTGGGTACTCAGTCCGCTCTAGTACTCCTACAGGGCTGCGTACTCAGTCCGCTCTAGTACTCCTACAGGGCTGAGTACTCAGTCCGCTCTATTACTCCTACAGGGCTACGTACTCAGTCCGCTCTAGTACTCCTACAGGGCTGGGTACTCAGTCCGCTCTAGTACTCCTACAGGGCTGAGTACTCAGTCCGCTCTATTACTCCTACAGGGCTACGTACTCAGTCCGCTCTAGTACTCCTACAGGGCTGGGTACTCAGTCCGCTCTAGTACTCCTACAGGGCTGAGTACTCAGTCCGCTCTAGTACTCCTACAGGGCTGTAAGACTAAAGAGATGATGGTGGATTTAAGAAGCGGCAGAGGGGGGGTCATGCCCCCATACACATCGATGGAGCTGAAGTGGAGAGTCTCTGAAGTTAAGTTTATCGGTGTGTTCATCAAAGATGATCTCACTTGGTCCAGACAAGCAAACTTGGCAGTGAAGACTGCCCAAAAAACGACTATATATTTGCATATCTATAAAAAAATATTTCTACAGGTGAACCATTGAAAGCATCCTCTCAGACTGCATTACTGCCTGGTACAGCAGCTGCTCCGCTGCAGACCACAAGTCTCTCCAGAGGGTGGTGAAGCCTGCGGAATGCATCATCAGCTGCCATCTCCATACACGATTCCTGAAGAAAGCGCGAAACATCATCAAAGATAACAGCCACCCAGGCTATGATCTGTTCACACTGCTGCTGTCCGTTAGATGCTACCGGGCCCACTTCCAGACTCAAAAACCCAATCCATCAGGCTCCTCAACCAGCAACACTGATCCATGATCAATTTCATCAAAATATATGATAGTTAAAAAAATTATGTATATAACTGCCATACTTGCCATATCTATAATATTCAATACTACTACCAATATGGCTGCTAGTTTACAGTACTATTTTTCACTGCTGCTGTGTACAATGTTATGTATAGTATTGCTTTATCCTCTTTCTATATTTTGCTGTGTGTACATTTTCTTCTCAATTCTCAATACCTAGTTGTAGTGTGCTATGCCACCATTCATAAGCTTATTGCACTCATCTGTATCTAATATTTCAATAACTCTAACAATTGTTGCTAGTTCACACTGTTATGTATATTACTGCCATACTTGCCACCCAGATTGCTGCTATATTACAGTTTTTTTCAATTGTTTACACGCAATTTTGAAAACAGAGTTCTTTTTGTCAAAATATAATCACAATTATCCAAACACCACAATCAATTAGCAAAATTCCTAGATTGTTTGCAAAATGACACACTTCAGTCAAAACATACACACTTCAGTCAAAACATATACACATATTTGTGAAAATGGTATTTGTTTTCATTTAACCAACACAGTCATCAATGATCATACACTATTGCAGCCAGTTTCACACTGCTGTGATAAATAAAAAACACATTTGTAAAAAAAAATAAAAATAGATTTTTGGCCAGACATTCCTACTGTATGTAAGAGATAATTTAGGTGACAAAAAATAGTGAGAAACTCACAACATTATTCATGATTTGTTTTGAGATATAAGGAGAATGTAGACAAATACTGTAGGCCTACTATGACCTTACCAAGCACTGCACAACACTTGATGCTGCAGACTGAATATTTCAAGTATTTATTTCAATACTTACCGTATTTCTTACCATAATCAGTTACAGTAATCAACCAACAATGATATCAATTACTGTAAACAAATAAAATCCGTAGACAAATAAAAATGACTGCATGAATTACAGTACATACACTTTGACTCTGAAGAAAAGTAAAGTAAAAGTAAACAGAAATGAAAGAAAACTACTGTAAAAGCAACAAAAATAATGTAACTATCCGTATCAGGTATCGGGTACCTTCTTCTCCTCTACCTATGCCTCTTCCTCTACCTCCTTCTCCTCTTCCTCTACCGCCTTCATCTCCTCTTTGAGCTCCCCCTCTCATTCTCACTCTTCTTCTTCTTCTAACTCCTTCCATTTTTGTTGAAGACAGGTGAACTCACCTGCTGCCTTTTATAGCACACCTGAGTGCTGCGTTTTCAAATTAGCACATGTGTGCTTCCACACCTGGTAGATGTGTTTATCCAATTCGTTCATTAGTGTGGTCATTGGCAATCCGGTGCTTTGTAATTACAAGGAAGTAACCTCACGATCCTTATCTGTGTCTAAGGTGTGAAAATGTGTGTAGAGTTCTCAAATCACTGTGTGTAATGTTGTGCAAATCTGTGGAGGTGTTTTGCTCATTGGAGTAAAATTTTGCTAATTGTGTGGAAATTTTAATTTTAGTGTGTAAACAATTGTAAAAAACTGTAATAATAGTACCCATATAGCTCTTATATCAATAATACTACCCATATTACTGCTATATCAATAATACTACCCAGATTACTGCTATATCAATAATACTACAAAGATTGCTGTTATATTAATAATGCTACCCGGATTACTGCTATATTAATAATACTACCCAGATTGCTGCTATATTAATAATACTACCCATATAGCTGTTATATTAATAATACTACCCAGATTGCTTCTATATTAATAATACTACCCAGATTACTGCTATATCAATAATACTACCCATATTGCTGCTATATCAATAATACTACCCAGATTGCTGTTATATTAATAATACTACCCAGACTGCTGTAATATTAATAATACTACCCAGATTGCTGCTATATCAATAATCAGAGTTGGGGAGTAACGGATTACAAAAGAACTATAACTGTAATCTGTTACATTACCAACTAAAATATTGTAATCGGATTACAGATACTTTTGAAAAAGATTATAATTACTTTTGGATTACTTCAATTGAAAAATAATAGGAGCACAAAATAATTGTTACAGGCTGCATGCTTGTTTTTTTTATTTAATGTTTTAAAAACATTGTTATTTGAACCAAGATAACAATAAGCTCTGTGCACAAGCGTATGGACGAACTTCCGCTTTAGCCAGATGTCGGCATATCATTTTCCGGCTTACTCAAGGCGATCACCCGCGTCGCCCAAAATATCAGTTTTTAGTAGATGTCTCCAAGACCTGCCTAAAATAAGCATTAGTGATGTCCATCGAATTGTTGATGCCTGGTCTCCTGCTCCAACAAGCAAGCGGAACAAGGGATTCAAACTCTACGTATCGAGTTATCTGCACAACTACGAGGGTAAGTAGTTTACTGTGGTGTGCCGGCCGGCTATCAGCTAAGCTAGTTAGCGACGTGTTCCTTTTTAGTGTAGTATTAGGCAGGACAATTGAATGCATAAAAATTCACCCTAGCCTCAGAAATGGCAAAAGAACGCTGGCTGAGCTGGAACGCTATCGTGTCCCCATAGCAAGTGAATTGAAACAAACCTTCGTTCAGCCTCTTCTAACCTGAATGAAGCTTAAAATTCCATAGCCTCAAAAAAGCACCAAAACAGGTTTATTTTACTACTGTAACCTCATTTCACAATGAAACTGAAAAATGATAACTGGCATAGGAAGTAAACATCTGGTCCTATATGGAATTAATTGCGCTTAAACCTGCGTTACGTGGAAGTAAATAAAAAATCGCCTTTTCTGACTATTTCTAGTCTAGCGTTTGAAGTCATTGAATGGCGCAAGCCATATTTTATTAAAAAGAGGACATTCTCCTGATTAAAATGATGCCCCACTTGTACCTTGAAACTTAAATGAGTCACATACATTATATTTATTAAAAAAAATTCGTACAACTCAACTCATCACTCATGTTGTTGTGAGTTTAGGTGTTTACTAATGCGGATGAGTATTAGTAAGTAAACCGGAAACTGCAATACCGACTTCTAGACAAAAGCGGAAGTTCGTCACTACACTGGTGCACAGAGTCTATTCAGCGATCAGTTGTTGTGTGTGATCCTTAGTGATGGGAAGTTCTAGTAGAGTAACTTTGTATTTTTTTATTAGGCAAAGGCTCAGTGAACGATTTCATCTGTGTTCATCATCAAACAACTACATTAATTATTTTAGACCTACCACACGTCCAATTATCTGTTACAAACATGTCTTTATATGTATTTATACATGTCTTGATCTACTTTTTAAAAAACTAACAGCGTAGGCCGTGGTTGGGTAGAACTCCGCTGCCAGAAAACAATCGTTCAATTGAAGGATAAAACTGAGCGAGTCGGTCACGCATCTTTTTACTCAGGCAAAATCATATTTTCTTTCATGACATCAGTGATCAACTAACTATATTAATTATTATAGTCTGCGTTCAACTATCAGTTATAAACATGTCTTTATGATGTTCCTGTCTTGATCTATTTTTCACTGCGAATGCACATAGAAGTTGATTGGAGAACTGAGCTGGAGGATGGTATATGAAGCAAGTGATCATGTTGTAGTAATCCAGTGTCAAATGTTCGAGACCATACAATTGAACGAGTCACTAGAAAAAAGGACTCTTGAGTCACGAGTCACTAAAAAGATTAGTTAAAAACGAACGAATCGTTTGCGAACTGCACATCACTAGTGACCATCATCGAGAGAAAACGTGGACGTGTATAAGCAGTTTAGTGACTGATGAAGCGCGAGTTTAATTGGTAAAACTGTGTATCTATATTAGCAGACTCATTTAAAGGTTATTTAGTTATACTCGATGCATCTTTCTCAGAACAATGATCGGCGATAGGCCTACCTCGTGTTAAATATTAGTTCAAGTGTTATACACTCACCTAAAGGATTATTAGGAACACCATACTAATACTGTGTTTGACCACCTTTCGTCTTCAGAACTGCCTTAATTCTACGTGGCATTGATTCAACAAGGTGCTAAAAGCATTCTTTAGAAATGTTGGCCCATATTGATAGGATAGCATCTTGCAGTTGATGGAGATTTGTGGGATGCACATCCATGGCACGAAGCTCCCGTTCCATCACATCCCAAAGATGCTCTATTGGGTTGAGATCTGGTGACTGTGGGGGCGATTTCAGTACAGTGAACTCATTGTCATGTTCAAGAAACCAATTTGAAATGATTCAAGCTATGTGACTTGGTGCATTATCCTGCTGGAAGTAGCCATCAGAGGATGGGTACATGGTGGTCATAAAGGGATGGACATGGTCAGAAACAATGCTCAGGTAGGCCGTGTCATTTAAACGATGCCCAATTGGCACTAAGGGGCCTAAAGTGTACTTTGCTGCATACCTCGGTTGTAACAAGTGGTTATTTCAGTCAAAGTTGCTCTTCTATCAGCTTGAATCAGTCGGCCCATTCTCCTCTGACCTCTAACATCAACAAGGCATTTTCGCCCACAGGACTGCCGCATACTGGATGTTTTTCCCTTTTCACACCATTCTTTGTAAACCCTAGAAATGGTTGTGCGTGAAAATCCCAGTAACTGAGCAGATTGTGAAATACTCAGACCGGCCAGTCTGGCACCAACAACCATGCCTAATTGGATTGCTTAAATCACCTTTCTTTCCCATTCTGACATTCAGTTTGGAGTTCAGGAGATTGTCTTGACCAGGACCACACCCCTAAATGCAATTAAGCAACTGCCATGTGATTGGTTGATTAGATAACTGCATTAATGAGAAATTGAACAGGTGTTCCTAATAATCCTTTAGGTGAGTGTATATTATATAGTTGAAGTTTCAAGGTTTGTTTGTCAAATGCACCGAAAAACACAGCGGAGAAGAGTTGCACTCAAAAACTCTGACAGGAAATGTTTTTGAAGATTAGGCAACTATTTGTTAGATATCTGTAACAGGGGCTGCCTTCAAGATAAAACATTATATGGAATTAATCACTATATTTAAGCAGAAAATGTGTGTTGGGAAGCACTCTGCCAAGGATGATATGCATTTGACACAACCACCTCAACTCCGTCCATACAGGTAAGCCATGTGATTCTGCTTGCTTTGCATCTCAGAATATTGCTTCCATTGGTTATCATTAGCTGCTGGCGACATCAACTTTAAACTAAGAGTGCATGTGTATAATCACTGTTTATGTCTATTATTTGCGATTTGAAAATCAATTGCTTGTGGCCCTAATAATCATGTTACGTTCGCGCCTGTAAAACATGTTTGTGTGCGGGTGTTCACGATTACAAACGTGGATTCACGTTCCTGGGTTTCCGCTACGTTTTGACAAGGTGGGTGGTTGTGGATCAAAACATCAGACTACTGTATTTATGTTTGTGAGAAAAGCTACGGATATCTTAACTTTTATATACAACGTCAGTACCCTTTTTGAGAAATTGCTATTTATTTTTTGACTATGTTCTGAAGCAATTAGAAACATGGATAAAAAAATAACAGAAAAGTTTAACACGTCTTATGATTTTGGGTTATGTTCAGATAAACAGCCAGATTCTGGAAGATCAAGGGTTACTGGATTAATTGGAACGATTGAATATCTGACAGACCTTTAGCTTGTATTTTAGAGATGTAGCCTGTTGAGATAAATTAAGTTTAGATTATGCTGATTTAATTACCATGTATTTTTATGTTTTTGTTTTATTAAATTGTATGTTGCTGCCAGGTATAACTTCCAAGGTTTAAAACTCCATCATACTGTTGAAATTCTCACACCTTATCTCTGGGAAAATAGGTAAAGACTGTCTTTTGTCTTACACTCAGCCACACTAACTCAGACTTTACACCTGGCTCAGTTAGAGAGACAGGATTAAAACCCAACCATTAACATACAAATGAAACTGCCTCCTATACAGCAGGAAGAAACCTTCTGTCTCTAGTCTAGGTTAGGACAATAGAATGCTAATTCCGGTAACCTAGTTAAGATTTCACATCTGTATGCTAGAACCTGTTGATCTATGACCAAAAATAACCCCAAATGGAAAGAGTTTAGAGCATGCCCTTCTTCATTGGACAGCGAAAACAAAGAGATTCGTCCAACATGTCACCATGCCAACGAAGAGCCAATAAGGATGGGTTTTACTCACGAGAGTGAAAAGTAACCGCCCCTGTGGCGGGAGAAACAAAACCAATGGTTAATATTTGTGGAAGCTTGAGGGTTACAACAAGTATTTGACAGGTGCAGCGTATTTCATGTATTTTGACTTATCATTTCCTATTAATAAATCTTTGTGTTAAATCTTCATTCGGACCGAAGCCTCATCCTTCTTCAGAGATTCTGATACACGCAAAATTCTTAACAAGCCCAATCATATTGAAGTAGAACGCAATGGTTTAGAAACCCTTAAAGGCACTGTACAAAACCCATAACTTAAAATGCAAATTCCGTTTTTGGCCTGCTATGTAAACTCTGACACTGAGTGATCCCGCAAAGGGTGTTCAACTGGTTATAGGCTATTCCTATTTGTTTTCTAATGCCTCTTAATATGAAAGTAATCCAAAAGTACCTCTGCTTTCTTCATGCTGCAAACTTTTAACAAAATGAATGTCAATGAAGCGGTTCTTCAAGAGATTTGTGTGTTGATTCATCCATCTTAACATGACCAGCGTTTAACCCACCATTTATAGTCCCAACGTGTCCCCCTGGTCCCAACTTGTCCCCGTCGACTCTGTGTTCTGTCAATTTCGTCTCTGTGTTCTGTTAGTTTCCTCTGTTTGTTTTCTCTGTGTTCTCTCTCTTGTTTCTGTAGTATCTCTGTCTTCTCTGTGTTATGTCAATTTCCTCTGTGTTCTGTTAGTTTCCTCTGTTTGTTCTCTCTGTGTTCTCTCTTTGTTCTTTCTGTAGTCTCTCTGTTTTCTCTCTGTGCTCACTGAGTGTTCTCTTTGTGTTTTCTTTGTTTTTTCTCAGTGTTCTTTCTGTGTTCTCTCAGGGTTCTGTCTGTGATGTTGTAAACTACTTTCCAGGTTGATTGCTTGAAGGTGTCCAGGTTGCTTCATGAAGGTATTGAATCCCCTATTAGCTAAAATAGAACATTATTATGTTTTCTTTTTCAGAGAAAAGCACATGGCCAGTTGGTTGCTGCAAACATGAAGTCCTGTGTCTCCTTCTTTCACTGCCTTCATAGGGACGGCTGTCAAAGACTTTCATCTTGTGAGTCTCTACTGGGGTCCCAAACAGCACCATATCCTCCGTGGGGCCTGGTGAAAAGTAATGCACTAAATAAGGTATAGTGTGCCATTTGGGGCCCTCCCTCAGTGTTTCCAGACTCTGTAATTTCAACCACGTCTTGTCTGACCCACTTCACTACTCTAGTTCCTCTGAACTCTCAACAAATTGGTCACAAATTGTCTGTGTGTATGCCCTCCCCCTACTCTGTCCACAGTAAGATGAGAAATCAAATGGGAACAGAAAAACAACATAGGAAAAGGAAGAAGAAAAATAGAAATAATGCACCAGAGACTGCTCTAATGTTAATAATAGAAATAATGCACCAGAAACCGCTCTAATGTTAATAATAGAAATAATGCACCAGAGACTGTTCTAATGTTAATAATAGAAATAATGCACCAGAGACTGTTCTAATGTTAATAATAGAAATGATGCACAAGAGACCGCTCTAACGTTAATAATAGAAACGATGCACCAGAGACTGTTCTAATGTTAATAATAGTAATAATGCACCAGAGACTGTTCTAATGTTAATAATAGAAATAATGCACCCCAGACTGTTCTAATGTTAATAATAGAGATAATGCACCAGAGACTGTTCTAATGTTAATAATAGTAATAATGCACTAGAGACTGTTCTAATGTTAATAATAGAAATAATGCACCCCAGACTGTTCTAATGTTAATAATAGAAACGATGCACCAGAGACTGTTCTAATGTTAATAATAGTAATGATGCACCAGAGACTGTTCTAATGTTAATAATAGAAATGATGCACCAGAGACTGTTTTAATGTTAATAATAGTAATAATGCACCAGAGACTGTTCTAATGTTAATAATAGTAATAATGCACCAGATACTGTTCTAATGTTAATAATAGTAATAATGCACCAGAGACTGTTCTAAAGTTAATAATAGAACTAATGCACCAGAGACTGTTCTAATGTTAATAATAGAAATAATGCACCAGAGACTGTTCTAATGTTAATAATAGTAATAATGCACCAGAGACTGTTCTAATGTTAATAATAGTAATAATGCACCAGAGACTGTTCTAATGGTAATAATAGAAATAATGCACCAGAGACTGTTCTAATGTTAATAATAGTAATAATGCACCAGAGACTGTTTTAATGTTAATAATAGTAATAATGCACCAGAGACTGTTCTAATGTTAATAATAGTAATAATGCACCAGAGACTGTTCTAATGTTAATAATAGTAATGTTCTTCCATTCCTAAACATCCATATTTGTATCTCTCTTCCTCTCCTCTATTTTTCTCCCGCTTCCTCTTTTCCTCCATGTCTCTCTTCCTCTTTCGTTCTCTCCTATTCCTCCCTGTCTCTCTTCCTCTTTCCCTCTCTCCTATGTCTCCCTTTCTCGGTATTATCACTTTCTCCTCATTTTTCTTTTACAGAGCCTCTCCTTCACTTCCTCATCCAGCTTTCCTTAAACAATCTAGAGACTGAACAGACTCCCTTTCTAAACAAAATACTAGAATTCTTCACATGTCATAGTTAAAGACACACCTACGATGATGATCTAATGTTAGTGTGATTTAACAACCATGAGTTAACTAAAGAATGGCCTTATTTAGGCACATTTTGGGATCAACAGTATGCCCTTTCACCCAGATGCTACACTAGCTTCTCTGTTTATTCCACTGTGCATTAAACAATCCTTCCTTCTCTTCTGTCTGATAGTTGCCCTCCACACATTCACACTCATCTCTTTTCAAAGGAATATTGGCGTTGCCTGTAGGAGGTTAGAAGTAGTATATAGCAAGTATTCTAGGGCTATAGTATGTTAGGAATAGTGTATAGCCTGTCTCTTGCTCTAGAGGAGGCGAGGAGTAGTCTATAGCCTGTCTCCTAGGTCAATAGGAGGTTATAATTAGTCTATAGCCTGTCTCTTGGGTCTATAAGAGGTTTGGAATAGTCTATAGCCTGTCTCCTAGGTCTATAGGAGGTTATAATTAGTCTGTAGCCTGTCTCCTGGTTCTATAAGAGGTTAGGAATAGTCTATAGCCTGTCTCCTGGGTCTACAAGAGGTTAGGATTAGTCTATAACCTGTCTCCTGGGTCTATAAGAGGTTAGGAATAGTCTATAGTCTGTCTCCTAGGTCTATAGGAGGTTAGGAGTAGTCTATAGCCTGTGTCCTGTGTCTATAGGAGGTTAGGAATAGTCTGTAGCCTGTCTCCTAGGTCTATAGAAGGTTAGGAGTAGTCTATAGCCTGTCTCCTAGGTCTATAGGAGGTCAGGAATAGTCTGTAGCATGTCTCCTAGGTCTATAGAAGGTTAGGAATAGTCTGTAGCATGTCTCCTAGGTCTATAGAAGGTTAGGAGTAGTCTATAGCCTGTCTCCTGGATCTATAGGAGGTTAGGAGTAGTCTGTATCTCCTGGAGAGCACTACCCTTATAAGGGGTCTGCACCTTTAACAAGACCTATAAGGGAAGCTCAAAGCAGACAGAGGGGGAGAGGAGAAGCAAGGGCAGACAAAATCGCATACACATCCTATCAACTCTCTTTGAATTTACTCTGCATATTTTACTGAAGATTAAGATTATACCAATCTTTCTGTGTCGGACTGTGTTTAAAATGTTTACAGTGTGTGTTTGTGTGTCGGAGTGTGTTTAAAATGTTTACAGTGTGTGTTTGTGTGTCGGAGTGTGTTTAAAATATTTACAGTGTGTTTGTGTGTCAGAGTGTGTTTGAATTGTTTACAGTGTCGGACTGTGTTTAAAATGTTTACAGTGTGTGTTTGTGTGTCGGAGTGTGTTTAAAATGTTTACAGTGTGTGTTTGTGTGTCGGAGTGTGTTTAAAATATTTACAGTGTGTTTGTGTGTCAGAGTGTGTTTGAATTGTTTACAGTGTGTTTGTGTGTCAGAGTGTTTAAAATGTTTACAGTGTGTGTTTGTGTGTAGGAGTGTTTAAAATGTTTACAGTGTGTGTTTGTGTGTCGGAGTGTTTAAAATGTTTACAGTGTGTGTTTCTGTGTCGGAGTGTGTTTAAAATGTTTACAGTGTGTGTTTGTGTGTCGGAGTGTTTAAAATGTTTACAGTGTGTGTTTGTGTGTCGGAGTGTGTTTAAAATGTTTACAGTGTGTGTTTGTGTGTCGGAGTGTGTTTAAAATGTTTACAGTGTGTTTGTGTGTCGGAGTGTGTTTAAAATGTTTACAGTGTGTTTGTGTGTCAGAGTGTGTTTAAAATGTTTACAGTGTGTGTTTGTGTGTCGGAGTGTTTAAAATGTTTACAGTGTGTGTTTGTGTGTCGGAGTGTTTAAAATGTTTACAGTGTGTGTTTGTGTGTCGGAGTGTTTAAAATGTTTACAGTGTGTGTACATTTTCCTCTGCTCACTTTCCTGTCCTTAGGCATTGAGCTACGCTGACCAGTGATGTTCTTTATTTAACTCTGGGGCCGTTTGGTTGATAACGGTGGTGTGAACTTCAAGTTAAACTTTTATTATCCTGTTTTCCCCTAAAGACATGGAAGAAGGCTTGTTATTATCTTATCATCCCAAATACCACTGTTCCCTTAATAGTTCCATACCTCAAAGCATGGGTCCCACAGTAATCTTGTTAAAAGTAGACTACAACATAGGGACTAGAATTTTATTTTGGACCCAGCCACAATGTGGCAAGCGCAGCTATGATGTAACAACCTGTAAATCTAGCCCTATGCGTTTAGGCTAACACACTAGCACATTCCATTGCTTCCTCTAATGAGGCCTGATTACAGACGTAGACTACCGTTTTCATCACCACAGAAACAACAACAAACCATTCCAGACACTGAGCTGATGTTTAAATAAGTTCTTCATTCCAAATCAAGGCTAGCCATTCTTTAGAATCAACGCAGTCAGTCCTTAGTTTTAAACTGAAATACACTGCTCCATTTTTTTGAGGGGAACACATAATCCTCACAAGATAACAACAAGTCAATTACATTTCAGGGATATCAATCTGTCCAGTTAGGAAGCATAAGCGATTGTGAATCAATGTCACCTGTTTTGGTGGAAATGAAAGTGACAACAGGTGCACTGGAGAGGCAAAAGCAAGACAACCCCCAAATAGGGAATGGTTTTGCAGGTGGTGGCCACAGACAATTGCACTCTCCTTATCCTTCCTGACAGATTAATCTCTAGTATTGCTAGTGTCCTTGTCACTACTGGTAGCTTCAGGGGGTACCTGGAGCCCATTAGGTTGCACAGGCAGTCCAAGGGCCGTAGAAGGGCATCAACCCAGGAGCAGGACCGATATCTACTCCTTTGTGTGAGGAGGAAACACTGCCAGAGCCCTATAAAATGACCTCCAGCGGTCTACTGGTGTGCATGTTGCAAAACTGTCAGCAACAGATTCCATGAGGGTGGCATGAGGGCCTGATGTCCTCTAGTGGGACCTCTTCTCACAGCCCAGCACCATGCAGCTCGATTGGCATTCGCCAGAGAACACCAGAATTGGCAGGTCCGATAAGGGGTTTTCTTCACAGATGAGAGCAGGTTCACATAGAGCACATGTGACAGGCATGAAAGAGTCTGGAGACTCCATAGTGAATGTTATGCTACCTGTAACATCATTCAGGATGACTGGTTTGGCAGTGGGTCAGTGGGTCCTTGGAGGCCTATCACTGGAGGGTCACACAGACCTCCACGTGTCAGCCAACGGTACCCTGACTGCTGTTAGGTGAAATCCTCAGACCCATCGTCAGATCTTACGCTGGTGCAGTGGGCCCTGGGTTCCTCCTGGTGCAGGACAATGCCTGGTCTCATGTGGCCAGAGTGTGTAGGCAGTTCCTGGATGACAAAGGAGTTGATGCTATTGACTGGCCCTCACGTTCCCCAGACCTGAATCCAATTGAGAACCTTTGGGACGTTATGTACCAGTGCATCCCACACCGCCAATTAGCGCCAAAGTCCAGGAGCTCACTGATGCCCTGATCCAGGTCTAGGTGACTGGACTGGAGTGGCATTGAGATCAGTTGACAGACAGCACCGAGTACAGATTAGATCAAGTGCATTACCTACTTTGTTAGTAGTGGTTGTCAGGGAATAGATGAGGTCAAAAGAGGAGTGGAAATAAAGAATTCTGGAAATAAATGACTCAAAAGCAGATGTTGGAAGGTTGAATTCTCCCAACAATGTGGCGTTGACCTGGTGCTTGGCAATGCATCCTGTCTTCACTACCACGGTCATGGTAGTGCTTAATAACTGTCCACCATCTTGATTTCCAGCTCCACATTGGTATACCAGACAGCAGCAGAACAATGGAACTGTCATGGAGTGAATGCGGTATTGATAACAGGAATTCCTGAGAACCATAACAACTAGTAAACCAGGATGAAGTCATGGATGCTTGCCTGCCTTCTCTAATTATAACTCTGTGGATGATTACCTCACACCTTTACAACACACATTCCAGAAACATCTGGACCTCATCATCATACTGCCTTTGGGGAGCACATCCAGCCCAGTGCCTCTAATGGAAGCCCTAGATGGAAAAGACACAGGATACCGATTCAAGAACCTACAGAGTTACATAACCAAACCTAGAAACAGATGTTCTGGTCACTTGAAATCAAACTGCTCATTGTTGATTTTGTCTGTGGTCTCAAACTTTGATTATTACATGTTGAAATGTATGTCTAAGTATAGTGTCTCTACAGTCTAAAATATACTGTAGGTGTCGTTAATGAAGACATTAATATGCTGATGATTGGGTATGAAAGGTGTTGTTATAATTACACAATGATTAAGGTTCCTTCTATGTCTCTGTGTGATTAATGTTCAGTGAATTCATTAGGACACAGTCACACAGTCTGGGAATTCATTAGGAAAAAGTCACACAGTTATCTGGGAATTCATTAGGACACAGTCACACAGTTATCTGGGAATTCATTAGGACACAGTCACACAGTTATCTGGGAATTCATTAGGACACAGTCACACAGTCTGTGAATTCATTAGGACACTGTCACACAGTCTGGGAATTCATTAGGACACTGTCACACAGTCTGGGAATATGGGGTCTCCTGACGGGGGGTGGAATTTCAGTTCATCCCTGCAGATAGGTCTCTGTAGTGGGGGCAGGGGAACATTATTCCCCAACCCCCACCAATCCTCCCAACCCAATGTCATTGTGTCCTTTCTCTGAAAGGATATGTAAGGACTCTACCATGCTATTTAAGTTAGTGCTTCAGTTTTTTTCACATTTTCTCTCCTCAATACAATTTCTTCACAAAGAAAAAACTGTAGGACTACTAACCAAGTAAAAAAATTAAGAATGAGAAGGACTTGAGTCCAGTTTCTTGGCAAGCTAATTCCATTCAACCCCTGAAGGTGACTGGTTTTATCCCAATTCAACACGCTGGCAGAGACTATTTGTTATGTGCTATAAAAAAGTGTTAATCCTTGTAAGTCATCAAAAATATAAACTAGATCAGTTTCTGCCAGGTCGACACATCTGTCCTCTGTATAAGTGTCAACCCCCCCGCCCAACGATATAAACTAGATCAGTTTCTGCCGGGTCGACACATCTGTCCTCTGTATAAGTGTCAACCCCCCCGCCCAACGATATAAACTATATCAGTTTCTGCCAGGTCGACACATCTGTCCTCTGTATAAGTGTCAACCCCCCCGCCCAACGATATAAACTACATCAGTTTCTGCCGGGTCGACACATCTGTCCTCTGTATAAGTGTCAACCCCCCCGCCCAACGATATAAACTAGATCAGTTTCTGCCAGGTTGACACATCTGTCCTCTGTATAAGTGTCAACTCCCCTGCCCAACGATATAAACTACATCAGTTTCTGCCAGGTCGACACATCTGTCCTCTGTATAAGTGTCAACCCCCCCGCCCAACGATATAAACTAGATCAGTTTCTGCCGGGTCGACACATCTGTCCTCTGTATAAGTGTCAACCCCCCCGCCCAACGATATAAACTATATCAGTTTCTGCCAGGTCGACACATCTGTCCTCTGTATAAGTGTCAACCCCCCCGCCCAACGATATAAACTACATCAGTTTCTGCCGGGTCGACACATCTGTCCTCTGTATAAGTGTCAACCCCCCCGCCCAACGATATAAACTAGATCAGTTTCTGCCAGGTTGACACATCTGTCCTCTGTATAAGTGTCAACTCCCCTGCCCAACGATATAAACTACATCAGTTTCTGCCAGGTCGACACATCTGTCCTCTGTATAAGTGTCAACCCCCCCGCCCAACGATATAAACTAGATCAGTTTCTGCCGGGTCGACACATTTGTCCTCTGCATAAGTGTCAACCCCCCCGCCCAACGATATAAACTACATCAGTTTCTGCCGGGTCGACACATCTGTCCTCTGTATAAGTGTCAACCCCCCCGCCCAACGATATAAACTAGATCAGTTTCTGCCGGGTCGACACATCTGTCCTCTGTATAAGTGTCAACCCCCCCGCCCAACGATATAAACTAGATCAGTTTCTGCCGGGTCGACACATCTGTCCTCTGTATAAGTGTCAACCCCCCCGCCCAACGATATAAACTATATCAGTTTCTGCCAGGTCGACACATCTGTCCTCTGTATAAGTGTCAACCCCCCCGCCCAACGATATAAACTAGATCAGTTTCTGCCGGGTCGACACATCTGTCCTCTGTATAAGTGTCAACCCCCCCGCCCAACGATATAAACTACATCAGTTTCTGCCAGGTCGACACATCTGTCCTCTGTATAAGTGTCAACCCCCCCGCCCAACGATATAAACTACATCAGTTTCTGCCAGGTCGACACATCTGTCCTCTGTATAAGTGTCAACCCCCCCGCCCAACGATATAAACTAGATCAGTTTCTGCCAGGTCGACACATCTGTCCTCTGTATAAGTGTCAACCCCCCCCCGCCCAACGATATAAACTAGATCAGTTTCTGCCAGGTCGACACATCTGTCCTCTGTATAAGTGTCAACCCCCCCGCCCAACGATATAAACTAGATCAGTTTCTGCCAGGTCGACACATCTGTCCTCTGTATAAGTGTCAACCCCTCCGCCCAAATCAATGTGGAGATGAATGGCCAATGGAAGCCAGGAGGACGTCTTGTTGACCCTTCCACCCCTCATACCCCCACCATAATGGCCCATAACAGGAGATCAGGAAACTGTGTGCGTGTGTGTGTGTGTGTGCGTGCGTGCGTGTGTGCGTGTGTGTGTGTGTGTGCATGCGTGTGTTTGCGTATATATATATATATATGTGTGTGCTTCAAAAGTTCAGAGCTGAGGCTAGCCATCCATGCGTTTCTCAGGCAGGGTGTACTCAGAGATGATTCATTCCTCTTGGAAGCGCTTCCACACTCCAGCCAGTTTAATAAAAGACAGTTAAACCATGTCCTGCATTGTGGCCTCAGTCCTATAAATCACAGAGCAGGGCAGGGGACAAATTCTATGGCGAGAGTGTAGAGGGGAGGGCAGTGGGATGAGGGGGGAAAGAAAGAGACTTCAATATAATTAGATTTCCCTCCATACGTACTGCAAGGTTTCCACTGACTCACTTGTCAAAGCAATTAATTAAATAAATGATTTTATTGATTAATTGAACAGCTGAGATACATAGAGATCACTATAGACCATGTTTTACAGCAGTAACATTGTAATTAAAACCTCTGTCACTAGTGTTGGACAGTTTCTCAAGATAAAACCATTTGGTTTAAACCAGAGGCGTTGCTACAGTTGGCATATGATTGGTAAACCAAGATGACTGAAGCAATGCCTACAGGAATATCTCACATCTTTCCAATTGGCTAATGAAGGACTATCAATGACCTCATCCCAGAGTCTCTAAGACCATTCACAGTCAGACCACTACTATCAAACGACAGCAAAATCACAACCTACCTGAGCAGAGTTGTACTTAGTTATGAAGCATAAAATCCTAACAAACTCCATACTTAGAAATGCTATGAATGTAATATGTACTGTAGCAACTTACCAAATATGTTAAACTAGCAGAACCTACTAGAGCATGTTCTCTGACAAATCCAACGTATGTTTTGGTGTTCCTCAGGGCTCAGTCCTGGAACCTCTATTGTTTTCACTATATATGCTGCCTCTTGGTAATGTCATCCGGAATCACAATGTCATTTTTCACTGCTATGAAGATGACAGACAGTTGTACATTTCGAAGAAACATGGAGAAGCCCTAAAATGACCTACCCTGGAAGCGTGTGTATCAGATATTGATTACAGAAAATATTTGAGAAAACTGAAATGCTCGTTTTAGGACCAAAGAAACAAAGAGATATATTGTCTGATCTAACGGTGAATCTTGATGGTTGCACCGTCTTATCCCAAAAAACGTTGAGAAACATTGGCATTAACCTTGACCCTGATCTCTCTTTTGATTAATATATAAAATCTATTTCAAGAGCAGTGTTTCTCCATCTTCAGAACATTTAAAAGGAATCTGACTTATTAAAGAAATAATGCAGAAAAGCAAATTCATGCGTTAGTTACTTCAGGTTTAGATTATTGCAGTTCTCTTCTTTCTGGTTACACTGATAAGTAAATAAATGAACTTCAATTACACGACACGGCTGTTAGAAACTTAAGAACAACAAAACAATTTGTATCACATTACTCAACCATTAGCCTCTTTACACTGGCTAACTGTTAAGGCTAGGGCTGATTTTAAAGTCCTCCTGTAAACCTACAAATCGCTATATGGACTTGCTTCTACTTACCTCTCTGATTTGGTCAAGCTAAACATACCCACACGTATGCTAAGATCACAAGATGCAGGCCTTCTTATTATACCTAAAAAAAATGTGTTAGGGCAGGGCTTTTATCCAAAGCTTCACTGCTGTGGAATGATCTGCCATTTAAATTGAGCACTTTGTGGTTACTGCTATTCAAAAAGGGCTTTATAAAATAAATGTGATTGATTGAAATAACCAGAACCAATTGGTCTTTTGGCATTTGAACACAAGAAAATAAAATGGCACATCAAAACAGTTATAAAATTTAAATAAATAAATGACAAACAAACCAAATCAAAAGCAATGTCTTCTCATTGTTTGCAGATTTCTATGAACTCTATGAATGAATTTACTGAAACAATTAGTCAACATTATCAGCGAAAGGTAAAGTGGCTTGGCAACAGGGTTCATAATAAATAATAGCTGCAATGTAAGTGCAGGTGGACTGTCTTTACTGTGGGTAGCCGTTTAGGAGTCTTACTGTACTGATGGACTGGATTGTCCACTTCACGCATCAGAATCAGAAGGAGTTTTATTGCCAAGAAAGTTTCACAACAAACAAAAGTAATTTGCTCACTTTGGTGAAGAAAAGCTAGGACTTTGATTACTTTTTGAAAATGAATTATCTGTAGCTAGTTAGCAAATGTTAGACTTACCTGTATACATGGAGGAATGTTTCGCGGCAGATGGAATATCCTCTGGTTACATATGAAGTCCTTTGAATTTGATCTGTGGACTTTGTTTACTACGCTCTTTACAACACTCTTCTGAGTCAGAGAGGGTCATGGCATTATTGTCCTCCAGAAAGTATTCTCTTACAACTTGTTCCCACTAAATTCAGGGCAGTAATGTGATTGAGAGCTCTAGTATCACGTTTGCACTGGTCTGTGTTTGAAATTCCCAGGATCGCAATGATACTGACCAAGTAGTCGCGTTATGACAGAAGCCAGTGACTTGATAGACCAATCAGAACTCAGTCTGTCAGCATGTCCAGCCCCTTCATTACATCAGCCAATCTTAATCCTATATTTTCCACTGGTTAAACAAGGTTTGAGTTTTAAATATTATTTGTATTTCCATATTAGTTTGTTAATAAATCACATTAAAGTTCACATCTTCAAGAAGGCATTCCTGCAGAATAGACAAAATGTCCCAGAACATGTTTTTCTTCTTACAAACGGCTCTCCTGAAAAGTAGTGACATGCAACATAAGCCTCCGTTCCTGAATTCAGTCAAAAATGATTTGGCAAGTTCAGTAGAAAAGTCTTCTGTGCCTAGTCTTAGAAATCAAATGTTCTGTAATTGGGGAATATGCCTCACAAGATAAATATCTAATTGCTGACAAAGAAAGCAAAAGTTTGAAAAACAAACGTAATGAGGGCCAAAGTTAGGGTTAAGAACCTTAAAAGGGAAAAACATTTCTACAGTCTATAGATGTAATTTAATAATATTTTGCATTCTACTACTACAACATTTTTAGTTTCTGAAGTCTAGTGGCAGCTAAAGAAAATAAAAAAGTAAAATTTCTTGTTTTTTTAAGAATTAATGAGGGAGTATGTGTTACCACAGTGGGCATCTTACCCCATGTTGCCCTATACTGTTTGCAGATGTGCACAAACCAGGGAGGGCCTACAGCAGATACCAAGGAGGGCCTGCAGTAGACATGAGAGAGGACCTACAACAGATGCCAGGGAGGGCCTAGAGCAGATACTACGGAGGGCCTGCAGTAGATGCCACGAAGGGCCTGCAGTAGCTACAAGAGTGCATACAGTGGGAAAATACCAGAACATTGTAATGGACTTAAATTGAGAAAAACCTTGACTATGTGCTGACTCCATGAACATGGCCTTACTATTGAGAGAGGCTGTCATAGGCAGACCTGGTTGTCAAGAGAGGACAGGTTATGTTCACACTGCCCACAAAATGAGGTGGAAACCGAGCTGCACTTCCTAACCTCCAGCCCACATTAGAGCCATGTATTTTCCACAGATCTCCTTATCTCCCACCTTGTGTTTCACAGTGGCAGTGTGGATCCGTACTCAGTAATGCAATTGCTTGGCTTCTCAGTCTTCCGGCCAGATTGTGACACAGAACTCTTGGGCAAAACAAAGGGAGGAGGAATACATTTCTACATTAACAATGGCTGGAGCAACGATGTGACTGTCATACTACAAAAGTGTTCTCCTGACCTGGAATCATTTTATTTCAACTGCAAACCTTTCTACAGCCAGTTAGAAATTCTCACCATTTATCCTGGTCAGAGTTTCCATTCCACCGTTCAGCCAACGTGCATGAGTCACAACGGCAGCAGGCCAAACAGGTTCTCCAGGCGGAAGCAGTCATACCCGGACTCCTTAGTTATTGTTCTTGGCAACATCAACAAAAATAACCGAATCCACAAACTCCAGAAATACAAACAGTTTATTAAAATCCCAACCACAGATGCAAACACTTTGGATCACTGCTACACTACAATCATCTTCCATCTAATCGTCCATCAAGTAACAGTTTTGGTTCTATTAGATCGATCATAGAACACTTCTGGACAAGCTGGAAAATTGGGTAGGACTCTACAGGACAGTCCTTAATTGGGTCAGGTCTTACTTAGAAGGCCGGAGTTACTTTGTCACCATTGGCAATCATAAATGAATAGCATGTAGATCTCGGATCGCTTCTGTTCAATCTCTATATGCTACCTCTGGGCCAAATTCTACAGAACGACAACATAAACTACCATAGCTATGCAGATGATACTCAAATATATATGGCTCTTGAACTGTATGATTATAAGATATAACAGAGATTGTTGTGTTTGGCAACAAAAATAAGAGAACTAGTAAAGAGCCGGTTTCTGCGTAATCTTAGTGTTCTGACGTTCACCAGTCATATTAAATCTATCACTAAAACAGCATTATATCATCTTAGAAATATGGCCAGAATCAAGGGCTTGGTGCCCCAAACAGACCAAGAGAAGCTCATCCATGCTTTTATCTCTAGTAGGGTTGACTGCTGTAATGGCCTCTTAACTGGACTCCCCAAAAAGACTGTAAAACAGCTGCAGCTCATTCAGAATGATGCTGCTAGAATGTTAACTAGGACCAAGAGAACAGAGCACATCACTCCAGTTCTTAAATATTTGCACCGGCTTCCAGTCAGAAACAGAATAGGTTTTAAAGTGGTGCTTTTAGTCTATAGATCGCTGAGTGGTTTAGGCCCATGAATACATTCAGCTAGTAGAGCCCAGAGTCCAAACTAAACATGGTCAAGATGCGTTTAGCAGTTCCGCAACATTTTTAAATCTAGGTTAGAAAGACTCTTCACATGCATATGACTGAGCGCTTAAACATAACCACAATGTTAGCCTTACAGCTTTTATAGCTTCCTCATAAAATCTACCACGCAATCTACTAGTTATGTTTTTATTTTGTTTTTATTCTATTTTGTTTTTCTATGCTTTACCAATCGTTAACAGATTTTTCTGTAATGCAGGTTCTGGTGCTATCAGAGGAATAACTTATGGGTAAATGTAACAATATGCTGATGACGAATAATGCAAGTTCTTGTGTTGTAGTTTAGACCTTGATGCAGGGTATTATCTCATAAAAGGACCGACGAGTTTATCCAATTGCTGGAGCGTGAGGATTGAGACACCGGGGTGGTGCAGTAAACAGTCTTGGGAACTGTAATTCATTGAGGATGAATATTAAATGCTTGTACAGACATGGCATAAGTGTCCCCCTGGAGACAGCTGGGTAACACATCGATTCACAACAAGACTGACGAGTTCATCCAAGTGCTGGAGTTTGAGATACCAGGGTGGAGAGTCCCCCTGGAGGGTAGTTAGAGTATTGCAACACTCTGACTTTTTATTCTACTGTATTTCTTTTTCTTTGTAAAGCACATTGAATAAACTTGCTTGCTAATACCCACATACAGGCAAAAACTAAAACAATCCAAGCCTGTTGTGTGAATGTCAAAGATGTGGAGCAGTGAAGCAACGTGCGAGGAGCTGTGTGCGTGTCTGGAATGCACTGATTGGGACATTTTTGGTCTGCCACTAATAGTCTGGATGAGAACACTGATGCTGAGACACCTTCTGTGAGGACAGCTGTGTACCAACACTGACCAGGGTGATTTACAACAAAGACAACCCTGGTCCACAGCCAAACTCAGACGGCTGCATTTGGAAAAGGAGCAGGTATTCAGGACCAGGGACAGAGACAGGTACAGAGAGGCACAGCTTTGGTGTTTAGCCTCTTTCCCCCTACTCCATTAATGACCTGCAACTTGCCAACAACCTAAATTATTTATTCTGCAGATTTGAAAGACAAAACTGCAGTCCTGACCTTCTCCCTGTGTGTCCAGCCATCAACACCAGCCCACGACTGGGACCCATTCACAATCACCCATCCCAATCATCACCACCTTGGCGGCACATTCACAATCACCCATCCCAATCATCACCACCTTGGCGGCACATTCACAATCACCCATCCCAATCATCACCACCTTGGCGGCACATTCACAATCACCCATCCCAATCATCACCACCTTGGCGGCACATTCACAATCACCCATCCCAATCATCACCACCTTGGCGGCACATTCACAATCACCCATCCCAATCATCACCACCTTGGCGGCACATTCACAATCACCCATCCCAATCATCATCACCTTGGCGGCACATTCACAATCACCCATCCCAATCATCACCACCTTGGCGGCACATTCACAATCACCCATCCCAATCATCACCACCTTGGCGGCACATTCACAATCACCCATCCCAATCATCACCACCTTGGCGGCACATCCACAATCACCCATCCCAATCATCACCACATTGGCGGCACATTCACAATCACCCATCCCAATCATCACCACCTTGGCGGCACATTCACAATCACCCATCCCAATCATCACCACCTTGGCGACACATTCACAATCACCCATCCCAATCATCACCACCTTGGCGGCACATTCACAATCACCCATCCCAATCATCACCACCTTGGCGGCACATTCACAACCACCCATCCCAATCATCACCACCTTGGCGGCACATTCACAATCACCTATCCCAAAAATCCCCACCTCTGCCACTACAATGGAAATGTCAACCCTGGAGGGGGCCGTTAACAGACCAGAACCCCCACAAAACAGCAGGGCCTGACAGTGTCTCCCATCCACCCTAAAGCACTGTGCAGATCAGCTTTCTGCTGTGTTTACGGACATCTTCTACACCTCACTGGAGCCATGCTGCATCCCGGCCTGTTTCAAGTCCTCCATCATAGCCGTCTGTTATGCTCCTGAGGTTTGCAGATTACACCACGATCTGATGGAGACAAGTCCACGTACAGGGGGGAGATTGACCATCTTGTGTTCTGGTGCAGTCGCAACAACTTGGATCTCAGCGCCCTTGACAGTGGAGATGACAGTGGACTTCAGTAGAAACCCAAATGCCCTGGGTGGCTCCCTAGTCAATTATGTGGAGTATTTTTGCTTTCTGGGTACCATTATCCCCAGGACCTCAAGTGGGATCTGAACATCACCTCGCTTACAAAGAAAGCTCAGTAGAGGATGTACTTCCTGTGGCAGCTGAAAAAGTTCAACCTGCCAAAGACTATGATAGTGCAATTCTACACTGCCCTCATAGAGTCCATCCTGACCTCCTCCATCACTGTCTGGTGCACTGCAGCCACTGCCAAGGACAAGGCCAGGCTGCAACGCATCATCCTCTCTGCAGAGGAGGGTGATCCGCTGCAATCTGCCATCTCTGCAAGACCTACATACTTCCAGGACGAGCGGGCGAGCGGCAATGATTGGTGCTGATCTCTTTCACCCTGGATATGGTCCATTCAGAACTCTCCCCTCTGGCAGGAGGCTGAGGTCTATCACGACCAAAACCTCTCGCCCCATGAACAGTTTCTTTCCTACAGCAGTAGGCCTCATGAACATGCCCCTGGAGCCAAACTGACTATAGCGCGCTCCCCACATACACTCACAACCCTCAACTAGACAAATCTATGACCCCTCCCCACATATAAACACAACTTCAAGTGGACAATTCTTGCAACTTAATTTGTTAGTATATTTTAATAACTTATTAATACTCAGTCTACTGTCTTTAAGCTCAGTCACTATTCTTATTTGTTTTTATATATTTTGTATAAATTGCTGCATTAATGGACCAGAACAAATTCCTAGTTTGTTGTGAAACTTACTTGGCAATAAAACTCTTTGTGATTCTGATTCTGATCATACAGACCGATAAAGAGTATTAAACTGCATCACAGCAACAGAGTTTGTGATGTGTAGTCATGAGGAAAGGGCAAACAGTGGAGGACAAACAACACGGTGAACTTAACACATTAATGTCTTTATATATTTTACCTTGTCATTCTGACTTCAAACTATTTGCACACTTTTACATTATTTGTACGTAGCCTATAATATAATGCTTAAAAAGAAAAATCTGTCATTTCAAATATTTTCATTATTTTCCAGTTGCTTTGGTAATGTAAACAAAGGTTCCCCACAATAATAAAGCAAAACAAAATATTTTATTGACAGATACAGAGACAAAAAGAGGGAATTGAAAGAGCAGAGAAATGGAGACTATAATGAAACTGTGCTTGCAGTCATAAGTAGTGAGAGAAATGGATGCTCCATATCCTAAAGCTTCCTGTTTCTTATCCTCCATCTCCATGAGGGAGAGTGGGGCTTTGATCTGTAACTCACTAACCAGGGGGAGGGGAAAGAAGGTCTATGGAGGTCTGTGGAGGGAGAGGAAAAGGAGGGAGGGGGAAGGAGAGTTAAGTTTCTTCCTACACATAGGAAAAGAACATTAGAAGAAAAATGAGGTGAGCCAACAAATGAACGACAGAGCGAGAAAACTAGGCCAAGAAGAAAGCCTCATAATATATACCATGTCACTAGAATAGATGGATAATATAGCATTTTATAACTAGATACAAATTCTATGGCATGTTACTACCACAGACAGATAATATAGCATGTTCTATCAGAGATAAATAATTTAGCATGTTACTACATACAAATAGATCATATAGTATGTTACTAGTACAGATTTACCATATAGCATGTTACTACTACAGATTGATCATATAGCATGTTACTACTACAGATTGATCATATAGCATGTTACTAATACAAAAAGATCATATAGCATGTTACTAATACAAAAAGATCATATAGCATGTTACTACTACAAAAAGATATATTTTGAAAATATGACTGATCATGCAAACAAACTTTCTTTTATTTAAGGATAGTGATCATATGAAGCCATTTATTATCATTGTTGTCTAACTTTGTAGTCATTGCAGATAGTATTAAAATTTTTGTCAATTGCAATATTCATATGGAAAAATTCAATGACTTCTCTGACAACAAATAGATTCCTTGATATTCTTACAAGCTTGCTCATCGATGACTAGAGTAAAATAATCCACAAACGATCTATGTGAAGATGTGGTTGCACCAAACTTGCTCCTTGGGACCAGACAATATAAAAGTGGCGCTCCACCAAGTTGGGAGTATTCAGAATAGCCTGGATAGACAGTACACTTCAATACCGAAACGCACTCACATCTACTCAATCAGCTTATTTCTCCAACCTGATTAAGGTGAGCAAAAAACATCAAACATTTCTTTTTGATACAGTTGCAAAGTTTACAAAAAATCAATGCTCAACACGTGAAGGATATCAGTTTTTATGTATGGATGCCATATCCTCTGACAAATCAAAGGTATGTTTTGGTGTTCCTCAAGGCTCAGTTTTGAGCCCATTATTGTTTTCACTATATATGCTGCCTCTGGGTGATGTAATCTGGAATACATTTTCACTGATATGCTGATGACACAGTTAAGTATATCCAATGAAGCATGGAGAAGCCCCAGAATTAGCTACTTTGGAAGCATGCGTTTCAGATATTAGGAAGTGGACCACAGAGAACTTCTTGCTTTTAAACTCAAGAAAAACAGAATTGCTCTTTTTAGGACACAAGAAACAAAGAGTTTTGTTGGCTGATCTCGCTGTGAACCTCGACAGCTGCATGGTCGTATCCCAAAAAACAGTAAGAAACCTTGGAGTTACCCTCGACCATGACCTCTCCTTTGATGAACATATAAAATATATTTAAGAGTTGCTTATTTTCATCTTCGGAAACATTGCAAAAATCAAAAACTTTCTATCAAAAACTGATGCAGAAAAATGAATACATGCTTTTCATACTTCTAGATTAGATTACTGCAATGCTCTTATTTCCATTTACCTTGATAAATCAATAAATAAACTTCAATTAGTGCTGCACAGAATCATAAAGCCCCAGATGTGTCACTGGACCCCTTTGTCTCCACCCCAAGGTCTTACGCTGCTATATTATTGTGCCGGGGGAGTAGGGTCGGTTCACACTATAAATCCTTGTAGATCTAAGGAATGCATTTTTAAAATGTTCCCTGTCTCCTGCCTTGTTTTAAACTTAGGAGGACACAAGGTCTTGGCCCACACCTCCAGAGTACCAGGCTTGAAAGACTTGTTGCTGTCCCTGTCCAAAGTCCTCTTGGTTGTGTTGCAGATCAAGATGATACCTGACAATTTCAGCTGCCACTCTGCTGGGGTGCCAGAAAAATACAGTTAAAAACTGATTTATGTTGAAAACTACACAGCGCAAAATTACATTATTAATCTGTAGAAATACGGAAATGTACTTTACTTCAAATAAAGTATATCGATGTAATTTCAGTTTGTTTGTGAATCAAAGTCTGTTACAGGACAAGGTTTTAATGTGTAATTTAAAACAGAATTTTACTGTCATTCTGAAATACAGAGAATTACATGTAAAATTTTAAGTAAATAATTATTATTTATTATTATTATTATTAATTTTTAAAAAAACATTATAGTGTAGGTCACTTGATGTCATCCTACGGTTGTTGAGTGACATTCGAATGAGTTGACGGTCATCTTGGTCAGTGGAAAGTCATTTTCGCCCTCTGCCAGTCTGTAGCTTTGTTGTCTCCTCCTCCATCATCACTCCCCAACTCCTCCTACATTTTCAATGCCCCGCCTCCTCCTCTGTCATTACACTACACCTCCTCCTCCATCATCACTCCCCAACTCCTCCTCCGTCACCAATTCCCACCTCAAACATGGAGGTGGAAACATTATGCTTTGGGGGTGTTTTTCTACTAAGGGGACAGGACAACTTCACTGCATCAAAGGACAGGGCCATGTACCATCAAATCTTGGGTGAGAAACTCCTTCCCCCTGCCAGGGCATTGAAAATGGGTTGTGGATGGGTATTCCAGCATGCCAATGACCCAAAACACACGGCCAAGGCAACAAAGGAGTGGCTCAAGAAGAAGCACATTAAGGTCCTGGAGTGGTCTAGCCGATCTCCAGACCTTAATCCCATAGAAAATCTGTGGAGGCAGCTGAAGGTTCGAGTTGCCAAACGTCAGCCTTGAAACCTTAATGACTAGGAGAATATCTGCAAAGAGGAGTGAGGCAAAATCCCTCCTGAGATGTGTGCAAAGCTGGTGGCCAACTACAAGAAACATCTGGCCTCTGTGATTGCCAGGGTTTTGCCACCAAGTACTAAGACATGTTTTTCATAGGGGTGAAATATTTATCTCACTCATGCAATGCAAATCAATTAAGAAAAATGTCATTTTTTTTTTTGTTATTCTGTTTCTCACTGTTCAAATAAACCTACCATTAAAATTCTAGACTGATCATTTCTTTGTCAGTGGACAAACGAACAAAATATTTTTTTCCCTCACTGTACCACTGATTCTGGCTATAGCTCAATACTACTAATACTACAACAACTGTGTAGATGGAATCACAGTTTTTTGTCAAGAAGGGACATCAGGGAGAGAGGGAGTGTGAGAAAAAGGGAGAGACAGAAATTATTTCGCATTAGTTTTGAAGGTTAATTTGACTGGTATTTCTGTTGCAGTGGAGAATGGAATGACAGTCATTTCTCCTCCATACAATCACTCTCTCTGTCTGACAGAATCAACTGGGCCATTTCAGGGACACATTCAAGTGCCGCATAACATTGAATACACCAACAACTGACAAATTGTATCTCTCGCCTAACTTTTTCTTCCCTCTCTCTCTCTCTCTCTCTCGCTCTAACATTTTCTTCTCTCTCTCTCTCTCTCGCTCTAACATATTCTTCCCTCTCTCTCGCTCGCTCAAACTTTTTCTTCCCTCTCCCTCGCTCTTATTTTTTTTTCTCTCTCTCGTTGCTTTTCTCATATCGGTACCCTTCATTCCCTCCACTGTGGTGTAGTTATTTATGTCTGTACATCTCTTCCTGCCCCCATATGGCAACTCCCCCATGGGTGTTGGCTTCTGTACCGTCACCATATGGTAGGTAGACAGGCCCAATTCCACCACTACTCCACCTGACACCTTCACAGAGAGATTAAACATGGATGGTCTTTCACATAGTTATAAAGCACAGTACAGTCAGTCCCTAACAGTGCAATACAGCTCAGCAAACGATCATTCACAGAGATCAAAAACACAGAACAATCAGTTATTCACAAAGACAGACATCACAGTCAGTCATTCACAGAGAGAAAACGCACAGTACTGTCAGTCCTTCACAGAGAGATATAGCACAGTACTGTCAGTCCTTCACAGAGAGATATAGCACAGTACTGTCAGTCCTTCACAGAGAGATACAATCACATATTATATCATCCTTCTCAGGTCTATCTCTTTCAATTCATTGCAATTCACTTTCTCTCTGCCTCTCTTCAACTAAATTTTATGTAAGGGCATTATTAGCATGGGAAACACATTTACTTTAACAAAGTAGAAAATAAAAATGATAGAACAAATAAGAGGATAAAGGCATTTTGACTGTTATAGGATATCTACAGTGTTCAGGAAAAATGCACAAATAGTTCTGAGTGTGAAAGTTAAGGGAGACTAAATGAATATTATTTCAAGTTAGGAAGTGCTGCTCTGTTTCCACCTCATTTTGTATGCAATGAGCATATAGTCTCTGTTCTCTCTTCTCTATTGACTTAACAGCCCATGAGATCTGTGTACCAGTATTTATCTATTGAACACCCTGTGAGATTCGAATACCAGTATCCATCTACTTAACACCCTGTGAGATTCGAATAACAGTATCCATCTACCTAACACCCTGTGAGATCTGAATACCAGTATCCATCTACCTGACACCCTGTGGGATCTGAATACCAGTATCCATCTACCCAACACCCTGTGAGATCTGAATACCAATATCAATCTACCCAACACCCTGTGAGATCTGAATACCAGTAATCATCTAATCAACACCCTGTGAGATCTGAATACCAGTATCCATCAACCTGACACCCTGTGGGATCAGAATACCAGTATCCATCTACCCAACACCCTGTGAGATCTGAATACCAGTATCCATCTACCTCACACCCTGTGAGATCTGAATACCAGTATCCATCTACCTGAAACCCTGTGGGATCTGAATACCAGTATCCATCTACCCAACACCCTGTGAGATCTGAATACCAGTATCCATCTACCTAACACCCTGTGAGATCTGAATACCAGTATCCATCTACCTAACACCCTGTGAGATCTGAATACCAGTATCAATCTACCCAACACCCTGTGAGATCTGAATACCAGTAATCATCTACCTGACACCCTGTGGGATCTGAATACCAGTATCCATCTACCCAACACCCTGTGAGATCTGAATACCAGTATCCATCTACCTAACACCCTGTGAGATCTGAATACCAGTATCCATCTACCTAACACCCTGTGAGATCTGAATACCAGTATCAATCTACCCAACACACTGTGAGATCTGAATACCAGTATCCATCTATCCAACACCCTGTGAGATCTGAATACCTGTATCCATCTACCCAACACCCTGTGAGATCTGAATACCAGTATCCATCTACCTAACACCCTGTGAGATCTGAATACCAGTATCCATCTACTTAACACCCTGTGAGATTCAAATAACAGTATCCATCTACCTAACACCCTGTGAGATCTGAATACCAGTAATCATCTAATCAACACCCTGTGAGATCTGAATACCAGTATCCATCTACCTGACACCCTGTGGGATCTGAATACCAGTATCCATCTACCCAACACCCTGTGAGATCTGAATACCAGTATCCATCTACCTAACACCCTGTGAGATCTGAATACCAGTATCCATCTACCTAACACCCTGTGAGATCTGAATACCAGTATCAATCTACCCAACACCCTGTGAAATCTGAATACCAGTAATCATCTACCTGACACCCTGTGGGATCTGAATACCAGTATCCATCTACCCAACACCCTGTGAGATCTGAATACCAATATCAATATACCCAACACCCTGTGAGATCTGAATTCCAGTAATCATCTAATCAACACCCTGTGAGATCTGAATACCAGTATCCATCTACCTGACACCCTGTGGGATCAGAATACCAGTATCCATCTACCCAACACCCTGTGAGATCTGAATACCAGTATCCATCTACCTAACACCCTGTGAGATCTGAATACCAGTATCCATCTACCTAACACCCTGTGAGATCTGAATACCAGTATCAATCTACCCAACACCCTGTGAGATCTGAATACCAGTATCCATCTACCCAACACCCTGTGAGATCTGAATACCTGTATCCATCTACCCAACACCCTGTGAGATCTGAATACCAGTATCCATCTACCTAACACCCTGTGAGATCTGAATACCAGTATCCATCTACTTAACACCCTGTGAGATTCGAATAACAGTATCCATCTACCTAACACCCTGTGAGATCTGAATACCAGTAATCATCTAATCAACACCCTGTGAGATCTGAATACCAGTATCCATCTACCTAACACCCTGTGAGATCTGAATACCAGTATCAATCTACCCAACACCCTGTGAGATCTGAATACCAGTATCAATCTACCCAACACCCTGTGAGATCTGAATACCAGTAATCATCTAATCAACACCCTGTGAGATCAGAACACCAGTATCCATCTACCTGACACCCTGTGGGATTTGAATACCAGTATCCATCTATCCAACACCCTGTGAGATCTGAATACCAGTAACCACCCACTTAACACCCTGTAAGATATGTGCACCAGTATCTTTTTAACACCCTCTGAGGATATCTGTGTATCAGTATCTATCTAATTTAACACCCAATGGGATCTGTGTAGCATCTATCTACGTAACACCCCTTTTAAATAATTCTCTATCTACTTAACACCATGTGAGAACTGTGTACCATTGTCTATCTATTTAACACCAACAGAGATTTGAAAAGAGACTACCAGGCAGCCTCCAGTTAAATCAGACACGAGGTACCCTCCACTTTAATCAGACATCAGGTAGCCTCCACATAAATCAGACATCAGGGAGCCTCCACATAAATCAGACATCAGGTAGCATCCACATAAATCAGACATCAGGGAGCCTCCACATAAATCAGACATCAGGGAGCATCCACATAAATCAGACATCAGGTAGCCTCCACATTAATCAGACATCAGGTAGCCTCCACATAAATCAGACATCAGGTAGCCTCCACATTAATCAGACATCAGGTAGCCTCCACATTAATCAGACATCAAGTCAAGTAGCCTCCACATTAATCAGACATCCGGTAGCCTCCACATAAATCAGACATCAGGTAGCCTCCACATAAATCAGACATCAGGTAGCCTCCACATTAATCCGACATCAGGTAGCCTCCACATAAATCAGACATCAGGTAGCCACCCTTTCAACATTTCAGCCTCCGTTATTAGCATAAGGAGTTAACAGTAACAGAGTAGGATGTGGTGGTAGAGGAGGAGCAGAAATGTTGTTTCCCTCAGGTCATAGTGTTTTACACAGCATTCTTCTAAATCTAATCTAAAAATAAATTAACCAGTACAGACACATACAGTGAATCTTCTGGAGGTACAGTAAATACAGTAGAAATTCACACAGCAATGCTTCTTTACATCATTATAATTAAACATGAAGACCAGCTGAAAGAGTAGATATCCTCTTAAATATCACCTGAATGTTAAGACCAGCTGAAACACCAGGTATATGTCCTCTTTAACATCACTACACCTGAACACTAGGACCAGCTAAAACACCAGGTATACAATATGTCCTCTTTAACATAACTATATTTGAACATTTAGATGTCGTCATAACCATCACTATAAATTAACATTAAGACCATCTGTAACACCCGGTATATGTCCTCTTTATATTGTTATACCTGAAGATTAAGACCATCTGAAACACCAGGTATATGTCCTCTTTACATTGTTATACCTGAACATTAAGACCATCTGAAACACCAGGTATGTCCTCTTTACATCGTTATACCTGAACATTAAGACCATCTGAAACACCAGGTATATGTCCTCTTTACATCGATATACCTGAACATTAAGACCATCTGAAACACCAGGTATATGTCCTCTTTACATCGTTATACCTGAACATTAAGACCAGCTGAAACAGTAGCTGTAGGTTTAGCAGATCAAGACCAGCTGAAATCCTAGCAATAGGTAGATGTCTTATTTTAAATCGCCACAATTCAGCATTAAGACCTGCTGAAATGTTAATCGTGAGTAGATGAATATAATGAACATAATCTATTATGGAGAGAAATTAACCATACCAGGAGTACTCTGCAATCTAACAACACACACACACACTCACACATTACACCTCTTAATCCCATTAACACACACACACCTCCTCCCCTCCCCACACTGGACGTAATCCATTAAAAGGTTTTAATATGCTTTAATAAAACCCAAGCATTCTGAGTCATCTGAATCGGGAGGGATGCCTCATTACCAGCTCAGGGTCTCTGTTGTGGCCACCCCCACATTATGATGTCAGAACATGACCCACTTAGCTGGAGAAACAAACTGACAATCACAAGTGTTATAGTTCTGTGAGTTTGTGTGCGTGTGTTTGTGTGTGTGTAGGTTGTGAATACTGAGTTGGTAGCAGCAGCAGTCTTTGTACTCTGGTGTGGTAGTACTGTGGTGCTATTGTACTCTGGTGTGGTATATACTCTGGTAATCTGGTGTGGTACTCCTGTACTCTGGAGTGGTAGTATAGTACTCTGGCTTGATACTACTGTACTCTGGTGTGGTAGTGCTGTACTCTGGTGTGGTACTACAATACTCTGGCATGGTACTACTGTACTCAGATGTGGTAGTACTGTACTCTGGTGTGGTACTCCTGTACTCTGGCATGGTACTACTGCACTCTGTCATAGTAGTACTGTACTCTGGCATGGTACTACTTTACTCTGATGTGGTACACTCAGTACTATGGAATGGTACTACTGTACTCTGAAGTGGTACTACTGTTTCTGGATGTGTCTGTTGTGTCTATAGCTGTCTGGATGTGTCTTGATGTATCTGAATGTTTCTGGATGTATCTGGATGTGTCTGATGTGTCTGTAACTGTTTGGATGTGTATGATGTGTATTGATGTGTCTGGTTGTATCTGTGTGTGTTTGCTGTGCCTGATAAGTCTGGATGTGTCTTGATGTGCCTGGATGTATCTGGATGTGTCTGATGTGTCTTGATGTGTCTGGGTGTATCTGTGTGTGTTTGCTGTGCCTGATGTGTCTGGATGTGTCTGATGTGTCTTGATGTATCAGTGTGTGTTTGATGTGCCTGATGTGTCTTGATGTGTCTGGATGTGTCTGGATGTATCTGGATGTGCCTGATATTTCTGGATGTGTCTGGATATATCTGGAAGTGTCTGTAACTGCCTGATGTGCCTGATGTGTCTGAATGTGTCTGTAACTGTCTGATGTGTCTGTATCTGTCAGATGTGTCTGGATGTCTCTGGGTGTGTCTGATGTGCCTGATGTGTCTGGATGTGTTTGATGTGTCAGATTTCTCTGGATGTATTTCGATGTGTATAGAGGATAAGGACAGCAATTATAACTACTGTTATTTTGTAAATGTAGATCCTCCACCAAATAACAGTAGACATAATGTCTCTCTCTTCGCCGTGAGCTTAACAGATCCTCTCACACCTCATTACTTAGCTCATGTCTTTTCACCAATCATCATTAAACCATGAGCGACACCATGACACATGCTTTGCCACTGAAACTGTTTCATACATTTCCCTTGAGGAGATGACATTAGCAGCCAGAACTGCCACAACAGACCATTTTTACCATGTTTGTCTCGCTTTACCTCTAATCCCCCTCTCCTCTTCTCCTCTTCTCCTCCCCCTTTCCTTTTCTCCTCCCTGTCTCCTCTTCTCCTCCCCCTCCCCCCTTCTCCGCACCTTCTCCCCTCCTCTCATCATCCCCCCTCCTTCTTTCATCCTCTTTTCCCGACCACTGTTGGCAGCTCACGCATGCAGAACATATAACCAACATTCTCCATGACAGTGAGTCACATTTCTGCTACACACACACACACACACACACACACACACACACACAGACAAAGCCTATTTAATCACAGCCCTGCTACACACACACACAGAAACAGAACACACTATTTAATCACAGCCCTGCTACACACACACACACACAGAAACAGAACACACTATTAAATCTCAGCCCTGCTACATACACACACACACACACACACACAAGAACACACGTACACACAAACACACGTTGCACCAGCTGTGCTACTAACATTTCACCTTGCCCTTGGCTCCTGAATAACCTCAACCCCAACGACAGGCTGAATACCCCCCTAACAACAGGCTGAATACCCCCCTAACGACAGACTGAATACAATGTGATGAGACAGGATTAGAGGTAACAGATAGGGGATGATGAGACAGAGTGAGATGAAAACAAAACTGTGGAAATGTAGAAAAAGCTATGTTGTGTCATCCACATAGCAGTGATATGAAAGACCATGTGAGGATATGAGAGAGCAAAGATACTTAGTGTATTAAGAGAATAGAAGAGGGTCAAGAACCAAGCTTTGGGGAACACTAGTAGTAAGAGACACCAATTTTCTTGTGTGAAGAGCTTCTGTTACACAGGGGAGAGTTAGCTTGGGCAGTGTGAAGAGCTTCTGTTACACAGGGGAGAGTTAGCTTGGGCAGTGTGAAGAGCTTCTGTTACACAGGGGAGAGTTAGCTTGGGCAGTGTGAAGAGTTTCTGTTACATCGAGGAAAGCAGTCTTAGTGGAGTGGTCCGATTTGAATCCTGACTGGTTAGGATCGAGGAGATTGTCCCTGGAGTGGTAACTGGAGAGTTGGGTGGAGACAGCATGGTCAAGTGTTTTGGAAAGGAAAGACAGGAGGGAAACCAGTCTGTTGTTTCTGACATCAGAGGGATCAACTGTTGGTTTCTGTAAGAAACTACTGTGGCCATCTTCAGGCCCAAAGAGACACAACCATGTCTCAGCAAACAGTTGATGAGGGAGGTGAGGAATGGAAGAATATCTCCTGAGAAGGTCTGGAGAAGGAAGGAGGGGACAGGGTCAAGAGGACATGATGTTAGGCGGCCAGCCATCAGTGGCTGCAAGATATCATCTGTTACGAGCAAGAAAAAAGCGGTTAATGTGCGGCCAAGTTGGGTGTGTGAGTGACCAGCAGGCCCACAAGGCTGAGGGAAAGTGGTAGGGAGAACATCAACCTTCTTCTGAAAGTGGTTGACAATGTCATCAACAGAGGGGGAAGACGGAGGGGGAGGTGGATGGTAAAGAGGAGAAGATAGAAACAATGTTTTCTGGGGTCAGAAGATTAAAAATGTGGACTTTGAGTGAGTAGCTTTAGAAGAGAGGAAATATATCAGGAGGAAATATATCAGGAGGGGAGACCAGGAGGGGAGAGCAGGAGGGGAGAGCAGGAGGGGAAAGCAGGAGGGGAGGCCAGGAGGGGAGAGCAGGAGGGGAGGCCAGGAGGGGAGACCAGGAGGGGAGACCAGGAGGGGAGACCAGGAGGGGAGAGTAGGAGGGGAGGCCAGGAGGGGAGAGCAGGAGGGGAGAGCAGGAGGGGAGGCCAGGAGGGGAGACCTCTAAACCGTACTTCTATTTCTCCCGTCTAAAGGCACTTTGATTAAAAGTCCCAATTTTCAATCGTTTGACGCTGGTCGCTCACACACCAAACTTAACAGATGATATCTTGGAGGCACTGATGGCTGGTTGCCCAACATTATGTCCTCTTGACCCTGTCCCCTCCTTCCTTTGCATGGTTGAGTTTTAACTTGCATTAGTGGATGCAGCGACGTACTGTGTTCACAGACAATGGTTTTCGGAAATGTTCCTGAGCCCATGCAGCAATGTCCATTACAGAATCATGTCTAATGCAGAGGTGCCTGAGGTCCTGAAGATCACGGCCTTGCCCCTTGCGTAAAGAGATTTCCCTGGATTCTCTGAATCGTTTAATGATGTTACGTTCTGTAGATTGAGATCCCCAAACCTTTTTATGTCAAGAAACATTATTCTTAAATTGTTGCACTATTTGTCTCGTCATCTCCGGAATGATCTTTTAATACCCAATCATGTTACTGACCTGTTGCCAATTGACCTAATTAGTTGTGTGACATTCCACCAGGTTTAGTTTTTTGGCATTATAAAACTTTTTGTTGGAACTTGGAAACAGGGTTGTATATGTGTTTTCCATTGCTGTCAGTCCTTTTTAGTAAATATGGACACTCCCAGTCATAACCACAACCCTTCTAAACCTGCTTTCTGGTAATTTCTGGAAGTTTGCGGCGGCTCTCTGAGTTTCCCCAACATGGTGGTCAACATGGTGGTGACACATGGCTACTAATTTCCTCAAAGTGGAGATTCTCCCTCTTCCCTCCCCTACTACGACCTACTGCTTCCCCCTCCCCTACTACGACCTACTGCTTCCCCCTCCCCTACTACGACCTACTGCACCCCCCTCCCCTACTACGACCTACTGCTTCCCCCTCCCCCACTACGACCTACTACTTCCCCCTCCCCTACTACGACCTACTGCACCCCCCTCCCCTACTACGACCTACTGCTTCCCCCTTTCCTACTACGACCCACTGCACCCCTCTCCCCTACTACCACCTACTGCACCTCCCTCCCCTACTACGATTCTGTAGTGGACATCGCTGCATGGGCTCAGGAACACTTCTGAAAACCATTGTCTGTGAACACAGTATATCGCTGCATCCACAAATGCAAGTAAAAACTCAACCAAGCAAAGAAGAAACCAGATGTAAACAAGATCTAGAACCGCCACTGCCTTCTCTGGGCCCAAGCTCATTTAATAAGATGGACTGAGGTGAAATGGAAAACTGTGAAATGGAAAAATTATTTTGGGGAATCATGGACCCCGCGTCTTCCGGACTAAAGAGAAGAGGGACCATCCCGTTTCTTATCAGCGTATATTTCAAAAGCCAGCATCCATGATGGTATGGGGGTGCATTAGTGCACATGGCATGGGTGACTTACACTTCTATGAAGGCACCTTTAATGCTGAACAATATATACAGGTTTTGGAGCAAAATGTCTTTTCCAGGAAAGGCCTAGCTTATTTCACCAAGACAATGCCAAACCACAATCTGTATGTATTACAACAGCATGGCTCCGTAGTAAAATAATCTGGGTGAGAAACTGGTCTGCCTGCAGTCCAGACCAGTCACTCATTGAAAACATTTGGCACATGAAAAATACAATAAAAAGACACCCTGAAATGTTGAGCTGCTGAAATCCTATATTAAGCTAAAGTGGGTCTATATATCAAGATAGAATGGGAAAACATTTCACTTTCAAAACTACTGCAATTGGTCTCCTTATTTCCCAAAGGCTTACAGAGTGTTGTTAAAATAAGAGGTGACACAACAGAGTGGTTAACAAGCCCCTGTCCCAACTTTGTGTTGCTGGCATCAAATTCAAAATTGCATTTATTTTTCCAAAAACTATTACAATTAAATACAGTTAGGTCCAGAAATATTTTGAAACTAACAACATTTTCATTATTCTGGCTTTGTACACCTCCACAATGCATTTGACTTTCAACTTTAATTCAAGTGGTTGAATAAAAATATTGTATGAAACGTTTAGGAACTGTAACCATTTTCATACACTGTCCCCTTATTTCAGGGGCTCAAATGTAATTGGACAAATGAACACAATCATAAATAAAATGTTCATTTTTAATACTTTGTCAAGAATCAATGACTGCTTGAAGTCTAGAACACATGGACATCACTAAACACTGGGTTTCCTCCTTTGTGATGCTTTGCCAGGCCTTTACTGTAGCTGTCTTCTGTTGTTGTTTGTCTGTGGGTCTTTCTGCCTTAAGTTTTGTCTTCAGCAATTGAAATGCATGCTCGATCAGGTTGAGATTAGGGGATTGACTCGGCCATTGCAGAATATTCCACATATTTGCCTTAAAAAACTCCTGGGTTGCTATCACAGTATGTTCTTGGTCATTGTCCATCTATAAAGTGAAGTGCCGTCCAATCAACTTCGCTGAATTTGGCAGAATCTGAGTAGATAATATATTCCTAAACACATCAGAATTCCTCTGGCTCCTTTTCTCAGAATGTACCAAACTGTTGATTCTGCCATTCCTAATGTTCCAGCTTTTGAGTCAATTGTCCAATTACTTTTGGTCCCTTAAAAAGAGGGGGCGACATAGTAAAGAGCTGTAATTCCTAAAACTTTCCTCCAATTTAGATGTGAATACCCTCAAATTAAAGAAGAATATACGTCATTATTTAACTGTAAGTTGAATATATTTTGGTGAACAGCCACAAAACAAAACTTGTGTCAGTGTTCAATTATTTCCAGACCTAACTGTACAGGGATAAATGATTAGTAAATCATTACATTCTGTTTTTATTTTAAACTTTTTTGGAAACGGGGTTGTACATCTGAATCTGTTAGTTGAAACTCTGTTATCCTCAATCACAGCAGCTGGATTTCTGACCCACTGGCCCAAGACAAAGAGCACAAACACAATTTAAAATACAAAAAATACAAATTATTTTCCCTACTTCAACACTGTGCATTAAGCCATGTAATAGCCAAATCCTTGTACTATTGTTCTAATTTTGTGAGTTGTTCATTTCTGCTGTTTACTGTCTAGTTTATTTGCTTTGGCAATGTGAACATCTGTTTCCCAATGAAGCCCTACATATACATTGAAATTAGGGAGAGAGATGGAGTAAGAAAAACGGAAGGAGTAATAAATGGAGGAAGTAATAACTGATGGAGTAATAAATGGAGGGAGTAATAAATGGAGGGAGTAAGAACCGAGGGAGTAATAAATGGAGGGAGTAATAACAGAGGGAGTAATAAATGGAGGGAGTAATAAATGGAGGGAGTAATAACTGAGAGAGTAATAAATGGAAGGAGTAATAACTGAGGGAGTAATAAATGGAGGGAGTAATAACTGAGGGAGTAATAAATGGAGGGAGTAATAACTGAGGGAGTAATAAATGGAGGGAGTAATACCTGAGGGAGTAATAAATGGAGGGAGTAATAACTGAGGGAGTAATAAATGGAGGGAGTAATAAATGGAGGGAGTAATAAATGGAGGGAGTAATAAATGGAGGGATTAATAACTGAGGGAGTAATAAATGGAGGGAGTAATACATGGAGGGAGTAATAACTGAGGGAGTAATAAATGGAGGGAGTAATAAATGGAGGGAGTAATAAATGGAGGGAGGGAGAGATGGATGGAGAGTGAAATGAGATACTTTTCTTTCTGCATGATTCTCTTAATTTAACCGAAAAGGATGCCCAGAGGCATTTTTGTGGAGCACAACTCCCATCCATCTGGATATTACAGGACAGCAGCTACCAGTCCATCTGGATATTACAGGACAGCAGCTACCAGTCCATCCCTTCAGTCATCCACCCACTGAAAGGGCAGTCATTTATGTCATAAATGTATCTCTTCTAAATATATTCCACCAGGGAAATCAATACCAATGTCATTGTGTCTGATGGGTGTAGAAGGGCTTCATTGCTTAGCGGTTGTACTTTACATGGTTCTCTACCTGAACACAGTCCACCAGGGGAAATCAACAGGTCTCACAACAAGAGAAAAGGGAAAACTGTCGAGAGCTTTCTCTGTCTATATCTTTCTCTCTCTCATTCATTCACTTTCTGTCTCGTTCTCTGTCTATTTCTCGCTCTCATTCATTCACTCTCAGTCATTTTCTCTGTCTATTTCTTGTCCTAACTTTCCGTTATGACAAGATAAAATGTCAATTTGTTTGAGCAGGACACACAAAATTGGTAATGGAGAAGGACCCCTAGTGGAAGGACTTTTTAAAGCAATGACAAAAGCGTGGATCAAGCTGAATTCTGGGTATTTTAGAGAAATGGGTGATATCCAGGGTTTTGTTAGAGGTATGTGAGGGTGGAATGTGTTTGATGCTGGGGGAGGAATTCATATTAGTTGATGTATTAAGTTAACAAAAATGAGTCACGGTAAAACACTGAACTTGGTAATTGTGTCCTGACATGTTTTGTTTGTTTGTTTGCTTGGGTTTTAGTTTGTTTTTGTTATTGTTTTGGTGTACTTGTGAACTGTTTTGGTGTAAAGTGAACTGTGGAGAAGATAAGTAGTGGACAGTACAGTTTTTGCATCTTTACTTGATACAACAAAGGTGTGTTAAAACAAAAAAAAGAAACATTCATTCACTATCTCTCTTTGTCTCTTTCACTCTCATTCATTCACTCACTGTGTCTTTCTCTGTCTATCTCTCGCTCATTCATATTCATTTACTCTCTGTCTGTCTCTCACTTTCTCTCATTCATCAGTCTGTTTGGCTCTCAATTCTGTTTGATATGGAGGAGGAGGAGTTGTAGGTGGTGTTGGAGGAGTAGGTGGTGGAGGAGGTGCTGGTGGGGGAGATGGTGGAGGAGGTCCTGGAAGGGGAGATGGTGGATGCAGTGGTGGAGGAGGAGATGCTGGAAAGGGAGATGCTGGAAAGGGAGATGCTGGAGGGGGAGATGGTGGAGGAGGAGATGGTGGAGGCAGTGGTGGAGGAGGAGATGGTGGAGGAGATGCTGGAGGGGGAGATGGTGGAGGAGAAGATGGTGGAGGCAGTGGTGGAGGAGGAGATGGTGGAGGAGGTCCTGGAGGGGGAGATGGTGGATGCAGTGGTGGAGGAGGAGATGGTGGAGGAGATGCTGGAGGGGGAGATGGTGGAGGAGGTGCTGGAGGGGGAGATGGTGGAGGCAGTGGTGGAGGAGGAGATGGTGGAGGAGATGCTGGAGGAGGAGATGGTGGAGGAGGTGCTGGAGGAGGAGATGGTGGAGGGGGTGCTGGAGGAGGAGATGGTGGAGGCGGTGGAGGAGGAGACAGTGAAGGCAGTGGTGGAGGAGGTGCTGGTGGAAGTGGAGGAGGTGGTAGTAGATGCAGACAGTGGTGGAAGAGGAGGTAATGGTGGAAGTGGAGGAGGTGGTAGTAGATGCAGGAGGTGGAGGAGTAGGTGGTGGAAGAGGTGCTGGAGGAGTAGGTGCTGGAGGAGGTGCTGGAGGGGGAGATGGTGGAGGAGGTCCTGGAGGGGGAGATGGTGGAGGAGGTGCTGGAGTGGGAGATGGTGGAGGAGGTGCTGGAGTGGGAGATGGTGGAGGAGGTGCTGGAGGGTATATGGTGGAGGAGGTGCTGGAGGGGGAGATGGTGGAGGAGGTGCTGGAGGGTAGATGGAGGAGTCAATGGTGGAAGTGGAGGAGGTGGTGGTAGTTGTAGGAGGTGGAGGAGCAAATGGTGGTAGTGGTGGAGGAGAAGAGGTAGACGAGCAAGTGGAGGAGGACGACGAGTGTGGGTTTTATTGAAAAACAATTGTATCACAAATGGCACCCTATTCCCCATGCAACACACTCAGCTGTAGTGAACTACCCAGTAGGGTGCCATTTAGGCCACAAGGGGATTCACTGCCTTCCACCCAAACACTGGCCCTGTGCTATTAATACAGATGGGAGACAAAATTATATTCCTATAATATCAGGCAAACACATTTAAGGACTATATTTGTAGGAGCTGAAATGTGCATAGATTGTATGGACATTCTAAAATTAAACTGAATACATCTACTGTTAAAGGGGAATTTCACCAAATTACAACTACAGAATATACTCGGTGATGTGCTTCGGGTCCCTGCTATTGTGAAAACAGCAGTGCTGACTGTTTTGAGTACAAGCTAGGACCCATTATCTCTATTCCTGTGTTGATTAGAAATAGAAGGAACCGTGAGCATGCAACCCATAAAGTAAAGTTGTCTAATCTGTTAACTGTAACACATCAACCTACTAGTCCAGGAACCCTTAATATATCTATTAAGCTGGCTTTACTTAATATCAGATCTCTCACCAACAAATAATTCTTGGTAAAAGACATTATAATATCCTACAACCTAGATTTTATGTTTCTCACTGAAACGTGGCTAACAGAAGATTCTAGTGCTGCACCCGAAAAATTTGGCTATATGAATACGTGTCGAAATGGTAGGAAAGGAGGAGGACTGGCTGCCCTATTCAAAGATACCTTCCAGTGCAAAGAAAATACACAAGGTAATTGTATTTCTTTTGAATACCTCTGTTTTACATTGAAGTGTACCCCCAACATTTTGTTTTGAACCATTTATAGACCTCCACGATATTCAGCAAATTTTATTGATGATTTTGCTGAACTACTCTGTGTTTTATCAGTTGATTATAACTTGTTTATTATTACAGTGGATTTTTAACATCCACATAGATAATAGTACAGACCATAATGCCAAATAACTTTTTGCACTACTAAACACTTTTGATCTCACTCAACATGTGAAAGAGCATACACACACTCAAGGACACATTCTAGATCTGGTTATCTCTAAAGGTCTGGATATTTCCTCTGTCATGGTTAAAGACTTGGCCCTGTCTGATCATTTCTGTGTCTTTTTTGATTCACTTATCACCCTGAATGTTCCAGTAAACTCTGTTTCTGTTAAGAAAAGGTACATTAATGAGAGTACCAATGCTCAGTTTATGGAAGCCATAGCTATCTCTCCAACAATAAGTGCTGAGTCAGTTGATGTACTCCTGGATCATTTTAATGCCAAAATATTGAATGTCATTGATCGTGTTGCACCGGTAAAGGTAAAGAAAACTATGAGCAAACAGAAAACACCATGGAGAACCACCATGATGGTAAGCTCCCTGAAAAGAGAATGTAGGAAAGCAGAACGTACGTGGAGGAAAACTAAACTTCAAATTCACTATGACATCTATAAACAAAGCCTTGGTAGCTTCAACAATGAGTTACACAGGGCCAGACAGCAACATTTATCAGGAATGATCAACAAAAATATCAACAATACCCACACTCTATTTGTCATGGTCGACACGCTCACAAACCCAATAAAGCAGATAACATCAGAACTCATGTCCCCTGTGAAATGTAACCCTAACCCTAGCCACTAAGACATAACTTGGTTATTATGTTGCATTTTAATACAATTGATCAAAATCCCTAGAAGAAACAGTTCAACATCTTAAAGCTTCCACTTGTTGTCTCAACACACTGCCATCAGACTTGACAATTATTTTTTTTAACTCTATAAAAATGGATCTACAGCAAATATTTAATAACTCTCAATCAGGCATTTTCCCAACGTCTCTAAAAGCACCTGCCATTAAGCCCCTATTAAAAAAGAGAACACTGAATGCATCTATAATGAACAACTATAGACCTGTATCAAATCTCCCTTTTAAAGCCAAGATCATTGAGAAGGTTGTCTTCAATCAACTCAGCAAGTTTGTGATCGCAAGCGGTCTCTTAGACAAATTTCAGTCAGGTTTGCGACCACACCACAGTACTGAAACTGCCCTGATTAAAGTTTTAAATGATATACGGCTGAATACTGATTCTGCAGCATTTGACACTGTAGATCATAGAACACTTATAGATAGGCTGAAAAATTGGGTAGGACTCTCCGTGACAGTCCTTGATTGGTTCAGATCTTATCTAGATGGCCGGAGATATTTTGTCACCATTGGTCATCATGAATCTGAAAGGGTGGCTATGACATGCAGAGTTCCACAGGGATCAGTTCTCGGACCGGTTCTGTTCAATCTCTATATGCTACCTCTGGGCCAAATTCTACAGAACAACAACATTAACTACCACAACTATGCCGATGATACTCAAATATATATGGTTTGCGAACCGTATGACAACAGCTCAATAGACTCTCTGTGTCACTGTATAGAGCACATAAATACCTGGATGAACCAAAATTGTCTACAATTAAACCAAACATTATTGTGTTTGGCAACAAAAATAAAAGAACAAATATTAGTAAAGAGCTGGATTCTCGGCCCCTAAAACCAGGGATCAACTGCTTAATCTTGGTGTTCTGATAGACTCAGACCTCACATTTAACAGTCATATCAAAGCGAAAGTCACCAAAACAGCATTCTATCATATAAAAAATATAGCCAGAATCAAAGGCTTGGTGTCCCAAAAAGACCAAGAGAAGCTCATCCATGCTTTATTTCTCATAGGGTTGACAACTGTAATGGCCTCTTAACTGGACTCCCCAAAAAGACTGTAAAACAGCTGCAGCTCATTCAGAATGCTGCTGCTAGAATGTTAACCAGGACCAAGAGAACAGAGCACATCACTCCGGTTCTTAAATCTTTGTACTGGCTTCCAGTCAGTTACAGAATAGATTTTAAAGTGGTGCTTTTAGTTTATAAATCTCTGAATGGTGTAGGACCCGAATACATTTCTGATATGTTTGAAGAATATAAACCGAGCAGGGTCCTTAGATCCATGAACACAGGTCAGCTAGCAGAGCCCAGAGTCCAAACTAAACATGGAGAAGCTGCGTTTAGCACTTATGCTGTACACAACTGGAATAAACTACAAGAAGATTTAGACATGCCCCAAACGTATACATTTTTAAATCCAGGTTAAAAACACTTCTATTCTCACGTGCCTATGACTGAGCACTTAAACTTAACCGCACTGTTTAGCCTTATAGCTTCCTATGTTTTCATCCAGTATTTTATCTTTATATGTTTTCTTATTGTATTTTCTATTATTATGATGTATTAATTTGTTTTCATGTTTTCATTGTTTTGATGTTATTGCACTTTCATATATTTTTCTTTGTAAAGCACATTGAATTGCTTCGATGTATGAATTGTGCTATATAAAAAAACTTGCTTGCTTGCTACTTAATGTACCAATAACTAATGTTAGCAATGATACATTTGCATCATATAAACCAAGATGTCTTGAACACAATCTGGAATTCGAATTGTGCGATAGAATATGTTACCAGGAACACCCTATTCCCTATGTAGTGCACAACTTTAACCAGAACCCTAGCACCCTATTCCCTAAGTAGTGCACAACTTTAAGCAGAACCCTAGCACCCTATTCCCTAAGTAGTGCACAACTTTAAGCAGAACCCTAGCACCCTATTCCCTAAGTAGTGCACAACTTTAACCAGAACCCTAGCACCCTATTCCCTATGTAGTGCACAACTTTAAGCAGAACCCTAGCACCCTATTCCCTATGTAGTGCACAACTTTAACCAGAACCCTAGCACCCTATTCCCTATGTAGTGCACAACTTTAAGCAGAACCCTAGCACCCTATTCCCTATGTAGTGCACCACCTTTATAAACCATTTAGCTGGACAACATACTGGCCCTGAATTCCAAGCATTCCTTTAGGCAGACAGGAAACCCTGACCTCCCCCTACACACAGACACACACACACAGACACACGCACACACAGACACACACACACAGATACACACAGACACACACACACACACACACAGACACATACACACAGACACACACACACAGACACACACACACAGCTGTTAGTAATATCTCTTCAGTGGGTCTTACAACCGTAAATGTTCATGGCACCTAGGCCTTCACTGACAAACACATTAGCAGAAATTCCACCAGAACCCCATATCCCCACCATGTCACATCCGCCCCACACACTCGGCCAATACCAGGTCAGAGAAAATTCTAGGGCTGCAACTGACAACTGTTCTGATAATTGATAATGTTGATTACTACTTCAATGAAACGATTAAATCAGAGAGAAAAAATGCATACATTCCAGAATTAAATGCAAGCGTTTTATTTAAAATAAATTAAAGTTTTCTGTGTTTTTCTCATCCTTTTACCATGCCATAATTTAAACAAATGTAGGCAGTAGTTATAAAACAAACAAAAACATGCAAAAACTAAAGGGATATCAAAATATAATTTTCAAAACTGTTGGAAAAGCATTCCAGGGCATCATGAAGTTGGTTGATAGAATCTTGTAACAGGCCCGGCGCCAGGCTGAGATTCTGGCATACTGTAACAGGCCCGGCGCAGGGCTGAGATTCTGGTATACTGTAACAGGCCCAGCGCCAGGCTGAGATTCTGGCATACTGTAACAGGCCCGGCGCAGGGCTGAGATTCTGGTATACTGTAACAGGCCCAGCGCCAGGCTGAGATTCTGGCATACTGTAACAGGCCTGGCGCAGGGCTGAGATTCTGGTATACTGTAACAGGCCTGGCGCAGGGCTGAGATTCTGGCATACTGTAACAGGCCTGGCGCAGGGCTGAGATTCTGGCATACTGTAACAGGCCTGGCGCCAGGCTGAGATTCTGGCATACTGTAACAGGCCTGGCGCAGGGCTGAGATTCTGGTATACTGTAGTCCCGGGCTGAGAAGACTGAGGGTCCAGTTTTACAAAAGAGGGGGCGTGTCTAATCCCTGCACTAGCGCCACCCCCACCAAGACGAAAAATGTAAAACCAATCGTAACTTGTGACTGTGATGACCAGACCTGGTGTAATACATATACCATCCGCTGTGTATATGGGGGAAACAAACTGAGGTGGCATGACTTTCTATCTGAGGGGCAATGCCCCCGTTTGGCCAACCCATAGAACCAGTCCAGTACTGTAAATGTTAGTGGACATTCCAGTAATGCATTTCAATGCCTCAACATTTCGGTGGAGAAATACAGAACTCACCAAATTTGACACTAATGGGTTAATAAATCAATGACGTGTTGAATGGTTCGCTACTCGGAGCTGCTCATCAACACACAAACTCAAAGTGCTCAAGTCGATCACGGGTTTGTTGGTGCGAAACTTGATGTTAATGTTAACTCAGCCTTGCTGCAGTCATGATTCATATTACTTAAAAACGTAACTCCACACAAATTATGATGAATGATGAATTTGTATTATATTAACTTGCTGTGCTAAGTACTATTTTTCTTCTGTCATCACGGATTCCTCTTTAAATGCTCAGGCATTACAGTCGCGCTCCCATGCCATGGGAATTCTGATTTGCAAATTTTGCAACAAACTGTTTTCATTCAATTCTTAAACGTGTACACCCAACTAATTGATAATGACATTCACTGCCAACAATTTTGATTATCGACATTACCGATTTTTATGGATTCGTTTTTGCAGCCATAGAAAATACACCAACACATACACAGCTCCTCTCTCTGCACCCACACCACCAACCATCAGTAAAGTATGTCTCTTTCTTTCTCACTCACTTTCTCTCTAATCTCCCCCTGTCTTCATCTAACTTAATTCCACATCCTTGTCTTTCAGCAAGTTACTGTGAGTGCTACAGAGGCTTGAACTCTCTTTGAAGAAATCGAATTTTCAGCCTGTAATGAGAACGAATGACCAGTCTGACTCAATACATTGTCATTTGTTCATTTGTAACTGATTGTTGACACAGAGAATGTCTTTATAATGGCACCTTGTTCCCTAAGTAGGGCCCAAAAGAAAATGTGCACTGAAGTAAACAGGGTGTAATTTGGGAGACAGCCGCTAAATGGATGTTTAGCATCCAGCAATATCTCATTGTCTGGTGTAGTGGTCTCTTGAACCGACCAGGCTTTCAGACATTGTAGAACTGACTGGGTCTTCAGAGACTGTAGAACCAACTGGGCTTTCAGAGACTGTAGAACTGACTGGGTCTTCAGAGACTCCACAACCATAGCTTCTGTCTCAACCTACTCACGACAATAGCTTCTGTCTCAACCTACTCACGACAATAGCTCCTGTCTCACCTATCCACATCAATAGCTCCTGTCTCACCTCTTCACAACCATAGCTCCTGTCTCACCTCTCCACAACAATAGCTTGTGTCTCACCTCTCCACAACCATAGCTCCTGTCTCACCTCTTCACAACAACAGCTCCTGTCTCACCTCTCCACAACAATAGCTCCTGTCTCACCTCTCCACAACAATAGCTTCTGTCTCACCTCTCCACAACAATAGCTCCTGTCTCACCTCTCCAAAACAATAGCTCCTGTCACACCTCTCCACAACAATAGCTCCTGTCTCACCTCTTCACAACAATAGCTACTGTCTCACCTCTCCACAACAATAGCTCCTGTCTCACCTCTCCACAACCATAGCTCCTGTCTCACCTCTCCAAAACAATAGCTCCTGTCACACCTCTCCACAACAATAGCTCCTGTCTCACCTCTTCACAACAATAGCTACTGTCTCACCTCTCCACAACAATAGCTCCTGTCTCACCTCTCCACAACAATAGCTCTTGTTTCATCTCCAAAGCAGAGAAAACTGACTGTGGTAGAAAGGCTGTCGTTCAGACAACTGAGAAACAGATAAAAAGGTCAGGACTGCGTGTTGCTTATAATGTTCTGTCTCCACTCTGATGATAATATTTCTAAATGGAAACCACAAATGTACTGAAGAGTACAACTTCCTTGTCTTCCCCTGCTTAAGCAACTTCTGTCTGACTCATAATAACTGAGAGGAATGGGAGAAGTGATCCTTTTAATCATTTCCATCTCAGCAGACTTATATTTTAGGGTGGCAGAGTTCAAATGAGCCTGGTCAGTCATTTGACTGAGAGTTAACTCATCAACTCACAGGGAATAATTTTGTTTCAACATTTTACTACCTGGAATGAGCTAGATGCCTTGAAGATTGATATTAAATTAACCACAAAGGGAAACAGCAGCTCTCTGCAGACTTCACTGCGGTATCATTAACCCTAATGTTTTACCTAACAATTAAATCTGGTACTATCCCCAAGGTTTGGAAGGCAGACAATGCCCCCCATCATGGAATAACTATTGCCCTACTGCCAAACTGTTTTTGTTCTTAACTAACAGTTTGGAATGTTTTGTTCATTCTCAGCAAAGACATTTCTTTCAGATGTGGTGATCTGGATGTATAAAGGGCAACACTGTGTTGCTCTTTTCATTAATCCGTAAAAGGCCTTCCATATCGATGACCACTCACAACAAATTTAGAAGCATTTACAATTGTTCTCACTCAACCTAATTTCACTTTGTAGCTTTCGACATATGAGTTACTGGGATGGAATTTGAACTTCACCTCATTTGTGGAACAATCTTTAAAAAATGTAATTAAAATAGCTTTAACACATTTCAGAAGTTCAATCACGGTGGACAAAATAAAATTTTCAGACTAATAGAACATAGGTTTTTTATCACTACTATAATTTGCTCTAGTTAAGAGTGTCTGCTAAGTGTTTAAAATGGTCATAATATAGTGTAAGGACTGTCTATATAGGGGCAGCCTACCCCAGGCCTTACAGCCAATCCCACCAGCCCTCTCCCTCCCACCTCCCCCCTGACACATGGCTCGACAGCAGTATAAACACGGACTTAACTGGAGAATAGAATGGAACCACTCTTCCTGTCTGTCCTTTGGTGGTCCAGACTTCCTGCTTGGCAAAATTAAATCCCAGATGAATCTCTGATTTCCATTCTGTAACACTCTCCCCTCCATCTCTCCCACACTCTCCCCTCCATCTCTCCCACACTCTCCCCTCCATCTCTCCCACACTCTCCCCTCCATCTCTCCCACACTCTCCCCTCCATCTCTCCCACACTCACCCCTCCATCTCTCCCACACTCACCCCTCCATCTCTCCCGCACTCTCCCCTCCATCTCTCCCACACTCACCCCTCCATCTCTCCCACATTCTCCCCTCCATCTCTCCCACACTCACCCCTCCATCTCTCCCACACTCTCCCCTCCATCTCTCCCACACTCTCCCTCCATCTCTCCCACACTCTCCCCTCCATCTCTCCCACACTCTCCCCTCCATCTCTCCCACACTTCCCCTCCATCTCCTCCACACTGTCTCTCTCCTCTTCAGTTCACCGTCTCACATTCCCCTCCATCTCTCCATCTCTCTAAGTCTCTATCCCCCTTTCTGTCTCTCTTCCATTCATCTCTCCCCATCTCTCGCACTCCCCTTCTCGATCCCCCCTCACTGTATACACTCTATCTCTCCCCCTTCGTCTCTTTCCATCTCCCTCTTTCTTTGTCTATCTCTGTGTTTGTTGCTCCTCTAGCTCTTGGGTCATTGATCACTGTCCCAGTCTGTCTCTCTGTTCACAGAGGACAGCTACTGTGCCCTGCCAGAGACACATAGAGAGAGGAGGAGAGAAAGGGTAAGATGGGATGAGAAATAGATGGAGAGAAGGAGGGAAGGAGGGAGAACAAGAAGAAGGAGTAGGGATGGACAGAAATCAGATTTGGGGGAAAGGTAAACAATGACTAAAATAGATTGACAGAAATAACACTAAAATGATAGGGGAGAGATAGATGAAGGGACAGAAAGACAAACAGAGATTCCCTGACTGTAAAGGGAGAGAAAGACTAACAGAGACTCCTTGACTGTAAAGGGAGAGAAAGACTAACAGAGACTCCTTGACTGTAAAGGGAGAGAAAGACTAACAGAGACTCCTTGACTGTAAAGGGAGAGAAAGACTAACAGAGACTCCTTGACTGTAAAGGGAGAGAAAGACTAACAGAGACTCCTTGACTGTAAAGGGAGAGAAAGACTAACAGAGACTCCTTGACTGTAAAGGGAGAGAAAGACTAACAGAGACTCCTTGACTGTAAAGGGAGAGAAAGACTAACAGAGACTCTTTGACTGTAAAGGGAGAGAAAGATGAACAGAGACTCCCTGACAGTAAAGGGAGAGAAAGATGAACAGAGACTCCCTGACAGTAAAGGAACAGAAAGACTAACAGAGACTCCTTGACTGTAAAGGGAGAGAAAGACTAACAGAGACTCCTTGACTGTAAAGGGAGAGAAAGACTAACAGAGACTCCTTGACTGTAAAGGGAGAGAAAGACTAACAGAGACTCCCTGACTGTAAAGTGAGAGAAAGACTAACAAATACTCCCTGACTGTAAAGGAACAGAAAGACTAACAGAGACTCCATGACTGTAAAGCTACAGCCAACCAGTGCAGCATGACAACTCCAGCCATCCTTCAAGCCAGTCAGCTAAACTAGTCCACCACTCAGTCAAACAGTCAGCTAAACTAGTCCACTAGTCAGTTAGCTAGTCAGCCAGTCAGCTAAACCAGTCCACCAGTCAGTCAGTCAGCTAGACCAGTCTACCAGTCAGTCAAATAGTCAGCCAGTCAGCTACTCAACCTGTCCACCAGACAGTCAGCCAGTCCACTATTTGGTCAACCAGTCATTCAGCCAGTCCACCATTAAGTCAGCCAGTCAGCCAGCCCACTATTTAGTTGGCCAGTCAGTTAGCCAGTTAGTTAGCCAGTTAGTTAGCCACTCAGTCTGTCCATCTGACAGTCAGGCCATCAGTCAGTCAGCCTAACTACCTGTACTACCATTCTGTAGTACACTGTAATCCATGTTCAGGCCCTCCTTGAGTGTGTTAGACACAGTCCCTGATTAACATGTTACAACACATTGCTATCCTATAGATGTGCCCTTCCGCAGAACATTCCTTCTCATTTCAGCGGTCTTATCTAATAAGACAGCTCACTGGTGCTCAGAGGGATTCTCTGCTATTCTACTGAGGAGAAAAGGAAGGGTTGTCTGAGTTGTACACTTTCTGTTTCCATTGCTCCCTTGGCCCGAGTTAGAAGAGACAACATAGTACCGCAACACTGTCTATACTGTCCAATTATATCAACACTCACACACACCTAAACACACACACTCTCACAGAAACATACACACACAAATAAGAAGATACAGAGTCTGCCACCAATTAACCCAAAAACTTTGATATGTTGGATCAACAACTTTGAGCAAGGCTGCCTTAATGTGAGTTTGTGTGTGTGTGTGTGTGTGTTTGCGCTGCACAATTTGGATAAAATATTGAATTATGATTTATTTGACTAATATTGCAATTATGGTTATGATTTGCGATAAACTGAAGAAAAATCGAGTTAAAGTTCAGTGTTTCCTATTTTACACTTATTACCAATTTGAAGGTGCATTCTCTGGTGAACTATTCATTTATCTGCTCATTGCAGTGGCGTTTGCAGTGTTTGCTATGTTTGTGCCGTTGCCATAGCTGGTTGGGCAACATTTCTCAACCCTTGAGGAAGAATAATTTTTGTTGGTACTGACATTGAAGCCGAAACTTTTAATATCCATTCTGTTGTGTATGTGGGACAATATATCTTGGTGCCACTCTGTAATTTGAAGCAGACGTCTACGCTAGCAGTTGCAGTGGTAACTCAAACTAACATTGAAAAACCAAAAAGTATTTAAACAAAATCGCTTATCATTCACCATTTTCAGAGCTAAAAATTGATTTTGATATTGCACATATATTATATTTCAATTATATTTTGTGTGTGTGTGTGTGTGTGTGTGTGTGTGTGTGTTTCAAGGTTTATTTGTCAAATGCACCGAACAACACAACATCATCCTGCACAATAAATATTTTGTGACATGGCACCTGACATCTACGTAGTGAGAGTTAAGAAGAAGAGTATATATGCAAAAATATAGCCAGACAGAAAATAATAATAAAATAAAGCAACAATATACATTATGAGACTGTACACTAGAAGCAATTTGAAGAAGAGTATGTAAACTGGCAGCAATCTGGGTAGTATTATTGATATAGCAGCAATCTGGGTAGTATTATTGATATAGCAGCAATCTGGGTAGTATTATTAATATAGCAGCAATCTGGGTAGTATTATTGATATAGCATCAATCTGGGTAGTATTATTGATATAGCAGCAATCTGGGTAGTATTATTGATATAGCAGCAATCTGGGTAGTATTACTGCTATAACAGCAATATGGGTAGTATTATTGATATAACAGCAATATGTGTAGTATTATTGATAAAGCAGCAATTTGGGTAGTATTATTGATAAAGCAGCAATTTGGGTAGTATTATTGATATAGCAGCAATTTGGGTAGTATTATTGATAATTTGGGTAGTATTATATAACAGTAATAGTATATGGCAGTAATATACATAACAGTGTGAACTAGCAGCAATTGATAGAGTTATTGAATATTACAGATACATATGATACATATGAGTGCAATAAGCTTATGAACGGTGGCATAGCACACTAAAACCGTGTGTGTGTGTGTGTGTGTGTGGTTAGGTAGATGAGTGTATGGCAGCGATAAACAGAGATGTATATTGTTTCATCCTATCTAATCTCAGCATGGTAAATGTCAGATGTCTGTGCCATTAAAGGTGACCAGTTAGAGGTGCCCTGATGAATAGAGCAGCCTACTCACCTGGACAGACTGTTATACATCATTAATACATCAGATATTGCAGGATGCTACATTTCACCAGGGCTTTATGCAACACTGTGAACAGTTGGACCCTTTGTAGGGAACAGGAAGCTCCGTACTCCACCCTCAGATGAAGCTCCGTACTACACCCTCAGATGAAGCTCCGTACTCCACCCTCAGATGAAGCTCCGTACTCCACCCTCAGATGAAGCTCCGTACTCCACCCTCAGAGGATGTCGCAGCCACGCCTGACTGTCCTCAGGAACTACTGATAGTCCACACTGAGAAACACTGTCTCACTCTCCTGTCATGTCTCACTCTCTAATCCTGTCTCCTTCTTCTGTCCTGTCTCCTTCTCTGGTCCTGTCCCACTCTACTCTCCTGTCCTGTCTCCTTCTCCTCTTTTGTCTTGTCTCCCTCTCCTGTTCTGTCTCCCTCTCCTCTCCTGTCTCCCTCTACTCTTTTGTCTTGTCTCCCTCTCCTGTTCTGTCTCCCTCTCCTCTCCTGTCTCACTCTCCTCTCCTGTTCTGTCTCCCTCTCCTTTCCTGTGTCCCTCTCCTCTCTTGTCTCCCTCTCCTGTCCTGTCTAGTCTCCCTCTCCTCTCCTGTCCTGTCTCACTTGAGGTTCCTCACAGAGGTAACAGTGAGGGTAATAGCTATTGAATAAATAGGAGCAGGAAAGACCATTTCAATAAAACAAACAATCACTCAACTCTATTTATAAATCCCCTTTACATCAGCTGTTATTATAATGTGCCTTAGAGCTGTTACACCTGTCTTCCTCAACGCTGATGGATAACGTCCAATGACACAATTTCATTCTAACACCTTAATCAACTGTGAGAGAATGTTTGCAGGGTGTTGTAGAACCTGTCTTCTCAGAAGCCTGGCTGAGCCCGGCTCCGACAGGTTAATAGCAGAGTGCTACGTTAATGACAGGGCAAATGTGGAGGAGCACTACATCTTAAACCAGCACACACTCACACAAACACACACACTCACACACAGACACACAGAAAAGCAAGACATGAGGCTGATTTAGAACACTACTGCTCTGACTGATCATGGCCATATATAACAGGTCACTGACCGATCATAGCCATCTATAACAGCTCTCTGACTGATCATAGCCATCTAAAACAGGTCTCTGACTGATTATAGCCACCTAACAGGTCTCTCACTGACCATAGCCATCTATACCAGATCTCTGATGGATTACAGCTATCTATAATGACTCTGACTGATCATAGCTATCTATAACAACTCTCTCACTGATCATTGTCATCTATAACAGGTCCATAATCCCCTGCCATCCAACTCCTCTGGCCTCGCATTACACACATTTTAAATTTTACTCATCAGACGCACTTATCCAGGGCCACTTAGAGTACCCACACACACCACACACACACCACACACACACCACACCACACTCACACACACACACACCACATCATACCACACTCTCACACACACACACACAAACCACACCACACACACACACCCACACACACACACACACACAGACACACACAGACTCACCTGCAATAAACTGTACACCCCCGGCCACGCGTCCGATGGTCCTGGAGATTAGGTCTGATATGCAGCATCCCATGAGAGCTGTGAGGGCCACCAGGAGCAGCAGGCCACAACCTGTCCCTGTCACCACCGTACAGATCCTCCACTCCAGGCTGGGGATGCCCTGGAATGAGGCGTAGCGCCCACACTGCTCCAGCATGACCGTGGCCTGGCGAGCCTCATCCCGCACCGGGTACGAGCACCGCCGGAAGGTGCCAAACGAGACGGGCTTGTCCATCTGGGATCCCAGTAGCCAGTACGGCATGAAGAAGCCCACACAGGATGCTGCCGCACAGGCCAGAGAGAGGAGAGTCCAGACAACCCCTGCACAGGTCAGGCTGGTTGCCATGGTGACTGATGGGTCACAGCTTCACTTGTGTAACTAGAACCAGCTGTTGAGGAGTACCCTTGGATCAGTCAGGGGAGTTGTGGAAAATGTTCTTTTATCTTCTTTATTTCTTTACCACACAAACGCTAAACTTTAACCCTAGCCCTTGTTGACTTTACTACATTTACATTTACTACATAAACTTTACCGATTATAAGACAGTAACACCATGTGAGTGTCCTCCTCTTTCCCCCTGTGGAGAGAGAATCAAAGATCAGCATAATTCATTCATTAACAACAGCTAACACTGCTCAAAATAACTATGAAAAAATAGTCATGTTGGCTATTACAAAATGCATTTTGCATCGCACTTCATTAAAATGTATTCCTTCAAAACTACAAGCTGCTGCATGGGCGAAATTCTACCAAGCAGAGAGAGAGAGAGAAACGTGGGGAGGGTGTGAGGTTGAACACTACAGCACCAGTCTATCGAGAATGTGATGGAATTCGTTTTCATCTCTTTCTCTCTCTCTCTTTCTCTCTCTCTCGCTCTCTCTAACTCTCTCGCTCTCTCTCTCTCTCTCTCTCTCTCTCTCTCTCTCTATACATACACAGACAAAGATAGAGAGAGAGAGAACAGCTTATTAATTAATGATTACATCCTCCGCGTTGAGTAGAATAAGCTGATTCTCATTATTGTAAGTAAGATTTCGATTGGTTAATAATATATTCCTGCAAAGGCTTTAGAATAGGAGAATAATTATCGCTTTTACGCCTGATGATTTTTTTTGACACAAAAGTCGATACCTTCGTATAAAACGTTTAGCACGCTCTTAATCAAGCATGGTCCTCCATACCCCGTACCGCACGCTAACTGTGCGGGACACCGGAGTCTGGGATAAGGCTGTGTGACAGGTCGGAGTCGGATAAATAAGAACAGCAAAATTCCGAAGGCATTCAAATTAACGTCACTAAACATATGAAGACAACTTACATTTTAAAAGGCCTCATAAACATCAGTTGTTAGATCATTCTCGCTAGGATCGTTATTTCAATTTGCGGTGAAAAACAAATATAGCCTACCAAAGTTGAAACTTTCCTGATGGAAAATAATCATAAGCGTGATCCAAAAGATACGAAATCTGATAGGAAAAAACTGCCACGTTTCCTTCTTTTTTAGAAATATATAAATTGCGAATAGAAATCCCCAAAATATGAGCTCTTTATGTGACTATAGCTGGAGAAACGCTGTGAGTCGGACGGTACAGTCGTATCCATGTAGCGAGAGGCTGCGTGGAGGTGGCGAGGGACGCGAGCTGAGAGTCTGTGAAACAAGCTCGGGAGGGGTCCATCCATCACATAAATCTCCACCCAGAGGCGGGCTTGTTCTGCTCCACTATCATCACACACTCACGCACACACGCACCCACACACATAAAGAAAAAAAAATGAAAGAATAGACAGATACATCTCAGTTCACCCAGAACTAAAATATGACATAAAAAATGTATATAAAGCAGTCCACGAGAGATGAGTTAGAAATATGTTTTTTTCTTAATCACCTACGGCCAATGACTTGATGGGTCTGTCATGCCAAATAACGTGTCCCTGCCCCGCAGGCCACCTACAGTCTGTAAGTGTTTTACTGATAGAGAAGAGGCCAACCAGCCTAAGATAAATGAAGCGCGCGCGCGTGTCTGTGTGTGAGGAATAACCCCTAGAAGCTATAACCTTGTGTTCTCCTCTAATGAGAAGACAAGTGTACTCAGAGCAGGACACGGACTGCCGTTACTACGTAACAGCCGCGTGTCACTGTCTGTATCCCTGTCCCACGTCTTTATTCGATGGTGTTCAGAAGTTTTTATCTGCTGGTCTGGTCTGCTGGTTTTATCTGCATGATCCTTCCTGGGCAAAACACTATGTACGAAGGCAAGGTATAGACAACATAAACAAATTATACCTTGATGTTATTAAGGGTTAATAAACAACAGTGGTTATAAGGAATAAGTAAACAAATAGCATACATTTTAATGTGTATTAGAAAATTAGTTCGTAGCTAATTAAATGACGAGATTTTCAATGATATCTCCGTAAACTCAAAGCGGAATCAAGTTTTAGCATTTTCTGTACCTTCCCGGACATGTGTTCCAGACGTACCAACCATCTTCCTGGTAGTTGACGTGGATGTGTTTACAAGTTCACAATGGCTGAGAATAAAATAAACATATCAAATGACACTGCTGTAATTCAGAATAGCGGCAATGTGCCTTCTCAGCAGAATAACCCGCTGTCTCGAAAACTAAATAAAATTCTAGAGACCCGACTGGACAATGACAAGGTAAGACCAACTCGAGTCTAGTTTTCAGCAATGCAATTATGTTGCTGTAGCTCTAACGCGTTATCATCCAGTGTAAGGTGATTGGCAGCGATTCTAGATTCAGTGCATAGTTATTTCCAGTTCACAACGTACCCTGCTAAATTCTGTTACAATGCGTTCTTAGTTATACCATTTATACCAGTTAACAGTGTCGTTTTTTATCTGCAGTACTATCTGATGTCGCTAGCTCGTGTTATGTATTTATGTATTGTACATTATATCGTCCATTAGGACATGTTGGAGGCTCTGAAAGCTCTGTCGGTGTTCTTTACGGAAAACAGTCTACGGACGCGAAGGAATCTTCGGGGGGATATCGAGAGACGGAGCCTGAACATCAACGAGGAGTTCGCCAGGATTTTTAAGGATGTGAAAGAGGTAGCTATCGTTTAGTTAGATAAAATACAAGGGTCTGAATGCATTTGCCTTCAAGCTATTCCTTTAATCTTGCAATAATAAGCTGTTTAGATTGTATAGCACGTTGCATGCAGGGACGGTATTTTAGACTTTTGAAATGGTTGGGTTTGAGCGTTGCTTGTTGGTAAGGAGAAAGTGCCCTCCTTTCTGCAATATAGACAGGCACCATGGTCTTGTAGTGGATGTGTGCTTCAACTTGAAGCCAGTAGATTGAGTAGACTAGTGTTCAATTTGAAAGGTTGAATACCGGACGGACCGTAGCATTCCTGGTGTGGGATGATAAGTACCTGGATTCATACCTGAGGCACTTCCAGTGTGAGGTAAGGTGGTACCCAATGAATGTTATATAGCACCACATTGATGTTTAAAGAAAACCACAGGGTGTCTTCTAGGCTCAAACCAAGGTTATTGACACACTGGGACGGGGGACACAGTGGACTTGTCAGCCATGATGGCGAGTGGGCATTTCTCCCCTGCAGTAAGAGCAGCTCTGTCTTGTTGAGTTAGTGCTTGTGGTGGTGCGCTGACAACCCTGAGACATTAAGCAAATAGTGGGTGTAGAGTCTAGGATCTGATGGTTCACAGTGTCAAAGCCAGCAGACAGATCTAGAAGTGTGAGGTCAGAGGAGCAACAGATTGCCTGGGTAGAACAGTTTCCTTTGAGACACCCCTCGTGTGATGCCACACTAGTTTGAATCCGAATTATTGTGGTAAACAGTAAAGTCATCGTCGGCAGTTTAAACTCAAACTGAAACCACCAGACATGTGAACAAATGTGCTGGAAACAAGGCTAGTTTTGGTAAAAAAAAAAAAGATTCACAGGAAATGAATAATTCCATGTTCTGCTCCAGTAGGTGAACTTTGCACTGGTACTGTGCGTGCCCGACCCGATCCAAATGAAAATCGTGTTTTTATGTAGTACTTGCTTACGCTGTCTAGAACTGCACATTGAACCTAGGTTGCCTTGCAACCCCAAATGTCTGCCAAGCGAACGTTGACAAAAGCACAGATTTGAACTCATACTGGACAGTGCGTTGTTGGGGTTAGAAAAGTTTTTCATAATTGTTTCTGATGAATGTCCTGAATGGGTTCGAGCCCAATAATGAGCTGTCTTCATCAGCCACTGTGCAGTTCAATACCAGGCCATGATGGAGCCAGTCAGGATTCTCTGGATGGTGTTTGATGAGACCCAGGGCAGGTTTGCCCCCCTGATGGAAACGCTGCTGTTTTTCCACATGGTTCTGAAGGAATGGGGAGAAAAGGCTTCTGTCTCGCCAGCCTACCCCCCAGCTCAGACTTCTGGGGAATTTTACTGTGCAGGGAGTGCAATGAGAAAATCCTTCAGTGCCTCTAAGGCTGCTGTTGTCCTCTTGGTAGCCTCCCCGATGACCTTTCTCCTTGCCTGGTCATCAATTTTGGAAGGATGTCCAAATCTTTGCAATGTCCTGGTGGTGCCATCTTGCCTCCACTACTTAATAATGGCCTTCAGCCAGGGGTGTAGAATTAGGGTGGGACAAGAGGTCATGACCCCCCCAATATTACAAACAAATCAATGTGACCCCCCTGGAAACAAATGAAAATCCTGGGATCCATTGACCCTGACCCCCAATAAACAATACAAACCTACGCCGTAGCCTTCAGCGATGCGCATATAGGGAATAAAAGACAGACAGATACAAAAGCAAACCTGGGTGTAAACAGCGTAGATAATCTCACTTAAAAATAGAGATCATAGCCTACATAGTGTGCTATTAAACTGAATATAAATTGAGTTTAAGTTCACTGCCAATTTGAAAATGCAGTGTCAAAACATTTAGTCCAACTGTTCGTTTAGCTACTCATTTAATGTGTTTGCTATGTTTGTGCTGTTACCATAGCTAGTTAGGCAAAATGTCCCAAATTAAGTATGTTTGTAGGTACCGACACTGAGGCCGAAACTTTTAATAACCACTCTATTGTGTATATGGGACAATATCTTGGTGCCACTCGCATACAGCACCTGCAAGAAAAACTATTACAGATTTACGATGCCCACATTTCATTCACTTTTTTTGGAGCTGAAAATCACGCAAGTTGGCCATTTGGATATTGCGCATGTCGATATCGCAATTTCGATTATAATTCAATGAATCTCCACCTGCATGTTGCCTCATCAGTGTCTTGGGTTCAGTATCTTACAATGGTGTAGAACTACTGTCTTCAGTAGTGTTGTGCAGGTTTGAAGGTGCGGTTTGTGCAGTTTGCACGGTTTGCTCGGTTTGGGCGTTTTGGGCGGTTTGGGTGGTTTGGGCGGTTTGGGTGGTTTGCGTGGTTTGGGTGGTTTGGGTGGTTTGCGTTGTTTGCGTGGTTTGCGTGGTTTGGGCGGTTTGGGTGGTTTGCGTGGTTTGCGTGGTTTGGGCGGTTTGGGCGGTTTGGGCGGTTTGCGTGGTTTGGCCGGTTTGGGCGGTTTGGGTCAAGCGGTTCACGCTGTTTGAGTGCTGTCCTGCGGCTCCAACGGTTGTGTCAGTCAACATCCAACCTAAAAACCATGTTGTTATTTACTGTCTAGAAGCTGGAGAGTGTGGTCTGACCAGCCCTTATGTTGTTATTTCCTGTCTAGGAGCTGGAGAGTGTGGTCTGACCAGCCCTTATGTTGTTATTTACTGTCTAGAAGCTGGAGAGTGTGGTCTGACCAGCCCTTATCATGTTGTTATTTCCTGTCTAGAAGATGGAGAGTGTGGTCTGACCAGCCCTTATCATGTTGTTATTTCCTGTCTAGGAGCTGGAGAGTATGGTCTGACCAGCCCTTATCATGTTGTTATTTCCTGTCTAGAAGCTGGAGAGTGTGGTCTGACCAGCCCTTATCATGTTGTTATTTCCTGTCTAGAAGCTGGAGAGTGTGGTCTGACCAGCCCTTATGTTGTTATTTCCTGTCTAGGAGCTGGAGAGTGTGGTCTGACCAGCCCTTATGTTGTTATTTACTGTCTAGAAGCTGGAGAGTGTGGTCTGACCAGCCCTTATCATGTTGTTATTTCCTGTCTAGAAGCTGGAGAGTGTGGTCTGACCAGCCCTTATCATGTTGTTATTTCCTGTCTAGAAGCTGGAGAGTGTGGTCTGACCAGCCCTTATCATGTTGTTATTTCCTGTCTAGGAGCTGGAGAGTATGGTCTGACCAGCCCTTATCATGTTGTTATTTCCTGTCTAGAAGCTGGAGAGTGTGGTCTGACCAGCCCTTATCATGTTGTTATTTCCTGTCTAGAAGCTGGAGAGTGTGGTCTGACCAGCCCTTATGTTGTTATTTCCTGTCTAGGAGCTGGAGAGTGTGGTCTGACCAGCCCTAATGTTGTTATTTACTGTCTAGAAGCTGGAGAGTGTGGTCTGACCAGCCCTTATCATGTTGTTATTTCCTGTCTAGGAGCTGGAGAGTGTGGTCTGACCAGCCCTTATCATGTTGTTATTTCCTGTCTAGAAGCTGGAGAGTGTGGTCTGACCAGCCCTTATGTTGTTATTTCCTGTCTAGGAGCTGGAGAGTGTGGTCTGACCAGCCCTTATGTTGTTATTTCCTGTCTAGGAGCTGGAGAGTGTGGTCTGACCAGCCCTTATGTTGTTATTTACTGTCTAGAAGCTGGAGAGTATGGTCTGACCAGCCCTTATCATGTTGTTATTTCCTGTCTAGGAGCTGGAGAGTGTGGTCTGACCAGCCCTTATCATGTTGTTATTTCCTGTCTAGAAGCTGGAGAGTGTGGTCTGACCAGCCCTTATGTTGTTATTTCCTGTCTAGGAGCTGGAGAGTGTGGTCTGACCAGCCCTTATGTTGTTATTTCCTGTCTAGGAGCTGGAGAGTGTGGTCTGACCAGCCCTTATGTTGTTATTTACTGTCTAGAAGCTGGAGAGTGTGGTCTGACCAGCCCTTATCATGTTGTTATTTACTGTCTAGGAGCTGGAGAGTGTGGTCTGACCAGCCCTTATCATGTTGTTATTTCCTGTCTAGAAGCTGGAGAGTGTGGTCTGACCAGCCCTTATCATGTTGTTATTTCCTGTCTAGGAGCTGGAGAGTGTGGTCTGACCAGCCCTTATCATGTTGTTATTTCCTGTCCAGGAGCTGGAGAGTGTGGTCTGACTAGCCCTTATCATGTTGTTATTTCCTGTCTAGAAGCTGGAGAGTGTGGTCTGACCAGCCCTTATCATGTTGTTATTTCCTGTCTAGGAGCTGGAGAGTGTGCATGAGGATGTCCAGGCTATGAGTAGCTGCTGTGAGGAGATGACCAGCAGATTAAAGGTACAAACTTCATTCTTCACAACATTACCAGGTCTTAACCTCTACATACATGACTGTAAACCATGTATGAAGAGGTTAAGACATTTTGCAGGAGCTACTATCCAGAGCTATTTACGTTAGTGAGTTCATACATTTTAATGGATGCCCTCCCTATGAACTGTTACCATCTCCCTGGCATTGCAAAGCCTTTACAAACCATACCTTTTAGCGTAAAGAAGTGTTTTTGGAGTGACTGGTCATTAATGGATTTGTTTAAACAGGCTGCCAAGGAACAGACCCAGGACCTCATAGTGAAGACCAACAAACTGCAGGGAGAGAAGTGAGTAGACTAGACCCACTCAGACACTCAGTTATGTATGTCTATTCTTGTGGGGCCCCGAAAAGAAAATCCCAGGTTCCTTATCCTTAATCCCAACTCTAACCTAGCCCTAACACTTATTAACTTGCATGGCTAAACTTAACCTAGCCCTAATTAGGGTTGGGTATTATTTCAAATTCATCATTTTTGCTATTTGAATCCAGTTCTTATTCCAAAAGTTTTGGGAGAGAAGAAATAAAATATATTTCAAAAAGGAAAATATGCCTCACTTTTATTTTTTGCAACATTTAAGCTGTAGTTTGTCAACTGTCAATGGCGACAGGATTCAGGAAAGTTTATTTTCCCCTTCATTTATATAAAAAAAATGAATATTCTTTCTTATAAGGAATGATCACTATTGTAATAAGCAGGCTTCCTAGTTTTAAAGAAAGTTACAAGCAAGCTGGGTAGATTGCATTAATATACCCATAGACCAGTTGCTAGGTTATACCATATAACAATAATTATGATATACAGCTCCGGAAAAAAGTACATTCACTGCACCTTATCTCTTAATTTGAACTTAATATCTCTTCTGTTCCTCACTCAAAACCTTTCTTTTTAACTTTGGAAATAGAAGAAAAAGGTGCAGTGGTCTCTTAATTTATTTAGGCGCTGTATATTATGGTAAACTAGCTAGCTTGGTGTCCATGTATGTGAGTATAGAATTCTCACGTTAGCTAGGTAGCTAGGTTAGCTTGCCACCAGCCTGTCGCCCTCCACATTGGCTAGCTCAGTGTGGATACTATTGATGTCTAAGTGACAATAAGTTGCTATTAAGTTAATATTTGAATATAACTCCAATATATATACAAAAATAATAAGAAATGCAATTCGGATAGTATTATAGAGGAAGATTGACAGCCGTACTGTGTTTTGTGTACCAGAGCGTGAGACGTTGCTTCTGTTAGTTTTATCTGGGACGTTATTGAGGCTGGAACTGGAAGACCGCAACACATCAGACACAGTGCATTCCTTCAAATTCACACTGTGTTGAAGTAAATACTTCATCTTATTGGAAGTGCTTCCTCCCTTGCACAAAATATTTTTATTGCAGGTCTTACATTTAGCTGTGTCATTAAAACTTTTGTGAAGCTAAGCTAAATCTTTGAGCTTTTGCTGTGGTCAGCCGTGGCCAGTATGTAAACAGATGTCTCTTCTCAGTTCTCACATGCCTGCATTGTTGACATAGTGAAATTACGTGACATTAGGTCCGCGGTCTGCGTAGCAGGTGCTGGAAGATAAGCACAAGTTTTATAGACCGTAAAACGCGCGACTGAAATGCAAATGTTCGAAACCGAAGCAGAATATCTTTTCCAATCCACGATTCTTGGAAATTTGAAACCGGTTCTTGATACCTAACCTAAACCTACCTAACCTAAACCTAACCTGTAATTCTTAAACCTTCAAGCAGCATAAATTAATCCATATTCTCCACCGACCCCATTTTCATATCAGGTGACCCCACATGAGGCTGCGACCCCTAGTTTGGGCACCTCTGCCTTAGAGGGACCAGCCAAATATCCTAATAAGGGCAGTTTTTTCATATTTATTAATTCAGTCATTCATTGGATCTGTGCTACATGTGTAATTTCATGAGCTACTGAGAAGAAGTGGACTGGACTCAGGAAGGGAAATTGAGTAAACACTGAGGTTGTTCACAAAAAAACACTGCACAGTTTAAGGTTAATAAACTAAAATAGTAGGTTTTGAAAAAGCATCTGAGCAGAGGTCCAACTTCCCGTTTCAGGCAGACAGCTAGGTTGAAGAAGACTGTAAAACAACCAGATGGAAGGTGGTGGTTGTACAGCTTTGCTGGATTAATTGATTAACTATTTCTTATGTTAAATGTGAATTTGTTTTACTGTATTTAAGTTTTCTACAGTATGCATGCTTTGACTGTGACAAATTTAGGTGTTCCTCAATGGCTTGGTCTGTGTCCCAATAGCACCCCATTCCCTTAAATGTGTTGGATCAAGGCTCATATCTGTGAGGACAAGCTTGCAATGTTTTACACTCATCATCATCATCATCATCTTCCGCTTATCCGGGGCCGGGTCGCGGGGGCAGCAGTCTAAGCAGGGATGCCCAGACTTCCCTCTCCCCAGACACTTCCTCCAGCTCTTCCGGGGGGACACCGAGGCGTTCCCAGGCCAGCCGGGAGACATAGTCCCTCCAGCGTGTCCTAGGTCTTCCCCGGGGTCTCTTCCCGGTGGGACGGGACCGGAACACCTTCCCAGGAATGCGTTCCGGAGGCATCCGAAACAGATGCCCAAGCCACCTCAGCTGACCCCTCTCGATGTGGAGGAGCAGCGGCTCTACTCTGAGCTCCTCCCGGGTGACCGAGCTTCTCACCCTATCTCTAAGGGATCGCCCAGCCACCCTGCGGAGAAAGCTCATTTCGGCCGCCTGTATCCGGGATCTTGTCCTTTCGGTCATGACCCAAAGCTCATGACCATAGGTGAGAGTAGGAACGTAGATTGACCGGTAAATCGAGAGCTTCGCCTTGCGGCTCAGCTCTTTCTTCACCACGACAGACCGATACATCGACCGCATTACTGCAGAAGCTGCACCGATCCGTCTGTCAATCTCCCGTTCCATCCTTCCCTCACTCGTGAACAGGACCCCTAGATACTTAAACTCCTCCACTTGAGGCAGGCACTCTCCACCAACCTGAAGTGGGCAAGCCACCCTTTTCCGACTGAGGACCATGGCCTCGGATTTGGAGGTACTGATTTTCATCCCCACCGCTTCACACTCGGCTGCAAACCGTCCAAGTGCATGCTGAAGGTCCTGGCTTGAAGGGGCCAACACGACAACATCATCCGCAAAGAGCAGAGACGAAATCATGTGGTCCCCAAACCTGACACCCTCCGGCCCCTGGCTGCGCCTAGAAATTCTGTCCATAAAAATTACGAACAGAACCGGTGACAAAGGGCAGCCCTGCCGGAGTCCAACATGCACAGGGAACAAGTCTGACTTACTGCCGGCAATGCGGACCAAGCTCCTGCTTCGGTCGTACAGGGACCTGACAGCCCTTAGCAAAGGACCCAGGACCCCATATTCCCGAAGCACTCTCCACAGGATGCCGCGAGGGACACAGTCGAATGCCTTCTCCAAATCCACAAAACACATGTGGACTGGTTGGGCAAACTCCCATGAACCCTCCATCACCCTGTAGAGGGTATAGAGCTGGTCCAGTGTTCCACGGCCTGGACGAAAACCACACTGTTCCTCCTGAATCCGAGGTTCTACTATCGGCCGTATTCTCCTCTCCAGAACCCTGGCATAGACTTTCCCGGGGAGGCTTTACACTGTAATATGGATAATTATTGCTATTCCATGTGGTTCAGACACTGGTTTTATTTATTAGCCTGGTTTCTGTTAGTTGGTGTCTGTTCTATGGATTGTAAATTACATAGTTAGCCTAACCAGGTTGCCCTTGGAAAAATGAAATAAACTTTCCTGTTTGAAGGGGAGTGTTGAAAAATTCATAAGAAGTATTGAACTAGTCCCCATCATAGAAGCCTTGGATGAGGAGGCCATCATCATCAGCCTAATGATAGCTGTCTTCTGTGTTTGTCATGTCTTGTGATTTGGCCCTGAATATCAATATTTTAACAGACTCATTTTAGCTCAGGAACATCACTACAGTTTAGTTGTTCAGTTTGAGTTTGTGTGTGTTTGTGTGTAACTTAGTGAGTGAGTGAGATGGGTGTTGTGCTTGGTGAACATTGATTGACACCTCCTTGAATAACAAAGCCATCAGACATCTAGCTGTCCCGGTTTTGGCTTTCATCATATTGGCTGTCAGAAAGTGAATGGCTGGACACCCCTCCTGAAGGTTCTTCTGGACCAGGAGAGGGATGACGGAGAGAGGGATGAGAGAGAGAAGGATGATGGAGAGATGGATGACGGAGGGAGGGATGACAGAGGGAGGGATGACAGAGAGAGGGATGACAGAGGAAGGGATGACGGAGAGAGGGATGAGAGAGAGTGGGATGATGGAGAGGGATGAGAGAGAGCGGGATGATGGAGAGGGATGAGAGAGAGCGGGATGATTGAGAGGGATGAGAAAGATGCGTGACAGGGATTAGAGGCAGTGAATGAAATGAGCGGGGTCTGGGGGGGTCAGAGATCCTCCATAAGTCTATAGGGACCCCCCCATAATATTTATTTATTTTGGGGGGTTTCTCACAAAAATTTATTTTAACGCTCATTAAAATCAGACTAAGGACATCAGTAATGAGATTGTGAAAATTATCGGTCTTCAAGGACGCTTTATAGTTTGCAGCAATTATGTATTTATTTGCTGGCCTGTGGCTGTGGACAGACACCCTACACCTGACGTTATCCTCCTAAGTCGAAAGGGGGGTGTTTGTGTGAGAAGGGGTGGGTGAAAAGAAGATGAGGGGGGGTTGTTGGGTGTCTGGGATGTTGAGTAGATATACACTGCCACCATGCTGACAAGGTCCTAAAGTTCTCTAGGTCAGAGGTCATGGGAAGCCTCTTGGCAAGGCATTGCTGTCTTCAAATTAATTTTTTTAAAGAAAAATTTCAGTCTTATCCGGTTTTTGCCGGACCGCGTAAGCGGAGCCGGCCAAGAAGAGCGAATGTCTCTGAGTGAGTGAGTGACCGACCGACCCTTGTTAAATAGTGTAGTGGTTAGATAAGCAGACCTGTAAACTATAGGTCCCACGTTCAGATCTCCTCACAGGCAAAGTGAAGTATGCATTATGAATTATTCCGTATTGACGAAACTTCGCTGGCTAAAACTTTCAGTATCTACATTATAGTAAGCCTGAAATAAAACAGTTTACGGTTATGTTGGGACTATTTCTTGTGTATTTTCGAAGTATCCATCCATGCATTTGGGTCAGGATAGAAAAACACATTTGCTGGCTACAACATTACATTATAATTACGTTATAGTAAGCCTTAACTAAAACTGTATACAATTATATTGCGACTGTTTCTGGCATGGAAAAGTTAATCTTCAGTCTCGCTAGCAATTGCAAAATGTTTATGATTATTCCTAGGAAGTTAGTAGATACTAGAAAGCCTATTACTGGCTAATAAGCTGTGAAAAAGGCCAGTGGAATAGGCGCTATGTTGGAGGTAAACTTAATAAGACATTTTAGAATCTCGAGAGGGCAATGCTTTCTATTGCGGGCCAGCTGAACTAGGCTTGCCTGCTTTCTTGTTTGTCAATTCAGATAAAGTGTTTAATGTCAGTGCATGTGTCTGTCTCTGTGTGTGTGTGTGTGTGTGTGTCTGAGTGAGTAAATTGCTAGCAAAGTGGCAGCTGTGATAAAAAAAAGGCCTAATCCTTGCTTCTCTTGCAAATCTTGCCTTCTCTAGCTGGATGACAGCAAAGATCCACCTGACTAGAAAAGGACAGACTGATTGACTGAGAGAATCACTGAATGACATGGAGGAATTAGAGAATGAAGAGGGAAGGCGAGTAGGATGAAAAGGGAGGGGAGGAGGCCAAGAGGGAGATCAGAGCCAAAACTAGTGATGGGAAACCGGAGAGAAGAAACCGTTAGGTCAGAGGTCACATTAGTGTGCAACAGAACTGGGGAGGGGCTCATCAATGCAACAACAGCACCAGCCAAATGGAAGAATGTCTGCAGCATGCTGGGTTATGACCCTGTCTGACCCCTCAGTCCCCAAAGGACTGGCCACAGGCTTTTCCCTACCCCTCCCCCTGACTAGACAGCATTCTTCATGCACCCCTCTGCTGCTCCATATTAGTGGACACACTTTCCAGTCCTGCCTTTAGGGACAAAATGTCAGTGTTCCTGTATTTTAAATAGATTATACTCTGTCCCTGTCATTTCTAAAGGTTCTGCAGGCTCTTTCTGGATGTGTTGTTTATTTAAGGACCATACCACCATTTCCATTTCCCTGCAAAATGTTTCAATGTCAGCAATCAGGTTTTCAAGGTATTACAGTCGAAACCACTTTTTTTTTTTTTTTTTTGAGAGCTTACATGGGTGAACCTGACTGCTGACATTGAAACAGTGGACTAATGTAACACATACCCAAATATAAGTTTTGGGTGTTATATAAAGGGATTAGGCAAACCCCTTTATATAACAAGAACGTGTTCTTAATGACTTGCCTGTAAAAATAAAGGTATAATAATAATTGTGTTCCCATTCAATGTCAGTATGCCTGCATCATAACGGTGCTATTTGTAAGATTTCCTCCATGAAAATGCTTGGATTGAAAATCGATCTGCTGGACGTATTTCTCTTCCAAGTTAGCTCTCCATAACAGGATAGCTTTTCCCCTGACCACCGCACCCACACTGGGTAAGAACGGATCAACTGCTTTGCAACACTCATGGCACCCCAAAAGTGAGTACACCCCTAAGTGAAAATGTCCCAATTAGCCATTTTCCCTCCCCGGTGTCATGTGACTCGTTAGTGTTACAAGGTCTCAGGTGTGAATGGGGTGCAGGTTTGTTAAAATTGGTGTTATCGCTCTCACACTCCCTCATAAAAATGTGTTTTTCCTTTATGGATTATAGGGTGCCATTTTGTTGACAACTATGCCATCTCCGAGCTTCTCCCTTATTGTTATCAGTGCACTTTCCAGCATGTCATTCCCTGCTCTTAATGAAATGGGGAAAACAACCAGGGCTGTTCTTTGGTTAGAGGGATGGCCTTACAAACCTAAGTAGAGTGGATGATGTGTAGAGCGCTGGCTGTTATCTGTGCCGGCACCAGTTCAAGGTCAGACACGCTAGTGTTTTGTGTTGTTAGCAAATGGGAGGCCTCCATGTTGAATGAGGCTGATGGTGAGAGTGGGTTCTAAGTATTGTCATTGGTTCTGCATTGAATTTCTACTGTGAACCTTTGATCTTCATCTCACAGTGGGTCTGTGGAGAACTCGCTCCTATTGTTGCTGCCTTTAACAAGCTGAGACACTCCACAAACATGTGCTAGTCAGGATGTTAACAGATGAGCTTTGATGTCGTCCTTCATTTTATTAGACGTGTCAGAGGCCTTCATAACCTTGTAAATCAACAGTATTCAATCAAGTCAAGCTTCTTCTTTTTTTGCTTGTATACGCAGTGTAGCAGAATGCTTGTTTCAGTCTACTAAACAATGTAGCACTTTCTTGGTATATATTCTGTTAAGTTACAACACTGTTCTAAAGTTTTTTGAACTGGTGCTATTGTATTTACATGTTAGACCGGTAATACGTCATACAGAGTAGGCTCTGATCTCCACAACCCATTGAGGAGGGGAAAAACCTGCATCCCGCGTAGACTACAACAGCGTAAACAAGACAAACCGCCCGGCTTAAATTAATAACGCTTGTCGTGCCGAAGTAGTTGGTTGGTTGTCCGTCTTGCCATTGCTATTATGTTTGTTGTCATGCTGTACTGCTGTCAGTCACCTACTCAATGTGTTAGCTGAAGACAGATCAGTGTTAAACACCAGCTGGGTTAACATAGCTAGCTAGGTCAGTTGTCAGAGCATGATGTTATTGCTAGCTTGCATACTATTTGTAGAGCAAGAATGAAAAGTAAACTATTCCACTGGTAATTTGCTTACCTGGAGACTCAATAAGGTAGGAATAGATGTCTGGGTAGGACACCTCTGGCCATAGAGTGGGGTTAATGCACTGCACCAGTTAAATGCTGGGAGACTGAATAGACATGATTTAAGATGGACCAAATTAATATTTTCTATGTATCTCGCGTGTTCTATGGTAAGCATAATGAACATATATTGACTTCACATAATATATTTTGGGTCATTTATAAACAATTTTAAATCTGGTGGTTCTCTGTTAGTGTTGTTTTGAACTGCTATTTTAAATGAATGTCTATGGTGAGTGTAGTTTGTTGTCCCCCAAAAAGTTCCTGGATGTGCCAGTCTGATGTATGTGTGTCTTGAGAAACATCAGAAAAGCAGAACTTAATATTTGGTACAAATTTTCTGGAGGAAGTATCTTAGACCATTGGACCAACCAAGGCCAAAAGAGTATACAGTGGGGAGAACAAGTATTTGATACACTGCCGACTTTGCAGGTTTTCCCACTTACAAAGCATGTAGAATTCTGTCATTTTTATCATAGGTACAGTTCAACTGTGAGAGATGGAATCTAAAACAAAAATCCAGAAAATCACATTGTATGATTTCTAAGTAATTCATTAGCATTTTATTGCATGACATAAGTATTTGATACATCCGAAAAGCAGAACTTAATATTTGGAACAGAAACCTTTGTTTGCAATTACAGAGATCATAAGTTTCCTGTAGTTCTTGACCAGGTTTGCACACACTGCAGCAGGGATTTTGGCCCACTCCTCCATACAGACCTTCTCCAGATGCTTCATGTTTCGGGGCTGTCGCTGGGCAATACGGACTTTCAGCTCCCTCCAAAGATTTTCTATTGGGTTCAGGTCTGGAGACTGGCTAGGCCACTCCAAGACCTTTAGATGCTTCTTACGGATCCACATGTGTGTTTCGGGTCATTGTCATGCTGGAAGACCCAGCCACGACCCATCTTCAATGCTCTTACTGAAGGAAGGAGGTTGTTGACGATACATGGCCCCATCCATCCTCCCCTCAGTACAGTGTAGTCGTCCTGTCCCCTTTGCAGGAAAGCATCCCCAAAGAATGATGTTTCCACCTCCATGCTTCACGGTTGGGATGGTGTTCTTGGGGTTGTACTCATCCTTCTTCTTCCTCCAAACACGGTGAGTGGAGTTTAGACCAAAAAGCTCTATTTTTGTCACATCAGACCACATGACCTTCTCCCATCCCTCCTCTGGATCATCCTGATGGTCATTGGCAAACATCAGACGGGCCTGGACATGCGCTGGCTTGAGCCGGGGGACCTTGCGTGCACTGCAGGATTTTAATCCATGACGGCGTAGTGTGTTACTAATGGTTTTCTTTGAGACTGTGGTCCCAGCTCACTTCAGGTCATTGACCAGGTCCTGCCATGTAGTTTTGGGCTGATCCCTCACCTTCTTCATGATCATTGATGTCCCACAAGGTGAGATCTTGCATGCAGCCCCAGGCCAAGGGAGATTGACCGTCATCTTGAACTCCTTCCATTTTCTAATTATTGCGCCAACTTTTGTTGCCTTCTCACCAAGCTGCTTGCCTATTGTCCTGTAGCCCATCCCAGCCTTGTGCAGGTCTACAATTTTATCCCTGATGTCCTTACACAGCTCTCTGATCTTGGCCATTGTGGAGAGGTTGGAGTCTGTTTGATTGTGTGGATATGTGTCTTTAATACAGGTAACAAGTTCAAACAGGTGCAGATAATACAGTTAATGAGTGGAGAACAGGAGGGCTTCTTAAAGAAAAACTAACAGAAAAACTCTGTGAGATCCGGAATTCTTACTGGTTGGTAGGTGATTAAATACCTATGTCATGCAATAAAATACAAGTTAATTATTTAAAAATGATAAAATGTGATATTCTGGATTTTTGTTTTAGATTCCATCTTTCACAGTTGAAGTGTACCTATGATAAAAAAAAAGTAGGAAAACCTGCAAAATAGGCACTGTATCAAATACTTGTTTTCCCCACTGTACTTTATATAATATCTAGATATACTTCATATAATATCTGGATATACTTTGTGATACACTTTGTATAATATCTTGATACACTCTGTGATGTACTTTATATAATATTTGGCCACTTGAAAAAGAAAACTATTGTAGTGTTAAATCTGCCCTGTTGTCCATGTCCACTTGAGCAGCTAATGCACGCTACAATGTCCTCCCTAATACAATAGCACCCAAAACACAAGTAATATATCTTTTCATTATATATACATTTTTGTTTCTTTTTTTACATACATACTAATTTTTTTTATTATATCTGAGCTACCCAAAAACATTTAGCCATTGAGCATCAAAACTATGTTTATTAGAAGATCTAGGATTCACATAAAAAATATGAAATCACTCATCAAGCTTTATAATTAATCACGGTCAATTTTATTGTTGTCTCGTTGTTCTTGTTCTGTTGACTTACATTGAAACCCATCTGCTCTAAGGCTATATCTTCTTTAAAACCCTGTGTGTATATCGACCTACCCAAGCCCAATAAACAACCCAGTTGAGGAGGAAACCTATCCAGCTTTCAGCTATCATTGCATTCGGTTTTTCTTTACATTTTACTCAGACTCCCAACTTTTTGCCGGACCACGTAAGTGGAGCCGCCAAGAAGAGCGAATGTCTCTTGATGGATGACTGACTGACTGACTACCCCTAGTGGTTAGTGACGCGGGCCTGTGAACTGTAGGTCCCAAGTTCGTATCCCCTCGCAGACGAAGTGAAGCATTATGAATTATTCCGTATAGACTTCACTGGTTATAAACTCCAGTGACTACATTATAGTAAGCCTTAAATAAAACAGTTTACGGTTTTAGTGCGACTGTTTCTGGTGGATTTTCGAAGTACGCATCCGTGCACGGGTTTTGGGTCAGGATAGACAAACACATTTGCTGGCTACAACATAGGCTACAGTAGTTACGTTACAGTGAGCCTTAACTAAATCTGTTTACGGTTATATTGCGACTGTTTCTGGCATGGAAAATGTATTCAGTCTCGCTAGAAATTGCTCAATTCTTATGATTATTCCTAAGAAGTTAGAAGTTAATAAGCCATTTACTGGCTAATAAGCTGTTAAAACGGCCAGTGGCCAAAGCTAACAGTTCATAGATGCTATTTGTAGTGGAAGTAAACTTAGTAAGAAATGCTAGTCAGTTTAACTGTATCAATATCATTCTCAAATGGCCAAAAGGGGGACCTACACAATATTAGGTAATGTTACATCTGATCGGTGAAAATGAAGGACTGGTTCTGATTAAATAAAGAAATGCCTGTGTTTCCACTGATTTCTCTCTCTCAGCCTGATGCAGTAGATTGCATCATACCTTCCAGTTTGGTTTGGGAATACTTCTCCAGCACCATTTAAATATTTAATAACGTTGTTTTTTTGAATGTAGTTTTCATACTATTGATACTTATAAAAAGTCACAATGTTCTCAGTTGTTCTCTGGTGTTGAATATTGGCTACCTTGGGATACAGAGAGCGAGAGAGACTGATCAGAGAGCATCAGGGTGTTGGATACACCTTTGCTTTTGGTGTATGAAACAATGCTTTTGCTAATTCTGCTATCCTGATTGTCAACGGGGAGATTGTTGGTGCTGGATGGAGTCAAAGGGCAGGAAGTGGGAATGGGATGAAAACGGTAGTGTTGGGTGTAGGAGAGATCGCAAAACGGATTGTGGGTGTAGTTTGAATGAAAATGTACAGAGAACTTATGTAGAGGTACTGTGGTGTGTGGTCTCGCTGGGCCGTTATGGCAGAGTTCTCTCCCTCACTTGAGTGATTGCCAGGGTCCCTATTGTGTGGCGGAAGCCAGAGTGATGGGGATAGCCTGTTTCCCAAATGATACTCTATCCCTTGAGTAGGATACAAACACTGCTCTAAATTGGAGACCGGGTACTATTTGGAACACCTTTTGTTCGTAGTGACAGTTGCTTAATAGATTGCAATCGCAGCTAGTCAAGAAGAATTCACCAGACTTGGTGCTACTTGTAGGAGCATGACTGCCATCTGGTGTTGGTTTGAAACAGTATGCCTACAGGACTGACTTGTAAAAGAATGATATTCTATCCTGTCTGGTTTATTATGTGTTTTTTTTAATCCGTGTTTAAAGGTCTTGTTGTGGTTCTTCTTCCCCAGTCATCGTCTTGAGGTGCGCTCCCAGGTGGCCCAGGCATTCCTGTCCAAATTCCAGCTGTCCCCTGAAGAGATGGCCACATTACGAGGGGCAAGAGACGCACCTGTAACCGAGGTAATTAACACCACCACCTGTCACTGAGCTATTGAACTAAAAATATGTTACACTTGTGTAACAACGGCAACGTCACTGATGTAACTAACAACACTGTCACTGATGTAAATAACAACACCGTCACTGATGTAACTAACAACACCGTCACTGATGTAACTAACAACACCGTCACTGATGTAACTAACAACACCGTCACTGATGTAACTAACAACACCGTCACTGATGTAACTAACAATACCGTCACTGATGTAACTAACAACATCGTCACTGATGTAACTAACAACACCGTCACTGATGTAACTAACAACACCGTCACTGATGTAACTAACAATACCGTCACTGATGTAACTAACAACATCGTCACTGATGTAACTAACAACACCGTCACTGATGTAACTAACAACACCGTCACTGATGTAACTAACAACACCGTCACTGATGTAACTAACAACACCGTCACTGATGTAACTAACAACACCGTCACTGATGTAACTAACTAACAACAACACGTTTCTGAAGTAATTAACTAACAACAGCATCATACATGGGGTAACTAACAACAACACAGTCACTGGGGTAACTAACAATAACAATAGTCTCTGGGGTAACTAACAACAACATAGTCACTGGGGTAACTAACAACAACTTAGTCTCTGGGATAACTAACAACAACATAGTTTATGGGATAACTAACAACAGCATCGTCACTGGCGTAACTAACAACAACAGTCACTGGGGTAACTAACAACAACATAGTCTCTGGGGTAACTACCAACAACATAGTCTCTGGGGTAACTAACAACAACATAGTCTCTGGGGTAACTAACAACAACAAAGTCTCTGGGGTAACTAACAACAACATTGTGATGTGTGTCTCCCACCACACCAGGACTTCTTCACAGCGCTAAATAGGGTTAAAAACATCCATGAAGACGTCAAGATTCTCCTGAGGACCAACCAGCAGACAGCAGGGTAAAATGAATGCACACACACACACACACACTCAACGGGTTTTCAAATCCCTGCCATATCTCTCTCTGTTTCCTTTTGAAGGTGAACTCAGTGATACGATGTAAATGCACAAAGTAAACAGCAAAGTGGGTCAGGTTCTGCACAGAGTTAATGTGTCATGCTCATCTTCTTGGTCCAATGGCGACCATTCTGAAACTGTATTCCCCAGTGTCCGCTGTGTGTGACTGTGTGAGAGTAATCTCTCTTGGACAGACTACATAGATATGAACTGTATTTGTGAGAAAGAACTAGCAGCATTCAGTCTTGTGCCCTGGACAAACCCTGACCTCACTGGTGTTTGGCATCATTCCAGTTTCAGAAGGGGGGGGGGAAATCAGGGCCATAGACTTGCTGTTCAGTTTGAAGGAGAGATGCTGGAGGTTTATGTCACAGTTCCAATGTTACCACAGAACACATACAGACCAAGAAGTTCATTGAGCATCTGAATAATTAAATCTGAGATTGGTGACAGAATGTCTTGCATTTTCCTCATCAAATGCTTCTGCCAACCTCATTTAGCTGAGTGTTATCTTAAAATGTCAAAACAATTAACTGAATTATACCAGACCCATCTTGTACTGGTCCAGACCCTCTTTATACCAGACCCATCTTGTACCAGTCCAGACCCTCTTTATACCATACCCATCTTGTACCGGTCCAGCCCCTCTTTATACCAGACCCATCTTGTACTTGTCCAGACCCTCTTTATATCAGACCCATCTTGTACTGCTCCAGATACTCTTTATATCAGACCCATCTTGTACTGCTCCAGATACTCTTTATATCAGACCCATCTTGTACCGGTCCAGACCCTCTTTATATCAGACCCATCTTGTACCGGTCCAGACCCTCTTTATATCAGACCCATCTTGTACTGCTCCAGATACTCTTTATATCAGACCCATCTTGTACTGCTCCAGATACTCTTTATATCAGACCCATCTTGTACCGGTCCAGACCCTCTTTTGCCTCCAAACCATTTTGTGTTCTTAAGGTCATGGATCATACAAGGTGTTCAAACTGCTCCTTAGGATGTTGTTCAGTGCTGTTCGAATGACATCATGCAGTTGCTTCATACTGGAGGCAATACTCACTGCTGTGAGTGGCCTGTTCCATCTCACCCCAAACATGATCCTTTGGCATAAGTTCTGGGGACTGACCAGGCCACTCTAGTCTGGTCATCCTCCTGGTACCATTCGGAGACTCTGTGCTTGGTGACATTACATATTATCCTGCAGGAACTGCTCTGAGACTCTGGGCTTTGTGACGTTTCATTTTATGCTGCTGTAAGCGGCCAAGTGGTAAACAGTTAACTGAAGCCATGAATGGATGCACCTGGTCAACAACAATGTTCAGATAGGCTGTGGCATTCAACCATTACTCAATTGGTGTCAAGGGACCAAATGTGTGCCTGGAAAACATTCCCCACAGCACAGTCACAGTAGTGTTGAAACAAGGCATGATGGGTCTACAGTCAACTCAAGAAGCATTGGCATCCTTCATGAAATTGAGCAAAATTAAATGCTAAACATAAACACAAACAATGTCATGTTTTGGGTTCTAACATAACAGGGAGTTGAATACTTTAACTTAAACCAAATACTTTCTCTAACACAAAACATGTCAATTAAAATAATATTTTTTCAGAAAAATGTATTGGTACATCAATCAAATTTCAATCAAATGTATTTATAAAGCTGTTTTTACGTCTACAGTTGTCACAAAGTGCTTTTACAAAACACCCAGCCTGAAACATCTACAATCAATAATGTTTTTAAGCTTCAGCTGGAGTGGATAACAACACTGAGCATCTTCCTGTAATATCTGACAAGATTTTTTGAAGGAATCTTAGACTGTTCCCACATTTCAAGGTCCTTGATAGTCTTGTGAACTGCCCTCTTCAATTCTACTCTACTCATCCACAGCCAAGTCTCAGTCATCTGCCAGAAGCAACCAAGTTTTTGGCTGAAATATCATGATACTGGAATTCCTTATATTAAAATAAGCCCCAGGACGTATCCTCTTCTGATGTATCCTCTTCTCATGTATCCTCTTCTCATGTATCCTCTTCTGATGTATCCTCTTCTTGGAATATTTGCAACTGTTGCAGACTTCTGAATGTTTGGATTATTGCCATGGCTGTGCTAAGTGGTATGTTCAACTGTTTATGTATTGTGACACATGGAGCTATGTCCCAATAGATGGATGCTATGTGGCCAGCAGATGGAGACAAAGCCAAGACCTGCTGAGCTCATTTGTCCCCCAGCCTACACACCTTGGCTTGATCACTCTGCGGGTCACATCCCAATCTGTCAGGGTTTAGATGAGTCTCCTGGGTGCTTTACCAAAGGACGAAAAGGGTGAACGGTTATAGACATTAAAGGTGCCAAAAAAAACCAGCAGATGACCAGTGTTGTTAAAGAGTTGATGTTGAAATGTAGTTTTTATGAATACATTTTGTTATTGAAATAGATTTTTGGGTTTTGAGCATTCCCTGGAACTTTCCACATTTGTTGAGACGTTTCAAACATTGGCGTAAAACTCCCTTATTCGGATTGAAAACATGATTTTTGAATCTAAATAGTATGCAAAACATTTATTGTCATAAAAATGATTGTGATCTGGCTCAAATAATTCCGGTCAGCAAATTTTGTAATAATTGTGACAGCCCTACACACCTTATGGTGATCGTTCCCTTGTATGTTTTATGTCCATTACCTAATCTGTGTAGGCAACAACCATCTGTCTCCAATCAGTTGAACGCTTTTTGGGGTTTCCCATGCTGATGGATGGCCAAGGGATTTTACATGCAACCTCATTTATGTTTCGTTCAATTTCATGAAGGGGCATACTTGTGCATAGCGGTGCTGTTGTGAAGTAATGACTGATACCACAGCCCCCAGTGGTGTAATGACTGTACACAGTGATACCACAGCCCCCAGTGGTGTAATGACTGTAAACAGTGATACCACAGCCCCCAGTGGTGTAATGACTGTACACTGTGATACCACAGCCCCCAGTGGTGTAATGACTGTACACTGTGATACCACAGCCCCCAGTGGTGTAATGACTGTACACTGTGATACCACAGCCCCCAGTGGTGTAATGACTGTACACTGTGATACCACAGCCCCCAGTGGTGTAATGACTGTACACTGTGATACCACAGCCCCCAGTGGTGTAATGACTGTACACTGTGATACCACAGCCCCCAGTGGTGTAATGACTGTACACTGTGATACCACAGCCCCCAGTGGTGTAATGACTGTACACAGTGATACCACAGCCACCAGCATGTAGCGTTAAAACCAAGCAGGATGGCCAATGGACTCTACCTTATGTACATCACATCCTTCCATCAGAATGACATAACAGGAAATGGGATTCCTCGGCATCAGGCAATGTTTTTCCACTCATCAGTTTTGGTGGCCCCCGCGCCCTCCATCCCCTGGCCATCTTCCTCCACCGCTGTCATGCAGCAGTATCTGGTGCATATTCAGCTATGTTGGCATCAGTCCTGATCTGCTCTGTGGGAGCTTTTACTTATCTCCCCAGACGAGGTTCCAATGGGAGGCAGTTGTGTAGGGATGGAATGGGTCTGGCCCGGCTGGATGTCCCTGGAACAGTCTATTTACTTGCACCACATGCTGCATCTGTTTGTGGCCTGCCTGTTAGTTTTAACAATTCTCATCAACAAGCTGTTTTCATCCATAGATAGAAGAGTCACAATTAAAAGTTGCTAATTTCATTGTTTTATTATGTTGGGGACTGCCTAGATCTGAACTAAATGTAAATTATTTAAATTGACCTAAACAGTTTTGATTTCAGTTCAACTGAACTGAACTAATGGTGTCTCCGTCCCAGGCTTGAGATCATGGAGCAGATGGCCGTGTTACAGGAGACTTCATACGAACAACTGTACCGCTGGACACAGAGTGAGCATCCACCCATACCTCCATCTATTCATAAATATGACTGCTGTACTGCTGGATACAGAGTGAGCATCCACCCATACCTCCATCTATTCATATATCTGACTGCTGTACTGCTGGACACAGAGTGAGCGTCCACCCATACCTCCATCTATTCATAAATATGACTGCTGTACTGCTGAACACAGAGTGAGCATCCACCCATACCTCCATCTATTCATATATCTGACTGCTGTACTGCTGGACACAGAGTGAGCATCCACCCATACCTCCATCTATTCATATATCTGACTGCTGTACCGCTGGACACAGAGTGAGCATCCACCCATACCTCCATCTATTCATATATCTGACTGCTGTACTGCTGAACACAGAGTGAGCATCCACCCATACCTCCATCTATTCATATATCTGACTGCTGTACCGCTGGACACAGAGTGAGCATCCACCCATACCTCCATCTATTCATATATCTGACTGCTGTACTGCTGAACACAGAGTGAGCATCCACCCATACCTCCATCTATTCATATATATGACTGCTGTACTACTGGACACAGAGTGTCCACCCACTCACTCATCCACCCATTATCTACCCCTTCAATACATTCATCCATCCACCTATCCACCTATACTATTTTGTTCCACCCCATTTGCCAAACCTCAGTCCACGCAACGGTACACCGCCTGGCAAACACAGCGAGGGTGGTTTGTATATCCAGTGCCTTTCCTTTCACCTTCACCTCCCTGGGCCCGACTACACTTAATCAAAGAACCAGCTGAAGATATTCGTTTTTAGTAAACACTTAAATGGTCAGACTGTCATTCCATAATATAGTGGTGTGGGGGTAATCAGAGTGGCAGCTGGAATCATCAGGTATCGTCTTGATCTGCAACACAACCAGGAGGACTTTGGGCAGGAACAGCAACAAGTCTTTCAAGCCTGGTACTTCTCAGGTGTGGGCCAAGATCTCATGTCCTCCTAAGTTTACACAGAGCAGGGGACAAGGAAAATTATGTTTTGTAGATTACCAGTAACATCTCAAAATCAGCCCTAGTCTTAACAGGCAGCCTGTGGAAGAGACTAATACTGGAGTAATGTGATCAAATTTAGGTTCTAGTCAAGATTCTTGCAGCCTTATTTACCAATAATTCAGTGTTATTTTGTGTCTTTTAAAAATAACATTTTGAAATAAGTTTCTGTCGAAATGACTCACTTGGTCTTGCAATTGTTCATTGACAATTATTTTATTATTGTGATTATTGTAAATATAATTTCATTTCACAGTAACACAAAACCGAAATATCATGATTGGATAAGTTGCCACTCCCTTGTATAAAATCAGCATTATTGGCCTCAACCTGTAGTTTTTTCCAGATAAATTAATCAGATTCTGTACATATAGTGGGGAGAACAAGTATTTGAAACACTGACGATTTTGCAGGTTTTCCTACATACAAAGCATGTAGAGGTCTGTAATTTTTATCATAGGTACACTTCAACTGTGAGAGATGGAATCTAAAAATCCAGAAAATCACATTGTATGATTTTTAAATAATTAATTAGCATTTCATTGCATGACATAAGTATTTGATCACCTACCAACCAGTAAGAATTCCGTCTCTCACCGACCTGTTAGTTTTTCTTTAAGAAGCCCTCCTGTTCTCCACTCATTACCTGTATTAACTGCACCTGTTTGAACTTGTTACCTGTATAAAAGACACACACTCAATCAAACAGACTCCAACCTCTCCACAATGGCCAAGACCAGAGAGCAGTGTAAGGACATCAGGGATAAAAATGTAGACCTGCACAAGGCTGGGATGGGCTACAGGACAATAGGCAAGCAGCTTGGTGAGAAGGCAACAACTGTTGGCGCAATTATTAGAAAATGGAAGAAGTTCCAGATGACGGTCAATCTCCCTCTGCCTGGGGCTCCATGCAAGATCTCACCTTGTGGGGCATCAATGATCATGAGGAAGGTGAGGGATCAGCCCAGAACTACACAGCAGGACCTGGTCAATGACCTGAAGAGAGCTGGGACCACAGTCTCAAAGAAAACCATTAGTAACACACTACGCCGTCATGGATTAAAATCCTGCAGCGCACGCAAGGTCCCCCTGCTCAAGCCAGCGCATGTCCAGGCCCATCTGAAGTTTGCCAATGACCATCTGGATGATCCAGAGGAGGAATGGGAGAAGGTCATGTGGTCTGATGAGACAATAGTAGAGCTTTTTGGTCTAAACTCCACTCACTGTGTTTGGAGGAAGAAGAAGGAAGAGAACAACCCCAAGAACACCATCCCAACCGTGAAGCATGGAGTTGGAAACATAATTCTTTGGGGATGCTTTTCTGTAAAGGGGACAGGACGACTGCACCGTATTGAGGGGAGGATGGATGGGGCCATGTATCGCGTGATCTTGGCCAACAACCTCCTTCCCTCAGTAAGAGCATTGAAGATGGGTCATGGCTGGGTCTTCCAGCATGACAACGACCCGAAACACACAGCCAGGGCAACTAAGGAGTGGTTCCGTAAGAAGCATCTCAAGGTCCTGGATTGGCCTAGCCAGTCTCCAGACCTGAACCCAATAGAAAATCTTTGGAGGGAGCTGAAAGTGCGTATTGCCCAGCGACAGCCCCGAAACATGAAGCATCTGGAGAAGGTCTGTATGGAGGAGTGGGCCAAAATCCCTGCTGCAGTGTGTGCAAACTTGGTCAAGAACTACAGGAAACGTATGATCTCTGTAATTGCAAACAAAGGTTTCTTATTAAGTTCTGCTTTTCGGATGTATCAAATACTTGTCATGCAATAAAATACTAATGAATTACTTAGAAATCATACAATGTGATTTTCTGGATTTTTGTTTTAGATTCCATCTCTCACAGTTGAACTGTACCTATGATAAAAATGACAGAATTCTACATGCTTTGTAAGTGGGAAAACCTGCAAAGTCGGCAGTGTATCAAATACTTGTTCTCCCCACTGTATACTCTTTTGGCCTTGGTTGGTCCAATGGTCTAAGATACTTCCTCCAGAAAAGTCGGACTCCTTTATAAAACTTTGTATATATAAGTGGATGTTTCAAAATATCCTCAAGAGTCAGAAGAATAATAATACATGAGGTAAATGCCAACCCAAATATAACATCTGGAGATTTGCGGACCTCAGGTTACTGTGCTTCAACAATAAGAAGAACACTAAATCGAAATGGAGTGTTGCAATGAAGAAGCCTCTGGGGTTAAAAAATAACCAAACTGCCCATTTAATTTTGCCAGACACCACCTGGGAAAACCTGAATGTTTCTGTTGTCCAAAATTTCCCATTTTGGTCACAATCAAAACCGCTATGTTTGGTAAAATCCCAACACTGCCTACTGCCAAAAAAACCTTCCTAGCATTTAAGCATGTTGGTGAGAATGTCAAGATCTGGGGCTGCTTTTCCTTTTAGACCTGGCAAAAATCCCTCCAGTGGCTTAAGGAGACATTTACTCCAAGTTATTACCGATAATGGAAATGCCACAAGCTATTGACTGAAAGGGTTCATATATTTTTGTCAGTTGGTTCATGTGTTTTTGTTAAATACACCCAGCAAAATAATATTTGCTTTCCATGTTCAAGGGCATGGTTCAATTTTGAAGCAGGGATTTATTGTCTGATGTGCATGTTCATTCTCTTTTTTTTCTCAGAAGGTGAATTTACATTGATGAGCAAAAACATTATGACCACTTGCAAATGAAGCGAATCACGTTAATCATCTCCTAACAAGGGCAAAGGTCAAGGTCTGGGTAGATTAGATGGTATCCGAACAATTAGTTCTCATTGTCAACATGTTGGATGCAGGAGAAATGGGCAGGAGTAAAGACCTGAGTAACTTTGACAAGGACCAAATTGTTATGGCCCGACAACTGGGTCAGAGCATCTCTGAAACGGCAAGGCTTGTGGGGTCCTCCTGGTCAGCAGAGGTGTGTACCTAGTGACAGTGGTCCGAGAAGGGACAAACCACAGACTGCTGACATGGTGTTTGGCGCCCAAGGTTCATCGATGCTCAGGGACAACGTGATGGCAGTGGCCTCTTTCAACAGGATATTGCATCCTGCCACACTGCACACATTGTTTGAGAATGATTTGAGGAAAATTATGTTCAAGGTGTTGCCCTGGCCTCCAAAGTCCCCAGATCTCATCCTGATTGATCATCTGTGGGATGTGCTGGACCAGCAAGTCCCATCCACCGCAGCTCCGTGTTGCAGCTTACCGGACTTGAAGGATCTGTTGCTAATGTCTTGTTGCCAGACACCATAGGAATCTTTCAGGGGTCTTGAAGAATCCATTCCTCAGTGGGTCGGCACGGTTTTGGCGGCCCACTGAAGACCAACAGCATATTGGGCAGGTGGTCATAATGTTGTGGCTCATCGTTGTACATAAAGAATAACAGGTTGAGTTTTGAAAGCAGAAGGTAGAAAACTCTGCAATGTTAGTCACTGCAAAGAATGTTACTGCAAAACACCGAAACACGGTAGCCATGATCATTAACCCCCTCTGTGTCTTCAGATGAATGTCGCGGTCTGACCCAGGAGTCATGTGACATCAGCCCAGTGCTCAGTCAGGCTATGGAAGCATTGCAGGACCGCCCAGTCCTCTACAAGTAAGACAGCATACTCACATTCACGCACACTAACATGCTTACTTTTTCTGTCTCTCTCACAAACAAACTTATTATGGGAGGTAATTGGTGAAGATGAAATCAGGACTTGTTGTCCTTACTTAAACTTGGCACCATTACCAGCGCTCACCATTACATCACCCACTCTACCGTCATCACCTTAACATCACCTGCTCTCCTTATTACCATAACTTTATCACCAACCGCTTAACATCCACTCAGACTGCATGTCTTTATCATGACCACCAGAGGGTGCACTTGAACTATAATTGTGGGGGTTTTCTGTAGCTTGTCTGTGACTGAGACTGAACCAGTCATCCAATCACAGCCCCAGTCATCCAATCACGGCCCCAGTCATCCAATCCCTGCCCCAGCCATCCAATCACGGCCCCAGCCATCCAATCACGGCCCCAGCCATCCAATCACAGCCCCAGCCATCCAATCACGGCCCCAGCCATCCAATCACAGCCCCAGCCATCCAATCACGGCCCCAGCCAGCAATCCAATCACGGCCCCAGCCAACAATCCAATCATGGCCCCAGCCAGCAATCCAATCACGGCCCCAGCCAACAATCCAATCACGGCCCCAGCCAGCAATCCAATCACGGCCCCAGCCAGCCATCCAATCACGGCCCCAGCCATCCAATCACAGCCCCAGCAATCCTATCAAGACCCCAGCCATCCAATCACGGCCCCAGCCTGCCATCCAATCACGGCCCCAGTCATCCAATCACGGCCCCAGCCATCCAATCACTGCCCCAGTCAGCCGTCCAATCACACTGTGTTCCTGTAATATATCTCCCCCTCCTCTCCTTCCACCCTTCCTCCCCCACTTCTCCTTCCACCCTTCCTCCCCCTCCTCTCCTTCCACCCTTCCTCCCCCTCCTCTCCTTCCACCCTTCCTCCCCCTCCTCTCCTTCCACCCTTCCTCCCCCACTTCTCCTTCCACCATTCCTCCTTCATTTCTCCTTCCACCCTTCCTCCCCCTCCTCTCCTTCCACCCTTCCTTCCCCTCCTCTCCTTCCTCCCTTCCTCCCCCTCCTCTCCTTCCTCCCGTCCTCCTTCATTTCTCCTTCCTCCTTTCTCTCCCTGGCATCAACAGTGTTAATCTATTGTTTAGTCTAGCTGAGTTCTCTTCCTGCCAACCAACCATAACATTTCCCGGTCATCTTTCTCACGGGCAGACATTCAGGTAGACAGACAGGCATTTAGATGAATGTCATTTAGCAAACCTTTTCTGAAGACATTTAGTGGGTACATACATTGTCATTCATTTTTTCCTGGCGGCTCATTGGATTGAACCCCAAGCTCTGCCAAGTTTTATGTTCTACCAAATGAGCAACACTATTGCCGCTGGCTGACAGTGTTGTTTGTGTATGGCGGTAGGACTTCTTTCCCACACAGTCCTGATGTCCTTTCCCAGTGGGTTTGTTTTGGTTTGTTTCTCTCATAACTGCCCTAGTGTTGGCTCAACATGGGTTCTGTCAGCTTGCTGGTTGAATTACAGGTGCCCTAATTTCCCCTTCTTTCTTTCTCTTTATCTCTTTCCATGCTTATGTGTCTCTGTGACTGTCTCTATTTCTCTTTCTATGACTCTCTGTCTCTCTGACTCTCTGTCTCTCTGACTCTCTGTCTCTATGACTCTCTGTCTCTATGACTCTCTGTCTCCATGACTCTCTGTCTCCATGACTCTCTGTCTCCATGACTCTCTGTCTCTATGACTATCTTTATGACTCTCTTCGTGACTCTCTGTCTCCCTGTCTGTCTGTATTAGGTATTCACTCGTTGTCTGTCTGTCTGTCTGTGTCAGGTATTCACTCGTTGTCTCCCTGTCTGTCTGTATCAGGTATTCACTGGATGAGTTTGGGACGGCGCGGAGGTGTGCAGTGGTGCGGGGTTTCATCGATGCCCTAACCCGAGGGGGCCCAGGGGGAACACCTCGCCCCATAGAGATGCACTCCCATGACCCCATGAGGTAAAGACATACGACACACACTACATCAGGGAGAAACTTTTTGTTCACTGGATGATTGTTTGGTCATAGGCTCTTGGTTAACACAGATGTTTTACATAATCGTGTGGTCAGCATTTTATGTTCTGTCAGATCTGATTAATTAAGGTCGTTTGTTTAGCTTCCTGGTTCAACTCTCTCCTGTAGGGTGAAGGTGAAGTTGTTAATAATCAGAGGAAACAGACACATTATAACATTGAGCAACAGATGCAGTTCATTAGTTCTCCTCTTTAGGTGTTGCATGCCAGACAATTTGTAGTTATTTAGTGAAGAGAACACCTGAAGTGGCTTAAACTGGAACTCAAAAGACTACATTATGCTGAATACAAAAAAGTATTCTATGATTTTCTTATGTCTTTGTACTTGATTGCATTTCTTTAGAATGGCAATATCACATTCATGTTTTGGGGGTGACCATAACATTCATGTCTGCCCCTTCCTCCCTATATATTCCACTACCTCTGACCCCTTCCTCCCTATATATTCCACTACCTCTGACCCCTTCCTCCCTATATATTCCACTACCTCTGACTCCTTCCTCCCTATATATTCCACTACCTCTGACCCCTTTTTCCTTATATATTCCACTACCTCTGATCCCCTTTTCCTTATATATTCCACTACCTCTTACCCCTTCCTCCCTATATATTCCACTACCTCTGACCCCTTTTTCCTTATATATTCCACTACCTCTGATCCCCTTTTCCTTATATATTCCACTACCTCTTACCCCTTTTTCCTTATATATTCCACTACCTCTGATCCCCTTTTTTCCTTATATATTCCACTACCTCTGACCCCTTTTTCCTTATATATTCCACTACCTCTGACCCCTTCTTCCCTATATATTTCACTACCTCTGACCCCTTCTTCCCTATATATAACTTTTTCCTTTATCCCTTTTTCCTTATATATTCCACTATCTCTGATCCCTTTTTCCTTATATCTTCCACTACCTCTGACCCCTTTTTCCTTGTATATTCCACTACCTCGGACCCCTTCTTCCCTATATATTCCACTACCTCTGACCCCTTCTTCCCTATATATTCCACTACCTCTGACCCCTTCTTCTCTATATATTCCACTACCCCTTCTTCCCTATATATTCCACTACCTCTGACCCCCTTTTCCTTTTATATTCCACAGTCGAATACAGTGATGGATGTCTTGATATTAGGGTGGAGTCAAATAGTTGTATGAATGTCATTGACATTGTCTATACTTCGACATACCATAGTACAAACTATACTGTTAATATAATAATAATTATTGTTAGGGACCGTGTCTATATATTTATATCACAACTTCTGTCTCTGCCTGCATGTGTGTCCTATAGGTATGTTGGGGACATGCTAGCATGGCTGCACCAGGCCACTGCCTCTGAAAAGGAGCACATGGAGGCCCTGCTGAAACATGTCACTGCCCCAGGTAACCTAAACCTGACCTTTCACCTTAATACCAGCCCTGCTGAAACACGTCACCCCTGTGTAGTTAATTGTGTCTGACTGGATATCTGCCTTCCTCTTCAGGGGTGGCTGATAATATGCAGGAGGTGATTGGCCACATCACAGAGGGTGTCTGTAGACCTCTTAAAGTAAGTCTCTTAACCCCACCCAATAAACATCTACACCCTATCATATAAGTCTCTAAACCCCATCCAATAAACCTCTACACCCCATCGTTAGTCTCTAAACCCCACACAATATACATCTACACCACATCTTATAAGTCTCTAAATTCCACCCATTACCTAAACCCCACCAAGCAAGTCTCTAAGCCCCATTCTGGAAGTCTCTAAACCCCATGAAGCAAGTCCCTAAATCCCATTCTGGAAGTCTCTAAGCCCCATTCTGGAAGTCTCTAAACCCCACCCAGCAAGTCTCTAAGCCCCATTCTGGAAGTCTCTAAACCCCATTCTGGAAGTCTCTAAACCCCATCAAGCAAGTCTCTAAGCCCCATTCTGGAAGTCTCTAAACCCCACCGAGCAAGTCTCTAAGCCCCATTCTGGAAGTTTCTAAGCCCCATTCTGGAAGTTTCTAAGCCCCATTCTGGAAGTCTCTAAGCCCCATTCTGGAAGTCTCTAAACTCCATCCAGTAAGTCTCTAAACCCCATTCTGGAAGTCTCTAAACCCCATCCAGTAAGTCTTTAAAACCCATTCTGGAAGTCTCTAAACCCCATTCTGGAAGTCTCTAAACCCCATCCAGTAAGTCTCTAAACCCCATCCAGTAAGTCTCTAAACCCCATTCTGGAAGTCTCTAAACCCCACCCAGTAAGTCTCTAAACCCCATTCTGGAAGTCTCTAAACCCCATCCAGTAAGTCTCTAAACCTCATTCTGGAAGTCTCTAAACCCCATCCAGTAAGTCTTTAAAACCCATTCTGGAAGTCTCTAAACCCCACCCAGTAAGTCTCTAAACCCCATTCTGGAAGTCTGTAAACCCCATCCAGTAAGTCTCTAAACCCCATTCTGGAAGTCTCTAAACCCCATCCAGTAAGTCTTTAAAACCCATTCTGGAAGTCTCTAAACCCCACCCAGTAAGTCTTTAAACCCCACCCTGTATATATCTTGATTTTGTGTCCAGGTGCGTTTAGAACAGGTGATCGTGGCTGAACCTGGTGCAGTTCTGCTGTACAAACTCTCCAACCTGCTCAAGTTCTACCACCACACCATCAGGTAGGTACAATAGCCTATCCATGACTCCTGACTTCTGAACTTAATCACATCATTACCTCCTCACCCATTTATCATTAGATTGGACTTAAAAGGTGACTGTTATTACGATTCAGCTTGTGTATTCCTGTTTCTGATTATAAAAATGTCACTACTTCGTATCACTTCCTCAAACCTGACCGAATTAATCTAGGATAGCTCATGAAATCTGGAATATCTTTTTTTGCATAGCAAGTTTTGGTCAGATGATTTTACACTGCTCAAAAAGATTTAGGAAATAGGTAATCATCACAGTGTAAAACCAAATCAATTAAAACCTCAGGGATATCAGTCCGTCCAGTTAGGAAGCAGAAGTGATTGTGAATCAGTGTCACCTGTTTTGGTGCAAATGAAAGTGACAACAGGTGCACTGGAAAGGCACCAGCAAAAAATGAATGGTTTTGCAGGTGGTGGCCACAGACTATTGACCTGATTGTTCTCTAGTTTTGTGTTCTGTTAATCTGTTGGTCCTTGTCACTACTGGTAGCATGAGGCCCATTCTGGATGCAGAGGTAGTACAGCTTCTCCAGCTTGGCACATCCATACTTGCCGTCACCAGAAGGTTTGCTGTCTCCCAGTACAGTCTCTAGAGCATGGTGGAGATACCAGGAGACGGACCGTTACATAAGGGGACCTGGACAGGGCCATGGAAGGGAATCAACCCAGCAGCAGGACCGGTATCTGCTCCTTTGTGCAAGGAGGAACTGGAGGAGCATTGCCAGAGCCCTATAAAATGACCTCCAGTAGGCTGCTGGTGTGCATGTTTCTGACCAAACTGTCAGAAACAGACTCCATGAGGGAGGCATGAGGGCCTGACATCCTCTAGTGGGACCTGTGTTCACAGTCCAGCACCGATTGGCATTCGTCAGAGAGCAGCAGAATTGGCAGGTCCACCTTTGGCAACCCGTTCTCTTCACAGATGAGAGCAGGTTCACACTGAGCACCTGACAGATGTGGTGAATGTTAACCTGCCTGCAACATCACCAGCATGACCGGTTTGGAAGTGCATCAGTGATGGTCTGGGGAGGCATATCCATGGAGGGTCACACAAACCTCCACGTGCTAGCCATCGGTACCCTGACTGCTGTTAGGTAACAAGATGAAATACTCGCACCCATCGTCAGATCTTACGCTGGTGCAGTGGGCCCTGGGTTCCTCCTGGTGCAGGACAATGCCTGGCCTCATGTGGCCAGAGAATGTAGGCAATTCCTGGATGACGAAGGCATTGATGCCATTGACTGGCCGTCATGTTCCTCAGACCTGAATCAAATTGAGAACCTCTGGGACGTTATGCATCAGTGCATCCGATGCCACCAAGCGTTATTTTAGCAGCAGGATATTATGCTGGCAGCACTCAGATTTTCTTTATCACAATAAAAGCCATCATTGAAATGTATAAGGCAATATAGTTAACAATCTAGTCAGTAAAAAAGAACAGACACAAACAATATTGGAACGGACAGACTAGATTGTGTAATGAATTGTAATTAAGCTTCATAACCATCACTACCCCAAGTAGCACCATGCACTGTCCAAGAGCTCACTGATGTACTGATCAAGGTCTGGGAGGAGATCCCCCAGGACACCGTCCCTCCTCTCATCAGGAGCATGTCCAGATGTTGTTGGGAGTGCATACAGGCACATAGGGGTCATACACACTACTGAGTCACATTATGAGTTGCCGTGATGAAATTCTGTTGTTGATTTTAGTTTCCATTGACTATTATGTCATTTTGTTCTCAACTAATTACTCAATGTACAGTAAAGATATTGATCTTTTATGCATTTCCTTTATAAAGACCTGATGTGTGATTTAAGTGTCCCTTAATTTGTTTGAACAGTGCAGTTCTAAGGGGTTTGATGCAGTTATAAAATACTAACTTCTCACATCTGATCCCCAGGCTCTATTAAACACTGGGAATGTTTGATAGATAAAAGACATTAAAGAACTCTATTTCTGTCTGTCTCTCTCCCTCTGTCTGTCTCCATCTGTCTCTATTTCGTTCTCTTTGTGTCTATTTGTTTCTGTCACTTTTTCTGCCTTTCATTGTCCCTCTCCACAGTTCTATAGTAGGCACCAGTGTGGCCTCCCTGTTGATGACAATAGAAGAGATGCACATCCTCAGTAAGAAGATGTTCTTCAACAGTCTCAGTCTGCATGCCAGCCGGCTGATGGACAAGGTACAACTAAGATACACACAAACACCCCAATAAGAAACAAAACAAACGTACAAGGTACCGAGATGAGGACCAGCTTGTTTTCTGAACTTTTGGGGTGGATTTGAGTGGGGTTTTATGGTGTTATTATAGATGTTTTCAGAAGATGGGACAATGCTGACTTGTAAAGTCAGAGAAGAGTTTTAACTCACCCCCATTTAGATGAGACAGCAAAGAAGGAATGCCTGTATCACTTTCGCAATCTCGAGACTCCCAGTGTTCCAGACTCCCAGTGTTCCAGACTCCCAGTGTTCCAGACTCCCAGTGTTCCAGACTCCCAGTGTTCCAGATTCCCAGTGTTCCAGACTCCCAGTGTTCCAGACTCCCAGTGTTCCAGACTCCCAGTGTTCTAATATAAAGTTGATGACAGGAACTCAAGCAACATGTTGTGAATGTTTCTTAACCCTCAGACACCTATTTAGGACACATACAGTACCAGTCAAAAGTTTGGACACACCTACTCATTCAAGGGTATTTCTTTAGTTTTACTATTTTCTACATAGCATAATAGTGAAAACATGAAAACTATACAAATACATGCATACACAGATCATCCATAACATTATTACCACCTGCCTAATATTGTGTAGGTCCCCTTTTTGCCGCCAAAACAGCCCTGTGGTGTCTGGCACCAAGACGTTAGTTGTAAATCCTTTAAGTCCTGTAAGTTGCGAGATGGGGCCTCCATGGATCGGACCTGTTTGTCCAGCACATCGCACAGATGCTCGATTGGATTGAGATCTGGGGAATATGGAGGCCAAGTCAACTCCTTGAACTTCGTTGTTGTGTATCTTAAACCATTCCTGAACCATTCTTGCTTTGTGGCAGGGTGCATTATCCTGCTGAAAGAGGCCAATGCCACCAGGAAATACCGTTGCCATTAAAAGGGAGCACATGGTCTGCAACAATGCTTAGGTAGGCGGTATGTGTCAAAGTAACATCCATTTGTTCTCCAGGTAAGTGACGCACACCCACCCGGCCATCCAGGCAATGTAATTCATTAGACTGGGCCACCTTCTTCTATTGTGCTGTGGTCCAGTTCTGATGCTCACTTTCGGCAGTGTACAGGGGTCAGCATGGGCACCCTGAATGATCTGCGGCTATGCAGCCTCATACGCAACAAACTGCGATGCGCTGTGTGTTCTGACACCTTTCTATCAGTACCAGCATTAGCTCTGTTGGATCGTACCACACGGGCCAGCCTTCGCTGCCCACGTGCATCAGTGAGCCTTGGCCGCCCATGACCCTGTCGCCAGTTCACCGTTTTTCCATCCTTGGGCTACTTTTGGTAAGTACTGACCACTGCAGACCGGGAACACCCCACAGGGGCTGCAATTTTGGAGATGCTCTGACCCAGTCGTCTAACCATCACAATTTGGCCCTGGTCAAAGTCACTCAGATCCTTACGCTTGCCCATTTTTCCTGCTTCTAACACATCAACTTTGAGGACAGAATGTTTTCTTGCTGCCTAATATATCCCACCCACTGACAGGTGCCATGATAAATATATTATTAGTGTTATTCACTTCACCGGTCAGTGGTCATAATGTTATGGCTGATTGGTGTATATATTTTCCTTGCTTATTTTAGCTTTTCGTTCCATAATACGGACTACTACAGTAAAGACATAATGATGGTCTTCTGTATACCAGCCCTACCTTGTCATCCTCTGTATATCCACCTTGTCATCCTCTGTATATAACACATTAAGAAGGGAAGAAATTCTAAAAATTTACTTTTAACAAGGCACACCTGTTAATTGAAATGCATTCCAGGTGACTACCTCATGAAGCTGATTGAGAGAATGCCAAGAGTGTGCAAGGCTGTCTTCAAGGCAAAGGGTGTTTACTTTGAAGAATCTCCTGTATTACATTTATTTTTATCTGTTTAACCTTTTTTGGTTCCAAATGTGTTATTTCGTAGCTTTGATGTCTTCATATTATTTTACAATGTCGAAAATAGCAAAAATGAAGTAATACCTTTGAATGAGTAGGTATGTCCATGCCTTTGACTGGCACTGTATATCCCATGTTAACAGGTCGAGGTCTACCGTCCATGGTACGAGCCGGGACTTAGAAACAGCAGTCTAGTTCCTCTAATTGGTGTCCAATTTCCCAGACCACGACAGGCCTCCTTGAAAACAACTCTAGCTGCTGTCAGATCAATAGTAGTAAGATGACTAACAACCCTGAAGACCTGAATCATCACATGGCCTCCAGAATGCTCCCACTGCTAATGGAACAGACACAGACTTGTTCTAATCACTGGTGTTAGAAGGGGACTGGAAGGGAGACCAGTCAAAGCGCTCCTGTGCCTTGACACCATAATGGTGGAAAGCATTTGAAACCCACTTTTAAATTGTACCTCCTCTCACTAATACACACACCTTTACTTTTCATGAACTAATGTCTACCCTTTTCTTTCAAGTGTTACTACTAAATGACTAAATTGTTTCTGAATGAAGAGGACTGTGACATTCTAATTGCAGAAATCTCTGTACATTTCTATTTTAGACAGACTTAATATGAGGAGGGAATAGTTCAGTGTTGAAAGCCATTTAAAGTGAAATACAGCAGCACAATGAGTGAGCTACTGCTGAGCTTTTAACACATTTAGAATACTGTCAGGAAGACCCAGACTGGCGCCTGTTTACAACCTGACTGGAGCCTGTTTACAACCAGACTGGAGCCTGTTTACAACCAGACTGGAGCCTGTTTACAACCAGACTGGTGCCTGTTTACAACCAGACTGGTGCCTGTTTACAACCAGACTGGTGCCTGTTTACAACCAGACTGGAGCCTGTTTACAACCAGACTGGTGCCTGTTTACAACCAGACTGGTGCCTGTTTACAACCAGACTGGTGCCTGTTTACAACCAGACTGGTGCCTGTTTACAACCAGACTGGTGCCTGTTTACAACCAGACTGGTGCCTGTTTACAACCAGACTGGTGCCTGTTTACAACCAGACTGGTGCCTGTTTACAACCAGACTGGTGCCTGTTTACAACCAGACTGATGCCTGTTTACAACCAGACTGGTGCCTGTTTACAACCAGACTGGTGCCTGTTTACAACCAGACTGGTGCCTGTTTACAACCAGAATGGTGCCTGTTTACAACCAGACTGGTGCCTGTTTACAACCAGACTGGTGCCTGTTTACAACCAGACTGGTGCCTGTTTTAGTTGGGCTGTGGTTGTTTCAGTCAGAAGTGCCTTATCATTGAGGGCTGGATATCCATATTCATTGTTAAATAATAAAGGTTACAGCCGCTATGGACATATTTTTAGCTAGATCACCCCAAATCATGGATACATCATCAGGAAGTGCAGGATGTTGCGGTCTTGCTCTTCATCTGATTCTCTCCTCTTTCTCCCTCTTCCTCTCCTCAGGTAGAGCTGCCTCCTCCAGACTTAGGTCCCACCTCCTCCCTGACCCAGACCTTGTCCCTGCTGAGGGAGGTGTTGGCCTCCCATGACTCCTCAGTGGTTCCCCTGGATGCGCGTCAGGCTGACTTTGCCCAGGTAACCTCCTCCTCCCCTGTCTCCGTCCAAATCCCTCCCCCACCCCTGTCTCTTTTGTAATGTTAAGAATCATTAAAAAAGGTCAAAGCTTTTACTTACAACATACATAAAAAATACACAAAATAAAAATAGCACTGCCTCTCTTCTCCCCCTTTGCTTTTTTCTGCTTCCTCCTTCCTCTCCCACACCCCCTCTCTCCCCCTAGGTGTTGTCCTGTATCCTGGACCCCCTGCTCCAACTGTGTACTGTGTCAGCCAGTAATCTGGGAACTGCGGACATGGCAACATACATGGTGAACTCTCTGTATGTGATGAAGACCACCCTGGCTCTGTTTGAGTTCACTGACAAGAGGCTGGAGATGTTGGAGTTCCAGGTACTGTACTGGCAGTCCATCTGCTGATTGTCTCCTGGCCAGTTATCCTTACTCGGATCAATCCTTAAGTGACTTAGTGGAGGGCAAATTCCGGCCATCCCCCATGAAAATATATCTTGGTCAACCGATAGTTAAATGCTTTTTCAACCAGTCAGTTGGTCACACTTTTAAAAGGTCTCTTTTCCCATTTATAGACACATTGCATTTTGTTATATTAATGTATTCATCTTTATTTTTTTATTGTTTTAACAAAATACATCACCCATCCTTGTTATGAGGACTTTCTCCTGTGTCTTTAGCTACAAGTACCTCACCCCCCCCATCATTGTTATGAGGACTTTCCCCTGTGTCTTTAGCTACAAGTACATCACCCATCCTTGTTATGAGGACTTTCTCCTGTGTCTTTAGCTACAAGTACATCACCCCCATCATTGTTATGAGGACTTTCCCCTGTGTCTTTAGCTACAAGTACATCACCCATCCTTGTTATGAGGACTTTCTCCTGTGTCTTTAGCTACAAGTACATCACCCCCATCATTGTTATGAGGACTTTCCCCTGTGTCTTTAGCTACAAGTACATCACCCATCCTTGTTATGAGGACTTTCTCCTGTGTCTTTAGCTACAAGTACCTCACCCCCCCATCATTGTTATGAGGACTTTCCCCTGTGTCTTTAGCTACAAGTACATCACCCATCCTTGTTATGAGGACTTTCTCCTGTGTCTTTAGCTACAGGTACATCACCCCCCATCATTGTTATGAGGACTTTCCCCTGTGTTTTTAGCTACAAGTACATCACCCATCCTTGTTATGAGGACTTTCTCCTGTGTGTTTAGCTACAAGTACCTCACCCCCCATCATTGTTATGAGGACTTTCTCCTGTGTCTTTAGCTACAAGTACATCACCCATCCTTGTTATGAGGACTCTCTCCTGTGTCTTTAGCTACAAGTACATCACCCCCCATCATTGTTATGAGGACTTTCCCCTGTGTCTTTAGCTACAAGTACATCACCCCCCATCATTGTTATGATTTTCTCCTGTGTCTTTAGCTACTGCTGTGTCTTTAGCTACTGACCAGTCATTCTTGTCTTTTCTACAGATAGAGGCTCACCTGGACACTCTGATTAATGAGCAGGCGTCCTTTGTTCTGACCCGGGCCGGACTGAGCCACATCTACAGCTGTGTCCAACAGCACAGCCCAGACCAGGTGAGAAACACGCTGGCTGACTCTCGTTTTATTTCTATTTTCATTTAACCAGCGGAGGAGCCATTGTTTACATGACCTCTTCGGAGCAGCTTTTGTCATAGTTACTAAACGGTTATGCTCGCATTAATAAAGTCTGCTCCTTAGGACTTAACTAGCGCCCCGGTTCTCCTACTTCTTAGGAGTAAATTAGCGCCCCCGGGCCTTCTACTTCTTGGGACTAAACTACCGCCCCGGGCCTTCTACTTCTTGGGACTAAACTAGCGCCCCGGTCCTGCTAATTCTTGGGACTAAACTAGCGCCCCGGTCCTGCTACTTCTTGGGACTACACTAGCACCCCGGTCCTGCACCCTGTTCCTGTCTTTTTCTTAGTCTACCTGCCTCTATGTGGTGGTTGTCAATGGATGTATTTTCTATTGGCAAATATAACTAGTGTGTAAAAGAGAAAAGAAGACAATTGTTTTAAATTCTATTGAAGTTTTCTTGGAAGCTGTCCTTTTTATTTTATTTCATTGGGCTGAAGCTAACAGACGGGTTGTTATTTAATGGCTGTGTCTGCAGGTTAGGGACAGACTGTAGCTGCAGGGAGGTGTGTGTGTGTGTGTGTGTGTGTGTGTGTGTGTGTGTGTGTGTGTGTGTGTGTGTGTGTGTGTGTGTGTGTGTGTGTGTGTGTGTGTGTGTGTGTGTGTGTGTGTGTGTGTGTGTGTGTGTGTGTGTGTGTGTGTGTGTGTGTGTGTGTGTGGTAGAACAGGTAAACAATAAGTGGACAACCTGGTCATGACCCTCTTTGAGTGGTACAGAGGACCTGGCATTTAGTCTGTCAGCTATGTGTGTGTTGTTTGGTTGTTAGTGTCTGTCTGTCTGTGTATCCACGGTTCACAGTTGATGATAAATAGCCTACTATTAAAGCTGACAATCTGCTCTTTAACCTATTAGTTTAGGTTTTATTTCAAATCCAATGTATTGGATACTTAGATTCTGGAATGCATACCTACTGTATATACAACACCCGTATTAACACCAACATTGGCTTTGGAAAGGTTTCACACCTCCTCACTTTATCCACATTTTGTTGTGTCCTAAACTGAATGTATAATTATTACTTGGTTTGCCATTAGTCTACATTCAAAACACTATTATCACAAAGGCAAAACATGTTTTTAGAAATGTGTGCCTATTTACTAAAAATGAAAAACTGAAATATCTCATTTATGTAAGTATTCTGACCCTTTACCATGTCTCTCTAAATTGAGGCTCTTCCTTTGACCATCCCTGTTATGTATTACCCCACCTGTGCCAAATTGAATAGGTCTGACATGATTTGGAAAGGTACACACCAGTCTTTATACGGTCCCAGATTTCACAGAACATGTCAAAGCATTACACAAGCATTGAAGTCCAAGGGAGTCTTCTTAGGCCTCTAAGATAGAGGTTTTCTCCTTAGGCCTCTAAGACAGTGTTTTGATAAGGAAATCAAACTATTAGGCCTGAATTCCAAGCCTGGCTAATGCCATCCCTTTGATTGAAGCATGGTGGTGGGAGCGTCATACTATGGGGAAGCTTCTCAGCAGCAGGAACTAGGAGACTTGCCAGGATTGAGGGAAGAATGAATGGACTAAGAAACAGAGAGGTCCATGAAGAAAAGCTGATCACGCACAAACACTAGGGATTGATTAGACGATTAGACTAATCTTTCAGCAATACAACAACCCAAAGCACATCGCCAAGACAACGCTGGAGCGGCTTTGGGAGAAGTTTGTTAATGTCCTTGAGTGCCGCAGCCAAAGCCTGAGGTTTACCAATGCTCCTCATCCGATCTGACAGAGCAGGGGAGGATCTTGACAAATGCAGTGGTGCAAAACTGTTATCACTGCCAAAAGGGCTGATATGCTGATATACACTACAGGCCAAAAGTTTGGACACACCTTCTCATTCAATGCGTTTTCTTTATTTTCATGACTATTTACATTGTAGATTCTCACTGAAGGCATCAAAACTATGAATGAACATATGTGGAATTATGTACTTAGCAAAAAGTGTGAAATAACTGAAAACATGTCTTATATTTTAGATTCCTTAAAGTAGCCACCCTTTGCTTTTTTGATAGCACTGCAAACCCTTGGTGTTCTCTCAATGAGCTTCATGAGGTAGTCACCTGAAATGGTTTTCACTTCACAGGTGTGCCTTGTCAGGGTTAATTAATGGAATATTTTCCCTTATTATTTGGGTTGGGACCATCAGTTTTGTTGTGCAGAAGTCAGGTTGATACACAGCCGACAGCCTTATTGGACAATTAGTAATCATAATATGGCAAGAACCAATCAGCTGAGTAAAGAGAAACGAGTGGCCATCATTACTCATCATAAGTCAATCCTGAAAATTGCGAGAACTTTGAATGTGTCCCCAAGTGATGTCGCAAAAACCATCAAGCGCTACAACGAAACTGGCTCACATGAGGACCGCCCCAGGAAAGGAAGACCAAGAGTCACCTCTGCTGTTAAAGATAAGTTCATCCGAGTCACCAGCCTGAGAAATCGCAGGTTAACAACAGCTCAGATTAGAGACCAGCTGAATGCCACACAGAGTTCTAGCAGCAGACACATCTCTAGAACAACTGTTAAGAGGAGACTGCGCAAATCAGGCCTTCATGGTCACGTAGCTGCTAGGAAACCACTGCTATGGAGAAGCAACAAGCAGAAGAGATTTGTTTGGGCCAAGAAACACAAGGAATTAAACCAATGGAAATCTGTGCTTTGGTCTGATGAGTCCAAGTTTGAGATATTTTGTTCCAACCACCGTGTCTTTGTGTGATGCAGAAAAGGTGAACGGAGGTGTGTACAAACTTTTGGCCTGTACTGTATATGTATAGTCCACCTACATAGAGTATGTCTTTATACAGTACACATACACTCACCTGAAGGATTATTAGGAACACCTGTTCAATTTCTCTTTAATGCAATTATCTAATCAACCAATCACATGGCAGTTGCTTCAATGCATTTAGGGGTGGGGTCCTGGTCAAGACAATCTCCTGAACTCCAAACTGAATGTCAGAATGGGAAAGAAAGGTGATTTAAGCAATTTTGAGCATGGCATGGTTGTTGGTGCCAGACGGGCCGGTCTGAGTATTTCACAATCTGCTCAGTTACGGGGATTTTCACGCACAACCATTTCTAGGGTTTACAAAGAATGGTGTGAAAAGGGAAAAACATCCAGTATGCGGCAGTCCTGTGGGCGAAAATGCCTTGTTGATGCCAGAGGTCAGAGGAGAATGGGCCGACTGATTCAAGCTGATAGAAGAGCAACTTTGACTGAAATAACCACTCGTTACAACCGAGGTATGCAGCAAAGCATTTGTGAAGCCACAACACGCACAACCTTGAGGCGGATGGGCTACAACAGCAGAAGACCCCACCAGGTACCACTCTTCTACAAATAGGAAAAAGAGGCTACAATTTGCACAAGCTCACCAAAATTGGACATTTGAAGACTGGAAGAATGTTGCCTGGTCTGATGAGTCTCGGTTTCTGTTGAGACATTCAAATGGTAGAGTCAGAATTTGGCATAAACAGAATGTGAACATGGATCCATCATGCCTTATTACCACTGTGCAGGCTGGTGGTGGTGGTGTAATGGTGTGGGGGATGTTTTCTTGGCACACTTTAGGCCCCTTAGTGACAATTGGGCATCGTTTAAATGCCACGGCCTACCTGAGCATTGTTTCTGACCATGTCTATCCCTTTATGACCACCATGTACCCATCCTCTGATGGCTACCTCCAGCAGGATAATGCACCATGTCACAAAGCTCGAATAATTTCAAATTGGTTTCTTGAACATGACAATGAGTTGACTGTACTGAAATGGCCCCCACAGTCACCAGATCTCAACCCAATAGAGCATCTTTGGGATGTTGGTGGAACAGGAGCTTCGTGCCCTGGATGTGCATCCCACAAATCTCCATCAACTGCAAGATGCTATCCTATCAATATGGGCCAATATTTCTAAAGAATGCTTTCAGCACCTTGTTGAATCAATGCCGCATAGAATTTAGGCAGTTCTGAAGGCGAAAGGGGGTCAAACACAGTTATTAGTATGGTGTTCCTAATAATCCTTTAGGTGAGTGTATATACAGTACATCTACAGCTCCAGGAAAAATTAAGAAACAACTGAACCTTTTTCTTTCCTTTCAAAAAAATTCAAAAAGGAAGGTTTTGAGTGAGGAACAGAAACGTTCAATTTGCAGTGGTCTCTTAATTTTAACCCTTCTGTTCCTCACTCAAAACCTTCCTTTTGTAGTTTTTTGGAAAGGAAAGAAAAAGGTGCAGTGGTCTCTTAATTTTTTCCGGCGCTGTATATACAGTCTACCTAGCCAGATTGTATTTGTGTTGTCATCAGATTATCCTGTGTTTGTTTGTGCTGCAGGGTCCTCTTTCCAACCTTCCCAGCATGGACCACTCCTCTCTGAAAGCAGCCATGGTGAGTTAGACCACATTCACAGTATGTCACTACATTATTACTCAAATCTGTGATCTGAATGATTGCCTGCATTTGTATTGTAAATATTGAAAAATAAGGCATTATTATGAAGCAGTTGTACACAACTGTGCTTGAGTTATCGGTACCAGACGTAAGCACTGCAAACTGCCAACTTTATTTTCTTTGTTGTTCTCTGTTAGACAGTTGGACAGTTTGAACATAACCTCTCCCTGTCTCTGTCAGATAGTTTGATCATTATCTCTCTTTCTCTCTCTCTCTGTCAGACAGCTTGATCCTTACCTCTCTCTGTCAGATAGTTTGATCATTATCTCTCTCTTTCTCTCTCTCTCTCTCTCTCTCTGTCAGACAGCTTGATCTTACCTCTCTCTGTCAGATAGTTTGATCATTATCTCTCTCTGTCTCTGTCAGATAGTTTGATCATTATCTCTCCCTGTCTCTGTCAGATAGTTTGATCATTATCTCTCTTTCTCTCTCTCTCTGTCAGACAGCTTGATCCTTACCTATCTCTGTCAGATAGTTTGATCATTATCTCTCTCTGTCTCTCTCTCTCTGTCAGACAGCCTGATCTTATCTCTCTCTGTCAGATCGTTTGATCATTATCTCTCTCTCTCTCTGTCAGATAGTTTGATCATTATCTCTCTCTGTCTCTGTCAGATAGTTTGATCATTATCTCTCTTTCTCTCTCTCTTTCTCTGTCAGACAGCTTGATCTTACCTCTCTCTGTCAGTTAGTTTGATCATTATCTGTCTCTGTCGGGTAGTTTGATCATTACCTCTCTCTCTCTCTATCTCCCTCTCGCTCTCTGTCAGACAGTTTGAACATTACCTTTCTCTGTCAGACAGTTTGAACATTACCTCTCTGTCAGAGAGTTTGAACATTACCTCTCTCTGTCAGGCGGTTTGAACATTACCTCTCTCTCTGTCAGAGCCAGTTTGATCGATATTTGTCTTCTCCTGATACCATGGTCATGCCTCAGCTCAACTTCCTCCTCAGCGCCGCCATCAAGTAAGTTTCACTTCTGTGTCCCTGACCAATTATGTCATAACTGAATTACAAAATGTCCTTTGAAATGTTGTTCTGTTTGATGGTTGTTTTGTTTAAACAATGAACTCAAAATCAATGTTTGTCAGGTGTCATTTGTTTAGTAACATATGGTATGTGGCTTGCTGAAGTTTTCAATTCCTGCGTCTGTGAAACCAGGACATAGTTACCTTCCCGTTGGCCTCCATCTCTGGATACAACACCCACTATTGAATGTTCACTTTTCTGAGGTTAGGGATAAATATAAATACACACAGCTCCGGAAATAGTGAAGAGACCACTGCACCTTCTTCTTTCCTTTCCAGCAAAGTTGAAAAGGAAGGTTTAGAGTGAGGGAACAGAAGGGTTAAATTTAAAAGACCACTCCAAATTAAAAGCTTCTGTTCCTCTCTCAAAACCTTCCTTTCATACTTTTTTGTAAAGGATAGAAAAATGTGCAGTGGTCTGTAAATTTTTTCCAGAGCTGTAGGTTAGGAAAAGGTTACAAAATATATCCCAGTGAGCACATTTGGATCAATAATCAGGGAGTAGAACTGCGTTGTTCCTTACTGTTACTGCCAAGAAAAGGCTGTCCCTCAAATCACTTCGTAGGAGCTACAGAGTAGGGATGGTCAATGGAGTTCAGATAGTATATTTTTTCTAGAATAGCTAACCTGGTGTATGCTATTAGCCTAGATTGCTATGTTCTGTACATAATTCCCAACAGATTCATCAACTGCCAAACCTTACGTAGCTTTTTGCAGCCAAATAATTTTTGCCAGTTTAATTCCGTGAATCAGTGGTTCTCAACACTGCTCCTGGAGGCCCCCACCCTGCATGTTTTAGATCTCTCCCTGCTCTATCACATCATTATAGGGTTTCATTTAAACCCTATATTCAGTCGTCAATAGTACAAAGACAACATTTCAGATGTTGAAACTGAAATTGTTTATTGTTTATTGAAAAACCTGTGCCCGCTTTGAATTTGATGCAGGGGCCACAAAAGACTGAAAAGTTGTGGATTACAAAAAGAACATGGTGGAACATCTCACAACTAATTAAGGCAAATTTGGCAACAGGTCAGTAAGATGATTGGGTATAAAAAGCACATCCCAGAGAGGATGAGTCTTTCAGATGGGGGAGGGGTTCACAACTCTGTGAAAGACTGTGCAGGCAAATAGTGCAACAATTTAAGAACAATGTTTCTCAATGTAAATTTGCAAAGAGTTTGGGGATCTCATAGCCTACATCACATAATGTCGTAAAGATTCAGAGAATGCGGAGAAACCTCTGCACACAAGGGACAAGGCCAAAAACCAATATTGGATGGCCTTGATCTTCAGGCCCTCAAACGGCACTGCATTAAAAACAGACACGGATGAGCTCAGGGACACTTCTGGAAACCATTGTCTGTGAACAGTTTGTGGCTGCATCCAAAAATGCAAGTTAAAACTATACCATGTATAGAAAATGATTTAAACAAGATCCAGAAACGCTGCCTCGTTCACTGGAACAGGCTCATTTAAGATGGACTGAGGTGAAGTCTGACAAATCAAAAATGAAATTATTTTTGGGAGTCATGGACGCCACTACCACCGGGCTTAAAAGGAAAGGGACCATCCGGCTTGTTATCAGTATTTTGGACCAAACTCAGAATACAGATAAATACTTCGAGAGAACCTGCTTCAGTCCCAAAGGCTTGGGAGTAGGGGTGTAACGATTCTCCACATCTTCGATTACATTTTGCTTTGGGTTTTTAGGTGATGATTCAACTCGATTTTCGATTATAAAAATGTTTTTCCAGTGCTGACTACACCGCTGTTAAGACACCAGTCCCTGTCGCTTTTTATTAAAACAACTTTTAATTGTTTTAGTTCAATGTGAAAATTACTAAAATATAGAACATTTAAATTAACCCTGTAACTTGAACTCAAAAATGTATTTGTAAGTGTCCTATTCTTGACAGCTGTTTGAGTATTAATTGCATTTGTTATTTCTTTGGCACAAGTCTTTTTTTGGTAGTTTGGCTCTAAATGTATCAGGCATAGTTGGTTGAGTGTTAATTGCATTTGTTGTTTTAAGTCGTTTTTGGTAGTTTGTCTCTAAATGTATCAGGCAGTTGGTTGAGTGTTAATGGCTTTTGTTATTTTAAGTCCTTTTTTGGTAGTTTGGCTCTATATGTTTGATGTGTTACTGGAGGTGGAGTATTGACACCTACGTGTAACAAACACGGAAAACTGTAATTTTCGGATCAACGACACCAACATTGTCCCCATAAGTCACAGGGATGCTAAATGTTGCCATACTGCTGATTTCAAAAAAGCAGGGGGCATCTCAAGCTCAATATTTTCACCTCCTGCTCCCAAAGCAGCCATCATATGTTCTAGAAAAGTGAATGTGTTCGCCCACAGCACCTGTGCTTAATTTAGTTGCTAGGCAAAGACATGGAGGGGGCGTGGGGAGTAGCATGTTAGCATGGATCTATTTTGCCAGTGACTGCATTCAAAAAGCAGCTTAATTTAAGTAACGACTCTTCTGAAATTAAATAAATACTAGGCCTGCAGGTATAGTGCGCTATAGTTGCTTATAACAGTTTTGTTAGTGCAATTATTTTAATGCCAACTGTACATGATCAGTTGAATGGATATGGTGTAGATGGTAACAGCTGGCCACAATCAGTGTTGTACGGTCACTTAATCACAGAATTGCCTTTTACATTTCACATAATAATTTTTTATTTTCAATCTAGAATTGAAATCGTTACACCCCTACTTGGGAGTTTCTACTTTTCCTCAGGTCAAAGACCCAAAGCCCAAGGCCGAAGCAACACGAGTGGCTGAAGATCTCAATCCCATTAAGAAGCAGTGGCCCTTTTACAGTGGCACTGTTATGCATCGTGTGCATGGATGGTTCATACCCTCTCCTACAGTAACTGACCGTGTGCATGGATTGTACATACCTACTCCTACAGTAACTGACATTGTGTGCATGGATTGTACATACCTACTCCTACAGCAACTGACATCGTGTGCATGGATTGTACATACCTACTCCTACAGTAACTGACATTGTGTGCATGGATGGTACATACCTACTCCTACAGTAACTGGCCGTGTGCATGGATGGTACATACCTACTCCTACAGTAACTGGCCGTGTGCATGGATGGTACATACCTACTCCTACAGTAACTGACATTGTGTGCATGGATGGTACATACCTACTCCTACAGTAACTGGCCGTGTGCATGGATGGTACATACCTACTCCTACAGTAACTGACCGTGTGCATGGATTGTACATACCTTCTCCTACAGTAACTGACACTGTGTGCATGGATGGTACATACCTACTCCTACAGTAACTGACCGTGTGCATGGATTGTACATACCTACTCCTACAGTAACTGACATTGTGTGCATGGATGGTACATACCTACTCCTACAGTAACTGACATTGTGTGCATGGATGCTACATACCTACTCCTACAGTAACCAACACCATGTGCATGGATGGTACATACCTTCTCCTACAGTAACTGACATTGCGTGCATGGATGGTACATACCTTCTCCTACAGTAACTGACATTGTGTGCATGGATTGTACATACCTACTCCTACAGTAACTGACACCATGTGCATGGATGGTACATACCTTCTCCTACAGTAACTGACAGTGTGTGCATGGATGGCACCTACCTACTTTTACAGTAACTGACATTGTGTGCATAGATGGTACATACCTACTCCTACAGTAACTGACACTGTGTGCATGGATGGTACATACCTACTCCTACAGTAACTGACCGTGTGCATGGATTGTACATACCTTCTCCTACAGTAACTGACATTGTGTGCATGGATGGTACATACCTACTCCTACAGTAACCGACACCATGTGCATGGATGGTACATACCTTCTCCTACAGTAACTGACATTGCGTGCATGGATGGTACATACCTTCTCCTACAGTAACTGACATTGTGTGCAAAAATGAAACCAACTTCACCCCTATAAACAGTAATTCATTTTGAGGTTTACTGTTAAAAATACATCAAACAGAATGCATTTCAATGTACCGTTTGTAATTCAGAGGTGCTATAATTGGTCAAGTGTTGTGCCAGGCCGCATATTCTAATTACACTACATCTTTAATGCTGTAGGCCAAGGCTATTCAACTGTGGTCCTGTGGGGCCAAAACACTTGTGTTTTTCTCCTCTCCTTCTAGTCAGGTATGTGGGAAACAGAAGTTTTTGTCCCTCCAGGAGCCAAGTGGAACTGTCCTGATGCAGTCCTTTCTAAAGTGGTACTTCACACAGGGTTGATACAGATGTCTAAATGTACATTGCAAGCATTTTCAAGGACCTCTATAGGACATGTTGTTGGCCTTATTTAAAAAACAACAACAGCAAATGCAAGTGACCAAAATGAGTTCAAATTGTATAGGCAGGTATACTGGAACACTTTATGTGAAAAGCCAAGTCAGCACTGACCTCATCCTCAAAAAAACCTGCACATGGTTTGACTATCATAAGCAAAGATAAGTAGCTCCATCTCTTACAAAACCTGATCAGGAATAGATTACAGAAAAATAAACAAGGAGGATTTTCAGTTGTGGTGAGCAGTGGAGACAAAGTACCCAACTCATATTCTGCAGGAAGGCCTTTACTATAACTAATGTTCTGCAGGAAGGCCTTAAATAAAACTATTGTTATGTAGGAAGCCCTTTAATAAAACTAATGTTCTGTAGGAAGGGCCTTTAATAAAACTAATGTTCTGTAGGAGGGCCTTTAATAAAACTAATGTTCTGTAGGAGGGCCTTTAATAAAACTAATGTTCTGTAGGAAGGGCCTTTAATAAAACTAATGTTCTGTAGTAAGGGCCTTTAATAAAACTAAGGTTCTGTAGGAAGGCCTTTAATAAAACTAATGTTCTGTAGGAAGGGCCTTTAATAAAACTAATGTTCTGCAGGAAGGGCCTTTAATAAAACTAATGTTCTGTAGGAAGGGCCTTTAATAAAACTAATGTTCTGTAGGAGGGCCTTTAATAAAACTAATGTTCTGTAGGAAGGGCCTTTAATAAAACTAATGTTCTGTAGGAAGGGCCTTTAATAAAACTAATGTTCTGTAGGAAGAGCCTTTAATAAAACTAATGTTCTGTAGGAAGAGCCTTTAATAAAACTAATGTTCTGTAGGAAGGGCCTTTAATAAAACAAATGTTCTGTAGGAAGGGCCTTTAATACAACTAATGTTCTGTAGGAAGGCCTTAAATACAACTAATGTTTAATAGGAGGGGCCTTTAATAAATCATATGTTCTGCAGAGGGCCTTTAATTTTAGATTCAAGATTAGATTCAACTTTGTCACTGAACAGTACAAGTACAGTACAACGAAATACAGTAAGCATCTGACCAGTGCTTAATAGATAGCAGAAGAATTACTAGTATTTACAAGTATTAAATATATGTACATTACAAGTGGAATGTGTAGATGAGCAATGAAGGCAAATAAAGTACAAATGGCAATACTAAATGTACAATTAAGGCAAATAGGGGAGGGCAGAAAGTTGACAAGTTATAGGTATAGTGAATGTTACAAGTGGGATAACAGTTGTTCGGGTACAGATGGCAATTTCTGAATGGCATTGTAGATGTGCAAATGAAGTAGTACTGTAGTAGGGTAGCATGAGCAACCGTGATGCAGAGATAGTAGCACTAAGGTCATCGAGGTAGACATGTATGTGACAACTGTTAAAATGCAAGCACAATGGTAATTTAAGTTTTAAATAAATTAAGTTTTTTAATTTAAGTGTGCAAAGAGGCAAATTGAATGTACAAGGTGCAAGTGCAACTGAAATGCAGGGATAGCAGCAGTGAGGTTCCCGAGGTGGACACGTACCTGTAACAACTGGAAACTTTCATTATCAGACTTTGCAAGGCAGTGTCAGAGTAGTAGAAAGGGAGTAGTGCAACAAGGTCCCTGAGAGGCTCAGAGGTGTGGTAAGTGATGGGTCATGGAGTTCACAGAGTTCTCTGGGTCTTTGATTTCGGCAGGGTTAGAGTAGATGGAAAGAAACTGTTCCTGAGCCTGCTGGTGTGGGAACGAAGAGACCTGTACCCACCTGCCTGATGGTAGGAGGGCAAACAGTTTGTGGCATGGATGTGAAGGGTCCCTGATGATCCTGTGTGCCCTGTGCAGATACCGCTTCCACTGGATGTCTGCAATGGCTGGAAGCTGGGCACCAGTGATGTGCTGGCAGGTTTTAAGAGGCAAACTTAAGAGGCAAATTGCATGGTCCTTAAAATATTCTATAGCTTGAAAAAACAATTGAGTGAGGTGCTTGTGTAGTGTCTTTCTGAAGTTGTGTGCGCGTGTATGTGTGTGTGTTTTGGATCTAACTAAAGTCATGGGGACCAAATGTCCCAATGAGTATGGTAAAACTAGAAAAAATTTGACTCATGGGGACCTTTTGCCGTCCTCAATTTCTGGCTCAGGGTTTAGGTTTAGGGTCAAACTTGGAATTCATTTATTCCAAGTTTGGGGTTTCTTTAAGGTCCAGGCGTTGTTTGTTAAGTTTAGGGTTAAGGTTATGCATTACATCTAGGTAAAGTTTAGACATAAATGTTACTTTAATGAGGTTAGGGTTAGGTTAGGGTTATGGTTAGGTTTAGGGTTAAGATTAGGGCAAGGGAGCATGCAATTTCTATGTTCTGATCCCCATGAGGATAGCCATACAAACTTGTGTGTGTGTGTGAGAGAGACATTACTACATGTGTGTTTATGTGTGTTTCCTTGAATAGAGACCATTATTAACCTGAGGTACACAGAGTACTGCAGCTCCTCAAGCCCAGAGCCTGCAATTCCCAGTAATGTGACTCACACACACACACACACACACACACACAGACAGACAGCTTCAGAAAGACAAACTACACAAGCACCTCACTCAAAAGTGTTTTCAAGCTGTAGAATATTTAAAGGACCATGAAATTTGCCTCTTTAATTTACTCTCTAAATAAAACTAATGTTCTGCAGATGGTCTTTAATAGCAATAATAATAAAAGCGAAGTTTGAATTAGCAAAAAATGTAAGGGGCAAATTTAAATTTCCTTGAAATATTCTACAGCTTGAAAATCTTTTGAGTGAGGTGCTTGTGTAGTGTTTCTTTCTGAAGCTGTGTGTGTGTGAGTGTGAGTGTGAGTGTGTGTGTGAGTGAGTCACATTACTGGGAATTGCAGGCTCCGGGCCTGAGGAGCTGCAGTACTCTGTGTACCTCAGGTTAATAATGGTCTCTATTCAAGGAAACACACATAAACACACATGTATTTATGTCACACACACACATCTCTCCCACTCTACAGTCTTCCTTTCCTTCCCCTCTCTCAATTCAGTACACTTTATTGACATGGACATGTAGGTAACTTTAAATGTCAGATTATATGTAGTACCAGGCGAAAGTGTGGACACACCCATTCACTTGTCTATAATAATAAAAGTTGTCAGAAGTGTTTATTATTCTAACTAATTAACAGCAACTACTATAAACCATAGAAAATTGAATATAATCAAATCAAGGTGTTATTTTTCTGAAGTCTCAAGGCATGAAAAGAAAACCAAAAGAGAATGGCCTAAAGATCTACTGTTGCTTTGTTTAACTTTTCACTGTCTGTTCCTCAGATTTTGGCCAACACAGTATTTGCCAGGATTGAATTTAATTTTTTTCCTCCAATAGCTATTAAATGTTTTCTTTTTATTGACTGATCATTTCGGGCAAGAAAGCTGGGAAAGAAAGCTTCTCTTAGGTCTAGATATTTCTCACAGTTAGATAGGAAAAACAACTCTATCTCTTCCTGGAATGGAGCACTGCCTGACCCCTCTGTCTTTCTATCTACTGTATGTTTTCCTTCCATCCTCCTTCCCACTCGCTCCATCTTTTCCCAAGGATCTACATTCTAGGAGGCCCCTGTCTTTGTGTCTTTGGAGCCCCCCCCCCCCCCGCCAAATTAACACCATGTTCACACACACCAAGTCCCTCCCCCCTGCATGTAAAACCTATCCTTGTGTCAGATCTTCACATTGATTATGGAAGAATTTTGAAATTACTGGGACTTTTTTCCTTAATATCACCTCTTTTGCTTCCTTTTATTTTTTCTTGAAATATAACCAGGGTATATTTTATTTGTATTTTTTTTCCATCATAATAATCTGAAGCTTTGTTATAGCTTATGTATTGTAAAATGTATATAATGTGCGTTTATATCAACTTATTATCAACTAAAATATAAAAAATGACAATTACATTAAGTATTTAGCAAATCCTTTGTTTTTTCCAAAGCAACTTACAAGTGAGACTCATAGCATCTTTTACAACAACAAACACCTATAAAATAACTCTAAACACCAATAATAATCATACATTTATACAGGTGTGCTCATACGTTTGCATATCCTGGCAGAAATTGTGACATTTTGGCATTGATTTTGAAAATATGCCTGATCATGCAAAAAACATTCTTTTATTTAAGGATAGTGATAGCCATTTATTATCACAATCAGTGGGGTTAACAAGTATTTGATACACTGCCGATTTTGCAGGTTTTCCAACTTACAAAGCATGTAGAGGTACACTTCAACTGTAAGAGACGGAATCTAAAACAAAAATCCAGAAAATCACATTGTATGATTTTTAAATAATTAATTTATGTTTTATTGCATCACATAAGTATTTGATCACCTACCAACCAGTAAGAATTCTGGCTCTCACAGACCTGTTAGTTTTTCTTTAAGAAGCCCTCCTGTTCTCCACTCATTACCTGTATTAACGGCATCTGTTTGAACTCGTTACCTGTATAAAAGACACCTGTCCACACACTCAATCAAACAGACTCCAACCTCTCCACAATGGCCAAGACCAGAGACCAGACAGCTGTGTAAGGACATCAGGGATAAAATTGTAGACCTGCACAAGGCTGGGATGCTTTTCTGTAAAGGGGACAGGACGACCGAACCGTATTGAGGGGAGGATGGATGGGGCCATGTATCGTGAGATCTTGGCCAACAACCTGTTTCCCTCAGTAAGAGCATTGAAGATGGTTTGTGGCTGGGTCTTCCAGTGTGACAACGACCTGAAACACACAGCCAGGGCAACTAAGGAGTGGCTCCGTAAGAAGCATCTCAAGGTCCTGGAGTGGCCTAGCCAGTCTCCAGGCCTGAACCCAATAGAAAATCTTTGGAGGGAGCTGAAAGTCCGTATTGCCCAGCGACAGCCCCGAAACCTGAAGGATCTGGAGAAAGTCTGTATGGAGTGGGCCAAAATCCCTGCTGCAGTGTGTGCAAACCTGGTCAAGAACTACAGGAAACGTATGATCTCTTTAATGGAAAACAAAGGTTTCTGTACCAAATATTAAGTTCTGCTTTTCTGATGTATCAAATACTTATGTCATGCAATAAAATGCAAATTAATTACTTAAAAATCATGTAATTTTCTGGATTTTTGTTTTAGACTCTGTCACTCACAGTTGAAGAGTACCTATGATAACAATTACAGACTTTTACATGCTTTGTAAGTGGGAAAACCTGCAAAATCGGCAGTGTATCAAATACTTGTTCTCCCCACTGTAGTTGTTCGGCTCCTATTAAAATCCAGAAATCACCCAAATGACCGTGATCAAAAGTTTACATACCCTTGGCCTTACCCTTTGGCCTTGTTACAGACACACAAGGTGACACACAGGTGAAAATGGCAATTAATGTGAATTTCCCAAACCTGTGGCTTTTTAAATTGCAATTAATGTCTGTGTATAAATAGTCAATGAGTTTGTTAGCTCTCACATGGATGCATTGAGCAGGCTAGATACTGAGCCATGGGGAGCAGAAAATAACTGTCAAAAGACCTACGTAACAAGGTAATGGAACTTTATAAAGATGGAAAAGGATATAAAAAAATATATCCAGTCGTCAGTACTGTTCAATCACTTATTAAAGAAGTGTAGAATTCGGGGATATCTTGATACCAAGGCATGTTCAGGTTGACCAAGGAAGATTTCAGCCAAAACTACCAGAAGAATTGTTCGGGATACAAAGAAAAACCCACAGGTAACCTCAGGAGAAATACAGGCTGCTCTGGAAAAAGACGGTGTGGTTGTTTCAAGGAGCACAATTCGACAATACTTGAACAAAAATGAGCTGCATGGTCAAGTTGCCAGAAAGAAGCCTTTACTGCGCCAATGCCGCAAAAAAGCCCAGTTACAATATGCCCGACAAGACCTTGACACGCCTCACAGCCTCAGGCACACTGTAATTTGGAGTGAAGAGACCAAAATAGGGCTTTATGGTCACAGCCATAATTGCTGTTTGGAGAGGGGTCAACAAGACCAATAGTGAACATAATACCATCCCCACTGTGAAGCATGGTGGTGGCTCACTGATGTTTTGGAGGTGTGTGAGCTCTAAAGGCATGGGGAATCTTGTGAAAATTCATGGCAAGATGAATGCAGCATGTTATCAGAAAATATTGGCAGACAATTTGCATTCTTCTGCACGAATGCGGCACATGGGATGCTCTTGGACTTTCTAGCATGACAATGACCCTAAGCACATGGCCAAGTTGACCCTCCAGTGGTTACAGCAGAAAAAGATGAAGGTTCTGGAGTGGCCATCACAGTCTCCTGACCTTAATATCATCGAGCCACTCTGGGGAGATCTCAAACGTGCGGTTCATGAAAGACGACCAAAGACTTTGCACGACCTGGAAGCATTTTGCCAAGACGAATGGGCAGCTATACCACCTGCAAGAATATGGGGCCTCATAGACAACAATTACAAAAGACTGCACACTGTCATTGATGCTAAATGGGGCAATACACAGTATTAAGAACTATGGGTATGCAGACTTTTGAACAGGATTCAGTTGAATTTTTTCTTTGTTGCCATGTTTTATGATTGTGCCATTCTGTTATGACCTACAGTTGAATGTGAATCCCATAAAAAATAAGACATGTGTTTTGCCTGCTCACTCATGATTTCTTTACAAATGGTACATATATTACCAATTCTCAAAGGGTATGCTAACTTTTGGGCACAACTGTATATTATTATTATTGGGTGCCATTCGCATATACCAGTTTTACTTACTCAAACATGTTCTGAGGGCAGAAAGAAATGTGATGGTACAGGCCAACATCCAACTGAAATGGAGAGGCAGCAGTGCTCATGAACACTTACATTAAGATGAGTGCAGTTCTGCTAACATCAGTGAAAGAGTAAGTTTGCTTGTTTGTTATAAAGAAGTATGTGCTAAATTACTTGATTACGCTAACATTTAGTGGTGAATTTTTGGTCTAGATATCATTTCCTTTTTTTTTTTTAAACCATCTTGAAATGTTCATAAGCACTGCCTCCTCTCCATTTTGATCGTGTGTTGGCCTGAACCAATCAATTTCTTTCTGCCCTCAGAACATGTTTTAGTAAGTAAAACTGTTATGTGCTCACATTCATGGAAATACCAAATATAAATATAATGTATATTTTTCCTAGCCACTGAAATTGAACATTGTTGTTGTTTGCTCCTTTGGGTTTCAGGCTGGGTGTTTTGAAAAAGCCCTTTGTGACAACTACTGTTGTAAAAAGGCCTTTATAAATAATTTTGATTGACGCGCTGGTAGTTAGAGCCTATATAGAGGTATAGGTTGTAGAGGGATCAGTTGGGTTCAGTCAAATATATACTGGCTGTTCCATCAGTCTGAACCAGTCACATATTTTACTGGCTGTTCCATCAGTCTGAATCAGTCACATACTGTACTGTCGGTTTCATCAGTCAAAATCAGTCACATATTGTACTGGCTGTTTCATCAGTCACATAACTGTACTGGCTGTTCCATCAGTCTGAATCAGTCATACTGTACTTGCTGTTTCATAATTTTTGTTATTTTTTGTTACCCCACACACTCCTCTTAGCCCTTGTATATTGTCCCTAAATTACAGCTCTTGTTCCTTGTTGCTTAAATATCTAATTATATTTTGGGGGTTTTAGTTTGATGAGATTGCAGGTTTTAGAACCCTCAGGGATGCCATTAATCCACTTGCTCTTTCTCTACCAGTCTCTCCTCCGCTTTCTTTGAATTTGCCTCTATCCCTCTCTGTCTCCCCCTCCATTTTTCTATCTGCAGTTTTCAGCTGACTGTTGTCCTGTCAGTAAACTTAGCTGTAGTTGCTGTGTAGAAGCTGTAGTAGTAACTGTAGTAGTAGCTGTAGTAGCTGTAGAGGGCGGTGTGCACCCTGCATGTGCTCCAGCTCCGAACAGAGCTACACAGTAAACCAGCCAACCAGAGCTCAGTCCATGATATCACCAAAACTACACCAATCAGAGTGAAGACTCATTTCAGTATAGCTCCTGTGGGAGTGGTATTGATATATATTTGACTCCTGCCACACACAACATACATTACCTGTCTTCTCTCTAACTCCACTCCGCAGGGAGCAGATCTTCTGTCAGTCTACAGAGCTGGTGTGCAGAGCATATGGGGAAGTCTACACTGCTGTGACCAGCCCAGCCAACAGCTATAAAGAACCTGACAACCTGGTACCACGCTCTCCGCAACAGGTCCAGGCACTGCTGTCCTAACACAACTGTTGACTAACAGGAAGAAAGGCTCATGTAAGGCAGAATGTAACTGTTATATTTAGTAGTTGTTGGAAAGCGTATGTGTGTGTAAATAAACACACTTGGGGTCACTGGGTGTAAGGTGGATCAATGGGCCAAAAACACAGGCGTGTTTGTGTTAAGCTCTTGGTCTGTTGAATTTTATATCATGTTGTATCACAATATGAAATCTCAGACCTTGCCAGGAGAGAGAGGCAGAATAGCTCACAATGATAAAGCACTTTATTTTCCTGCTCACCCAAGAGAAACACTTCCATTGCTGGTTACCCCACCCCCTACCTCTTTCAAAGTCCCTCTCTGTCTAAATCTCCCTCCCTCTCTTTTTTTCCCTAATATAACTGCCAACAGATCTGAAAACATGTCTCTGTAATAAAATACTGTGTGTTTCAGATGCTTGTGTGATTCATCTTTATTTCTTCATTAATTAATGTTATGGTTGCAGCCTATTTGAGAAAAGGATACATTGCACAAGACACTGCCGCTTTCTTGGGACTCAACCCAAGCTCTGGTTGTCCGTGGGAGTTGGTCAGTGGGTTCCGGGGGTGGGTGTTTGTGTGTATTTTAGTGGATCTGGTTTAGTGGGCAGGTTGGTGTTTCAGGGTGGTGGTGTGTGTGTCCGTGTTTAACCTGAAAAAGACTGACAAGAGTTTACTGCTAACGACTTAGTTCATTAGGTCATAATTTTTGTCAACATATGCTATATTTTGCACTAAATTGGCAACTTGAATTGTGTTATTTCAGATTTCCAGGGAAGATTCAGTCTGTCATAAGTAGATATTTGTTTCAACTGGGGTTTTATCCATGTCTGGTACTGACATGCCCTGATAATAACTGCTTTTGATCTCTTGGTTGCCCTGGCCTGAAGATGTGGGCGCTAATGCCGCTTAGCATCAGTTATATTACAACTGAGGGTGGAACGTCACTGAAAGAACAGCGTTGAAGGCTTTTCTGAACAAAGATTTTTTTGCTCTTCCAACTTGTTTCGAGAAAAGCTTGATTTACCATTTTGTTCCTGGTACTCGTACTATGGGACAAATCCAGAACCCAGTACTTATTGTAATGTCACTGTTGGTCACCCTGATGGAGGACCTGATCAGAGAGCTTGTTAAAGTAGGTATAACTGCTATGCAGCCTGGCATTCGTAATGATGAGGACATTTCTATCTCAGTAAAGTCCTCTCTGGCTATCATGACTGTTCTCTGTGGACTGTGTTACACAAATACATTTGCATTAAAAAATAACATGGTGTTCACGACAGCCCTCTACCAAACCGTTTGCCTGTGGATAATGGGGAGGTGGTATGTATGAAACCATACTTCTTTTTGAACTCACTAAACTCAGCACTGACAAACTGGGTAGCGTTGTCACTTAAAAGCCCCCTCTGTATTCCCCATCTTACAAACATGCTCTTTAGGTGCTTAATAACCTGCAGACATGTGGTAGTGGTAGGTAGGCAGTTTAATAACCCTGGAATAGTGGTGCACTACTATATGGTATTTCTTACCCCCTCCAGTTCACACTGGTCAGCTGCTACCTTCTGCCACAGAGCTTCAGGTAAAGGTGTGATGATAAGGGTTTCTTGAGTTGGTTGGTTCTCTGAACAAAATTGATACGATGTGGGTGCTGATGTGCGGCCACCACACAGACATCTTGGCACGTTCCCTGACTTAGTCCCATGTGCCCTTTGTGTATCTGCTGTAAAACAGATTCTCTTTCTGAGGCTGGGATAAAAGTCCTGTCTTGATACAAGACCAGCTCAGACAGATGTCCCCTAGTCATGTGGTATCACTGTGGTGAATATGGTAGCTGTGCCACCTTCTGAGGGCAGCCTATTTGAATGAAACGGATAAACATTTGGAGGTCTGCATCGTCCCGGTTGGCTTGTCTGATGTTGTCCAGCCTCAGTCTCTGATGTAGTTTCTGTTGACGGGTTTCTAGTGTCAGCCACCACTAACTGCCTCCCTAGAATATGCACTGCTTTTCCATTAAAACGCATGAGTTGCCTAAGCAATCATTGACATCTGAGTGGTGCTTTGTCCAGGTCTCATACAGCTCTGTAAAAAATTAGGAGACCACTGCTCCTTTTGCTTTCCTTTCCAAAAAAGTTGAAAAGGAAGGTTTTGAGTGAGGAACAGAAGGGTTAAAATTAAGTAATTTGTTCCAGAACTGTATGTTGATCAATTGGGCTAGAGGCTTATGATCTGTCTGCAAAACAAAGCTGCCCATGCTCTGTAGATACCAGACGAAATGCTCAAATGCCCATACTCCAGCTAGGCACTCTTTTTTTGATTGAAGCGTGTCTTTTCTCAGTCTCAGATAGTGTGTGTGAGCAAAACACTGTGGGCTGCAGCTCCCCACTCCCCTGGCCCTGTAAAAGCACAGTTCCTAGGCCGAAGCTACTTGCATCTACATTGACTCCCGTAGGCTTGTTGGCATCATAGTATGCTAACATTTGTGTGGACACTAGCATTGCCTTGACTCTGCGAAAGTCCTGCTCCTGAGGATCTCCCCATGACCACCCTGTCTTCATTTTTAATAGTTCTGTTTGAGATAATCCTGGCGAGAAGTAGCTCTCATCAGGAAAGTTTGAGCCAAAGTGGCACTCCACCAAGTTGGAAGTATTCAGACTGGCCTGGATAGACAGTACACTACAATACAGAAAATCACTCACATCTAATTGATCAGCTTATTTCTCCAACCTGATTGTGAACCAAAACTTTCTCTTTGATACAGTTGCAAAGTTAAACAAAAAAGCAATGTTCAATAAGTGAAGTGGATCTTCACTTCAGCAGTAATGAATACATGAACTTCTTTAATGAAAAGATCACCATTAGAAAACAAATAACTGACTCCTCTTTAAATAAGTATATTCCCAGAAATCTCAGTTGTCCTGAGAATGTCCTGAACCTCTCTGACCTGGTGTCAATGGGGACACTTGAATTATTTTATCCTGTTTCACTCGACACGTTCACTAAATTAGTAATGAGTTCTAAACCCACAAACTGTCAACTCGACCCGATTCCAACCAAATTACTAAAAGAGCTATTACTGGTGCTAGGTCAGCCAATGTTGAACATAATTAATTGCTCCCTATCTTCCAGATGTGTACCAAACTCACTAAAAATAGCGGAAACGAAGCCTCTTCTGAAACATCAAACAATTATAGCCAAATATCCCATTCCTCTCAAAAAACTTAGAAAAATGAGTTTCCCAACAACTGAATGCCTTCCTTAAGACAAATAACATTTATGAAATGCTCCAGTCCGGTTTCAGACCCCATCATCACTGAGACTGCATTCATGAAGGTCACAAATGACCTTCTAATAGCCTTAGATTCTGCATCCGTCCTGCCACCCCATGACCTTATTGATCCCTCCCTTCTCTTAGAGAGACTGGACACCCACATTGGACTACGTGGACATGTTTTTCCTTGTTTAAATCTTATTTATCTGAAAGATATCTGTTCGTATGTGTGGATGGCATATCCTCTGTTGAATCAAAGGTATGTTTTGGTGTTCCTCTGGGATCGGTTTTGGGCACATTATTGTTCTCAAATATATATGCTGCCTCCGGAATCACAATGTCAATTTTCACTGTTATGCTGATGACACACAGTTGTATATTTCAATGAAACATGGAGAATCCCCAAAATTAGCTACTTTGGAAGCATGCGTTTCAGATATTAGGAAGTGGATGACAGAACTTCTTGCTTTTTGAAAAACAGAAATGCTTGTTTTAGGACCCAAGAAACAAAGAGCTTTGTTGACAGATCTCATTGTGAACCACAACGGTTGTATGGTCGTATCCCAAAAAAAACCTCAGCGTTACCCTCAACTCTGACCTCTCCTTTGATGAACATATAAAATATGACTCAAAAACTGTTTTTTTCCATCTTCGGAACATTGCAAAAATCTGAAACTCTCTATCAAAGACTGATGCAGAAAAACTGCAAAGCTCTTCTCTCCGGTTACCCTGATGAATCAATAAATAAACTTAGATTAGTGCTGAACATGGCTGTACTATTCTCTTTAAACTGGTTGCCTGTTTGGGTTAGGGCTGATTTTAAGGTATTATTGTTAACCTGTAAAGCAATAAATGGACTTGCTCATACTTACTTCACTGAAATGATCCAGCAATACATACAGTGGGGCAAAAATATTTAGTCAGCCACCAATTGTGCAAGTTCTCCTACTTAAAAAGATGAGAGAGGCTTGTAATTTTCATCATACGTACACTTCAACTATGAGAGAAAAAAGATTCCAGAAAATTACATTGTAGGATTTTTTATGAATTGATTGGTAAATTCCTCTGTAAAATAAGTATTTGGTGACCTACAAACAAGCAAGATTTCTGGCTCTCACAGACCTGTAACAACTTCTTTAAGAGGCTCCTCTGTCCTCCACTCGTTACCTGTATTAATGGCACCGGTTTGAACTTGTTATCAGTATAAAAGACACCTGTCCACAACCTCAAACAGTCACACTCCAAACTCCACTATGGCCAAGACAAAAGAGCACCAGGCTGGGAAGACTGAATCTGCAATAGGTAAGCAGCTTGGTGTGAAGAAATCACCTGTGGGAGCGATAATAAATGGAAGACATACAAGACCACTGATAATCTCCCTCGATCCGGGGCTCCACGCAAGATCTCACGCTGTGGGGTCAAAATGATCACAAGAACGGTGAGCAAAAATTCCAGAACCACATGGGGGGACATAGTGAATGACCTGCAGAGAGTTGGGGCCAAAGTAACAAAGGCTACCATCAGTAACACACTACGCTGCCAGGGACTGCAGTGCCAGACGTGTCCCCCTGTTTAAGCCAGTACATGTCCAGGCCCGTCTGAGGTTTGCTAGAGAGCATTTGGATGATCCAGAAGAGGATTGGGAGAATGTCAGATGGTAAAAACTCAACTCGTCATGTTTGGAGGAGAAAGAATGCTGAGTTGCATCCAAAGAACACCATACCTACTGTGAAGCATGGGGGTGGAAACATCATGCTTTGGGGCGGTTTTTCTGCAAAGGCACCAGGACGATCCGTGTAAAGGAAAGAATGAATGGGGCCATGTATCGTGAGATTTTGAGTGAAAACCTCCTTCCATCAGCAAGGGCATTGAAGATGAAACGTGGCTGGGTCTTTCAGCATGACAATGATCCCAAACACACCTTCCGGGCAACGAAGGAGTGTCTTCGTAAAAAGCATTTCAAGGTCCTGAAGTGGCCTAGCCAGTCACCAGATCTCAACCCCATAGAAAATCTTTGGAGGGAGTTTGCCCAGTGACAGCCCCAAAACATCAGTGCTCTAGAGGAGATCTGCATGGAGGAATGGGCCAAAATACCAGCAACAGTGTGTGAAAGCCTTGTGAAGACTTACAGAAAATGTTTGACCTCTGTCATTGCCAACAAAGGGTATATAACAAAGTATTGAGATGAACAAAATACTTGTTTTCCACCATCATTTACCAATAAATTCATAAAATATCCTACAATGTGATTTTCTGGATCTTATTTTCTCATTTTGTCTCTCATAGTTGAAGTGTACCTATGATGAAAATTACAGGCCTCTCTCATCTTTTTAAGTGGGAGAACTTGCACAATTGGTGGCAGACTAAATACTTTTTTTCCCCACTGTACCTACACGTAACCTACGATTGCAAGATGCAAGCCTTTTAATTGTACCTAGAGTTTCTAAACAAACAGCCAGAGGCAGGGCCTTTTCTCATAGAGCTCCACTACTGTGGAATGATTTGCTAACTAAGGTCAGAAATGCTCATCTCTTCAGCATGGTCTTTGATTAAGTGCAGTCTGGCCCTGGGGTTTGAAGGTGAGCAGTTGGGCTGAAGGTGATCAAGTGAAGGTTTCCAGGTGGGCTTTCATTGCCACTGGGATGCCATATCTCCAATGCCATTCGGGGGCAGAGTCACTGGCTTGTTCTTGTCTCTCTGTTGCGCCCATTGTGCAATTCGGGTGAACTCTGCTGGCAATACTCAGCCCTCATTTAAGGATGGTTGCGGTTGATTGGTGTCCCTTTGCTTGATGCTTGTCAATGTGGGTGGATTCACTTCCAGCCTGTTGGGCCCTGTCTGGGACCTCCCCCGAATAGGGCCACAGTGTCACTGAATCCCCTGTCTCAGCCCCAGGGTTTTACGCTGCTATATTATTGTGTCGCAAGAGTATTGTCAGTTCTCATTCTCCACTGTAAATCCTTGTAAATCTAAGGAATGCATTCTCCACATTTTCCTTGTTTCCTGCTCCGTTTAAATGTAGGAGGACATGAGGTCTTGGCACAGACCTCCCAACTACCAGTTTCATAAGACTCGTTGCTGTCCCTGTCCAAAGTCCCCCCTAAGCAGGACATGGTTCTCTGGCCTGCATGATACTGACCGGCCAAAATCAAATCAGGGACCGATGGATCCTAAGACAGACCAACAACAGGGCCCTAAGACAGACCAACAACAGGGCCCTAAGACAGACCAACAACAGGGCCCTAAGACAGACCAACAACAGGGCCCTAAGACAGACCAACAACAGGTCCCTAAGACAGACCAGCAACAGGGCCCTAAGACAGACCAACAACAGGGCCCTAAGACAGACCAACAACAGGGCCCTAAGACAGACAAACAACAGGGCCCTAAGACAGACCAACAACAGGTCCCTAAGACAGACCAACAACAGGTCCCTAAGACAGACCAACAACAGGTCCCTAAGACAGACCAGCAACAGGGCCCTAAGACAGACCAACAACAGAGCCCTAAGACAGACCAACAACAGAGACCTAAGATAGACCAACAACAGAGCCCTAAGACAGACCAACAACAGAGCCCTAAGACATACCAGCAACAGGGCCCTAAGACAGACCAACAACAGAGCCCTAAGACAGACCAACAACAGGGCCCTAAAACAGGTTCTTTAGCAACCTGCTGCCTAGGTTGAGGTTTCCTGTGATACTGTAATTGCACTTCACTTGACATCAGTACATGTAGTTGTACTACACTTGACATCAATATGTGTAGTTGTACTACACATGACATCAATATGTATAGTTGGTACTTGATTTTTTACTGAAAAGGCATGTGTGACTTCTGTTCCCGAATATTGTATATTTTGGATAGTCATGGTTGTGAATAAGACCGTGGGTATGTGGTGCCCAGATACAGAATATACCTATGATAAAACAGTGGATATAAAAAGTCTACACACCCCTGTTAAAATGCCAGGTTACTGTGATGTAAAACAATGAGACAAAGATAAATCATGTAAGAACCTTTTCCACCTTTAATGTGACATATAACGTGAACAATTCAATTGAAAAATAAACTGAAATCTTTGAGGAAAAAAAAGTAAAAAAACCTTTTGATTTTATTACAGCACTCTTTTTGGGTAGGGGTTTATTAGCATGGCACATCTTGATGTGGCAATATTTGCCCACTCTTCTTTGCAAAAACGCTCTAAATCTGTCAGATTGCGAGGACATCTCCTGTGCACAGCCCTCTTCAGATCACCCCAGAGATGTTCAATTGGATTCAGGTTTGGGCTCTGGCTGGGCCATTCCAAAACGTTAATCTTCTTCTGGTGAAGCCATGCTTTTGTGGATTTGGATGTGTGCTTTGGGTCATTGTCGTGCTAAATGGTGAACTTCCTCTTCTTCTTCAGCTTTCTAACGGACACCTAAAGGTTTTGTGCCAAAAGTGCCTGGTATTTGGAACTGTTCATAATGCCCTCTACCCAGACTAACGCCCCGGTTCCAGCTGAAGAAAAACAGCCTCAAAGCATGATGCTGCCACCACCATGTTTCACTGTGGGTATGATGTTCTTTGGGTGATGTGCAGTGTTGTTTCTGCGCCTAACATACCTTTTGGAATTATGGGCAAAATGTTCAACCTTGGTTTCATCAGACCATAACACATTTTCACTTTAACTGAGAACACATACTTTTGACCAAGGTACAAACAAAATTGTCATATTAAACAATCATATTAAATGCCAGAATAAGTGCAAGAATTATGAACTAATGTCTTCTTGTCTGCTGTAGGTGGCATACCTTTTGCAAAGCTCTATACATGGACCTTAATGGCTCTCATCTGGGCCTTTATTTATAGACAGCCATTTCTCCAAGTTCCAAAACAATGATTTCCCTCTCAGAGAAAAATACAAAGCAAAGAAAGATTCTCCTACTACTTCTACTACCACTAATACTATTAAAACTACCACCACTACTACTGTCAGTACTAATACTATCATATAGTACTGACAAAAATTGCCTGAACAATTTTTCTTCTACTGGCAGAAGAAAGACAAGTAAGATACAGTGGGGAGAACAAGTATTTGATACACTGCCGATTTTGCAGGTTTTCCCACATACAAAGCATGTACAAGTCTATAATTTTTATCATAGGTACACTTCAACTGTGAGTGACGAAATCTAAAACCAAAATCCAGAAAATCACATTTTTAAGTAATTAATTAGCATTTTATTGCATGACATAAGTATTTCATACACCAGAAAAGCAGAACTTAATATATGGCACCCCATCCATCCTCCCCTCAGTACAGTGCAGTCGTCCTGTCCCCTTTGCAGGAAAGCATCCCCAAAGAATGATGTTTCCACCTCCATGCTTCACGGTTGGGATGGTGTTCTTGGAGTTGTACCCATCCTTCTTCTTCCTCCAAAGACGGCAAGTGGAGTTTTGACCAAAAAACTCTATTTTTGTCTCATCAGACCACATGACCTTCTCCAATTCCTCCTCTGGATCATCCAGATGGTCACTGGCAAACTTCAGACGGGCCTGGACATGCCCTGGCTTGAGCAGGGGGACCTTGCGTGCACTGCAGGATTTTAATCCATGACAGCGTAGTGTGTTACTAATGGTTTTCTTTGAGACTGTGGTCCAATTTCGCTTCAGGTCATTGACGAGGTCCTGCCATGTAGTTCTGGGCTGATACCTCACCTTCCTCATGATCATTGGTGCCCCACGAGGTGAAATCTTGCATGGAGTCCCAGACCAAGGGAGATTGACCATCATCTTGAACTTCTTCCATTTTCTAATAATTGTCTCTTTGATTGAGTGTGTAGACAGGTGACTTTTATACAGGTAACCAGTTCAAACAGGTGCAGTTAATACAGGTAAGGAGTGGAGAACAGAAGGGCTTCTTAAAGAAAAACTAACAGGTCTGTGAGAGCCCGAATTCTTACTGGTTGGTAGGTGATCAAATACCTGTGTCATGCAATGAAATGCAAATTAATTATTTAAAAATGATACAATGTGATTTTCTGGATTTCCGTCTCTCACAGTTGAAGTGTACCTATGATAAAAATTACAGATCTCTACATGCTTTGTAAGTAGGAAAACCTTCAAAATCGGCAGTGATTAACCTAACCCTAACCCTAACCCAGTGTATCAAATACTTGTTAACCCCACTGTAGTTGGATGCAGAGATGGCAGCAGTGAGGCCCTGAGGTCAACATGTGTGTGTAACAACTATAAGAATGCAAGCACAATGGCAATTCTAAATGTGCAAACAGGCAAATTGAACTGAAATGCTGGGATAGCAGCAGTACATTAGCGAGGAAGAGGCTAGGTAGTGAAGGCCGATGGGGGGTTAGCATTAGCCAACCCCGGATACCTCCATGTTTCCCACACCCTTGTTTACGATTTCGAAGCTGCCTCCGGGCACCACCAGTCTGCAATGCGAATAGTGTCGTCCTCACAATCTCCAGTGGGAGGTGAAAGTTATCTAAAACTCTTCTTGTGCATTGTGCTCCAATTTCCAGGAGTTCTTGTCAGATATATAGTGTATGCTAGGCTGTACTGAGTGAATAAGCGTAGAACTATAAAGTAAATAACTGCTAATATGTGATAACTGGGTGGAAACTGAGCCGCGCGATGTATTGTACAGGCACCCCCATCTTGCATTCTGAATGACCAAGAACAGAGGACCTTCAATGAAAGAACTGAGAAGTAACAAAATCAGAAACTACACATGAAAACAGAAACGTTACAATGGGAAGATAAATATGTCTTAAAGTAAATATTAGGGAAGGAGGAATTTAAATAGGGACAATGATATGGAACACAGTTGAAAGCAAAAACAACAAGCAGGTGGGCCTGCTCCAGATGAGAGGAGAGAGCCTCACTGACATGGCAGGCCTGCCATTCCAAGATGTGGCATAAAGATATATTTAATACTTCAAACTTTAGTCATACATTGTTGTTTTCAGATCAGGGGAAATAATGTTGGTAGATAACATTTTCTCTCAACCATCACTTTTATTTGTAAATGTGTCTATTTACAATACTATATATAGAAATGCGTGCTTGGAAATACTATGCAATCATTCCTTTTTAAATAAAAATAATTAATTCCACATAAAAAAAGATGCCAGTCAATTAGTCATTCAGCCATGCAGCCAGTCAGTCGGCCAGTCAGTCAGTCAGTCAGTCAGTCAGTCACACCTCTAACGACGACAGTGTAAACGGGTGTGGGTGAACTAGATTGGTCTGGTTTTCCTGGAGTTCTGCCCTAGCCTGAAATAGCAGGGCTGTCTCTCTGTCTGCACCTCTCCTTCATGCATACTTCATTACCAAGTACACACACACACACACACCCCTCATAATAGCCTGCTTTACCCGTCTGGGCTGGAATTTGAACTGTATGTGTGTGTAAATTATGGATGGTGATGTCAATTGGAGTTTTGTATAAGTCACTCCCCAACCTTCTGGAATGACTCAACGTTTGGGATACCGTTTTTCAGGAGTCATTTCTGAAAATAATCCTTATTTGCTGTAATAGTGACATGATAGTATTTTTCTTAGACCAGTCCATATCCATTCAGGTTTTTGCTGCTCTGCTCTGACTTGGGTTAGGAGACCTGGGTGAAAGGTTGGGGGATACTGAGGAAAGAGGAGAACTGGGGTGGACACTTTAAGAAGGCAAACATGCATTGTCCATAATTACTTTTAAATAATTAAGGATTACACAAAACAAGTTTAAAAGTATATTCATAGTGGTCCCTGGACATAAATCATAAAAGTAGAAGAAAAATTCATCCACAGAAGTAGTGGAATGAAATGAAGGATGTTGGGAGGTTGAAGTGACCCTGTAATATGAGTGGTGAGACATCAAGGTTCAGTATCAAGGTTTCTAGCCCTTTTGACGCTCAAAGGGCAACTGTTGGACCAACAATGTTAAGCTTGAATGGACAAATAAAAGAAAACAGTTGAACAAGAACAAAGATAAAATAGCTCTAGTCCAGAGATAGAACAAGCCCTATTCCACATAAAGCATGAACAGACATAACCTGAATACTGAATAACATAGATCATGACAGCAGCTGTAACTGCATGTCCCTATGATGGCCAAAACGTCAAGGGCTTGAAGAACATGAACTTATACAATGCCTTCCATAAGTATTGGGACAGTACAGTCAGTTTTGCTCTGAAAATATAATACAAATTTGAATTATGAAGCAAAAGTACAGAATGCCCCCTATCCATTCGGGCTGTTTCAACAGTAACACTTATAGGATTTGCCAACTAAGAATAACAGTAGAGTTCCATCCCCCCATTTTTTGTGCGAATAAGTGTTAGCATGTGGCGCAGGTGTTTATAATTCAACAGGAGTTTCTAGGTGCATTGATTGTTCACACAAACAAGAGCTGTGAATGTATAGTCTCAGTTCTATCCTTTGCTTTTGCCTTTCATGTCTGCGTTTGGTGTCAATAAATATAATCTAACAAAGATTAGGGAACGCCATATGAAAGAAAAGCAAGTGATTTGGAATCAAAAAGAAAAGAGGAACCATAGAACAAGTTTTTTTATATATACATCTGTTGTTAAGGATCTGAAACTAAATACATTGCTTTAAGTTGAATTGTCCTAAAACCTTTGCTCGCATGAATGGAACTCTGACAGTGCTGTTATTCTTAGTTAGTAAAACAAGAAACAGGGATAGAAAGCCCTACCCTCTCCCTGAAACCTAGTCTGGGTTAGGGTTAGGGTTAGGGAAACCTGATCTGTCAACAATGAGCTAGTCCAAATGACCCCATATGAGGTAAAACATACAAAATGTACTGGTGTACGGGTGATTAGTTCCTTACCATGTGACATGAAGAATACTGTATGTGTAGAAGGAAAAGGGGCAGTGATCAAATAGCAGACTATTTGTTTTTGAAAGAGTAAGTAGTGATGTCAGATTTGAGAGTCTTTTGCAGCTCGTTGCAGAACTGAAAGAAAGAACTGAAAAGAATGAAAGGCAAAATAATTTTTAACTTTAGGAATAACCAGAGTTAGGTATGTCCCAGAGGAACAAGCTGAGTTAGAGAAGAATTTGATTTGGAGAATTTGACAGATTAAATACTAGTTGAATTTACAAGTTCAACTAGTACTAGTTGAACTAGTTGAATCTGATGTTTTATGACTGGAACAGATGGAACAGTTCTTTGTTGTTTCAGATGATTCATTATTCCATTATGAACTGGTGTCTGGACAGGTCGTGAGGAGATAGAGGTGGCTGTTGAGCCTGTTCTAGGTGTTGCGTTGTAATCTGAGGACAGACTGACAGGTTGGTGGGTTAGTCATACAGTGTAATTAGTCACATTGTAGTTTTTATGTCTGAACTGTCAGTAAATCCTGCTGTGTGTGGCATTTACTGGCATTTTTTAAAACTAAAAGATATCTAAAATTACATTTAATTTCACAAAAGTAATGAATCAACCTTTTCAACCATCCTAATGGGATCGACACACCCAAGCCATTTATTCCAAAAATAGGGTGCAAAGAAACCAAATGCAACATTACCCAACTCCATGGAAACCATAGGAATACCTATTGTAATCCATGCAATGTAGTTCCATAGCTCGTTAAAGACTTCAGATGTAACAAGGCTAAGTGAATTATTGGAATACACTATAGTATCATCTGCATACAAATTAATCTTATAATTAACCACATAACGGCATCATCAATGCTATTCATTTAAACAGTAAACAATAAGGTGCCCAGTATGAAACCTTGAGACACCCCAACTCAAGGAACTCTAAATTTGACCCCATCGACCATAATAGAGTTCTGTCCTGGAGATGGTTCTAAAACCCTCAGCAAGAAGTAATATAACATGACAATATTTTTAACAGTATTACATGATCTGCTGTACGAAAAGATTCTGACAAATCAACAAAGATGGCAGCACAGTGTTTGTCTACATTTGCAATATAATTTATTTTTTTATTCAATATTTGCAAGGAATAGACATCTTGAAATGTGTCTGTAGTTACATCTTCCCCATCCCCTACATTGTTGTGATAGCACAAGGACAGCCTTCCATCCTTTAACAATCATCCTGAGCCTAACATTATATTACTTCAAGTACATTAGTGTGCAAGAAAAGAAGGGCATGGCACATTTCAGAAAGGAACAGTCCAGATTATCAGCTCCTACAGACTTCATTTAATTAATAGAAAGCAAATCAGCTTTAGATTCTGTGAACTCCCTAAAAGAAAGACCTTGATTAAAAAAAATAGAAACTCCCAAATATCTTAAAACATACTGATAAGATATAATGCTTTTGGGATACTGGATAATTTTTGTTGTTCCTTTCAAATGTATAGAAGACTGTAATAAACTGTTGATTGAATGCATTTATCATACCAAATTCATCAGTAATGTGGCCAGTATTTAACTTTGTCAGTAATTGGGCCAATATTGAACTTCATAATTCATTGGGCCAGTATTTAACTTAATTTGTTGTGATAGAGAAACTGACCTAGCACCCTTTAATTATTTGACAGTCACCCAGAACTTAGCACTATTCCCACTGGACTCCCTTTTTCCTCTAGTTCCACACAAGCAGCATTTCTATTATGAGTCGTTTTAGGGCTCTGCTGTGGACCATGGGCCAGACGGATTTAAATTTGAAAGGCGAATGCTTTATATTGAAGACATTTCAGAAATGGGCCAGAAGGTCTCAAATTTGAAAGGCGAATGCTTTATATCGGAGACATTTCAGAAATGGGCCAGACGGATAAACATTTGAAAGGTCAATGTTTTATATTGAAGACATTTCAGAAATGGGCCAGACGGATATACATTTGAAAGGCGAATGCTTTATATCGAAGACATTTCTGAAATGGGCAAGACGGATTTAAATTTGAAATGCAAATGCTTTATATCGAAGACATTTCAGAAATGGGCCAGTGACAGGGCAGTTATTAGGTGTTGTGGTGTGAACGTGCCTGCACCCCCACACATCAATGTCGCACCAAATCCCCCAACAGAAAAAGCTAGTGCCTTCCAGAAGATTCCGGAAGTTACCCTGCTCACCTTCCTCCCCTTGGGATCTTGTCATGGGGGGTGCTGGAGCAGCCACCACATCTTCAACCTCCGGCCCAGATTCTTCCCAAACCTCCAATGGGAGGCTGCCCCAAAGATGGTACCACCTCCCCAAAGAAGGGGATTGGCTTGGATTTTTGTTAATAAAACATCCATCAGGGTCATGAACACACCCTCTGTGTTCATTCAACGTTCCTCCCCGTTACATGGTATGCCATCAAATGTATTAATATAGAGGTCACATAAAAGGTCCGCTAAAGTAAAATGATTAAAATAGGGTTTAGATACAAGCATTTGGACAACCCTGTAACGGCCAGTCATTACAGTTCTGTGTGTTTTGATTCTAGTTTTCTTGTTTCTGTGTACACCTGTGTTTTGTTAACCCCTTGTTTAGTCCTTATTTTAGGTCCTCCTATCCTAGCATTTCTTTCATATTCCGCGGGCTGTTTGTTCAATACCTCTGTTAAAGACAGAGGTATTCAATACCTGCCTTCTACAAACGTGACAAACCCTAATGCAAACAATATAGAAATGATCACTAATATCCAATGAGAGTGCTCCATTAGTAACATATTTCTTTGATGTATTATTACATATAAGATCAATCAAAGTTGATGTCAGAGTCCTCTGTATTTGTAAGAATGGGCCTGGGCAGGTTTATACTTAAAAAATAAATAAATAACTGTGTTCCCCATGCAGAGTTAAAATCTCCAGCTACCAATACCTCATATGATGGTAACAAGGCAACTAAATAAGTTAGTTAGTTCAGTACGCATTTGACAGAGAGTGGAGAGTACTCCCATAACATTTATTTTTGAGTTATAACCCAGTTTACCCAGTTAACCCAGTTGAAAACTTATAGTTAAGATTTCAAATTGCAGTCTCTTCCATTTTTTAGCTCTGTCCCATATAGACCCAACTAATTGATAATTAAATTTGTTAAACTATTTTTATTATTGGTGTTATCGACATCAATTGGCATAGGAGAACTGTTCATGTCCAATTTCTGGAAAAGAAAAAGACCAATCTAAATATCCCAGGTCCAACCTTTTGCAGGGTAAGTATAAAAGGGAGGGTGAGTATGGGAGGCAGGGTGAGTATGGGAGGCAGGGTGAGTATGGGAGGCAGGGTGAGTATAAGAGGCAGGGTGAGTATAAGAGGGAGGGTGAGTATAAGAGGCAGGGTGAGTATGGGAGGCAGGGTGAGTATAATAGGCAGGGTGAGTATGGGAGGGAGGGTGAGTATAAGAGGGAGGGTGAGTATAAGAGGGAGGGTGAGTATAAGAGGGAGGGTGAGTATAATAGGCAGGGTGAGTATGGGAGGGAGGGTGAGTATAAGAGGGAGGGTGAGTATAAGAGGGAGGGTGAGTATAAGAGGGAGGGTGAGTATAAGAGGCAGGGTGAGTATGGGAGGCAGGGTGAGTATAATAGGCAGGGTGAGTATGGGAGGGAGGGTGAGTATAAGAGGGAGGGTGAGTATAAGAGGCAGGGTGAGTATGGGAGGCAGGGTGAGTATAATAGGCAGGGTGAGTATGGGAGGGAGGGTGAGTATAAGAGGCAGGGTGAGTATGGGAGGCAGGGTGAGTATAATAGGCAGGGTGAGTATGGGAGGGAGGGTGAGTATGGGAGGCAGGGTGAGTATAATAGGCAGGGTGAGTATGGGAGGGAGGGTGAGTATAAGAGGGAGGGTGAGTATGGGAGGCAGGGTGAGTATAATAGGCAGGGTGAGTATGTTACATTGCAGTGTTTTTGTATTATATCATAACATTACAGTGTTTTGTATTATATTATAACATTACAGTGTTTTTGTATTATATTATAACATTGCAGTGTTTTTGTATTATATTAAAACATTGCAGTGTTTTTGTATTATATTATAACATTGCAGTGTTCTAGGATTAAATCATAACATCTTAATCAGAGCATTAAGATGTTACATCATAACATTGCAGTGTTACAGTATTACATAATAGTATCTATCCATGTGATAACACTCATCACCCCAGAGAGATTTCATGAATGGGTCATTGAAAACCGAACAGATTACAGCTTCTTAAAATGCATCACTAAACTGGTATGCTCTCTCTGTCTGTGCAGAGGTCCAGATCCTATCTTAGAGGGGTTGTTCACCTCGGGTAATATTTGGGAGTTGATGTGGAGCAAAGTTTATTGTCCTCCATTTCTTAGAAAGATCCTCTGCAAGCTGGTTGGGTTCCTTGGCACAGAACAGGCTTTTTAGAACCAGAGGTCATATGGATCAAGTGTCACAGAACAGTTTTTAAACAAACCAGAGGTCACATGGATCACATGTCACGGAAAGGCTTTACAGAACCGAGGTCATATGGATCAAGTGTCACAGAACAGGCTTTACAGAACCAGAGATCATATGGATCAAGTGTCACAGAGCAGGCTTTACAGAACCAGAGATAATATGGATCAATTGTCACAGAACAGGTTTTGTAGAACCAGAGTTCATATGGGTCAAATGTCACAGACTAGAAGTGCTGATCTAGTACAATGTCCTTCTGGTCATGGAATGTCATTCATTTTCATCTAAACTCACACTAAATCAGCACTCAGCCGAGAGGCTCTGTGGCTACAGCCCCTGGCAAAACAGTTGTGGGTTGATTATAAGACTAATGCAAAGGTGCAGGCAGGTGCCATGATTAACCAAAAAACAAAAAGGCATCTCACATTTTGGCTACGGTAGTAAAATCCTGGAGAAAGAAAATGCTGTGTTTAAGAACATTCAAAAAACCGATTCCACAGAGAAAGATGAAGAGAAGAAAGAGGATGGTTGAGAACCAAGAACTAGCTAATCCAATATATGTCTCAAATAGCATCCTGTTCACTGTGTACTATGTTTCTAAGAAACCCTGAGAATACAGTGAACCAGTAAATGGACTGACTGGGCTGTCTTTTAACATGGTTAATAAAAGTAGTTCAAATGGCAAGCTTATTGAGTCACTGGGAAAGTCATGTCATTGATGGGGCACATGGCAAAAGAACAAAACATACAAAGGACAACTTACAGAGAAAGAAACTCACACAAAGAAGCCCACACAAATCCACTTCAACAGTCAAATGCTGGGTCACAACTAAAGAATTAATCCCACAGCTGCCAGTGAGATGACCTTTTGGTGACCTCCTAACATCTGCTCAAACCGTGGGGTGCTCCAATGTCCCTGCTGTATATGAAGCACTTGACCAGGTGTCTGTGTTCTGTAGCTACCTGACTCTGAGGTCATGACCTGTCAGTCACCTTAAAACACATTAGTTCAGGTGGATGCTCACTCACCTGCCATGGGTTTCCAAATCAAGTGGATTAACATGAGCATAACATTGTCAGTCCTTTCCCCACATACCTGCCTCTGAGATGAACGCTGACACTAGTTCATCTCCTCAAACAGAAAGCATAGTTGCCATACTGGACAGATTACTCAATAATGGCAATAATGACTCTAGACCAACCATGGCTCTGGGCAGTGATATTAGGAAAGCAGGATATACATTCATGTTTTTCTACTGCCATTTGAAATCTACACCAAAGTATTTTGATTGCAGGTGAATCATTTGATCTGGATGACTCAGATCTCACAATGTGTGATTTGTGGTAAAGGGCCTTCAGTCGTTGTACTGGCTGGTAGCTGGTCTATGTTGCTCAGCTACAACCACAGGATGGAAGGTGTGTACATTGGAAGACAATGTGAAGACTTGCTGCTGTTTTGTGGGCCGGTTTATGGAACAACAGCACTAAAGTCTAACTAATTTGCCAGCCACACATTTCTATGACCTGTAGGAACTTGCTTTCAGCCCTGAGATGAAAGCTGGGATTCTGTTGTAAATCTTGAAATATCATGATATTTGTGTGGTATGTCTCAAACAGGCCTGTGTAAATTCAAATGGTAATGATTATGCAAACTAAATAAGTATCTAGTGTTTTGTTTTCCCTTTATTAATATAAAAAGCCTTTACATGTGAATTTGATGTGTTATAACTTATGCTGGAATAAGATATTTGTAGTTATTTCAAATAAAGTTATTTTATTATTATTGAGCTTATAGTCTTGTAAGATTCCGTACATTGGTGCTGAGAAAAACAGTTAGCTATTAACAAGTTTTGGCGCCATCTTTCTGTCCGCTCTCAGCCCTCGGAGGCAGAGACTGATTTACGGATCCCAGATTTGACACAGCCTCTCATTCAGGGTGTGACACACTGACACACAAGTATTTGTTTTCTGGCGTCCTATGCCGTTAATAGCTCAACTGTCTTATTTAAAACTATGTCTAACTAGACTGTACAGTCCATTGGTGAAAGAGAGACCATGGCTAATTGAGAATCTAGAATATGACACCACCCCTTTCCTCCTCAAGAGCCCTGACCTGTACTACAGATCAGGAACTCGGTCACTTTGTGTTTAACCACTGGGAGCCAAAAAGCAGAGGAGCAGGGAGAGCTGGGCTATTTCTGGTTCTCCCACCCTGCTGAAGTCCCCTCCAGATGCTGCTCAACACACATAGAAGTGTTACCCGACACCCTCAGGAAGTGCCCCAGAACCAGAGCCCTGAGACAACTTCCAGGAAACGGACCGAATCCCTGGACTAAATGTTCTGGACAGTAATATCAGATGTTCTCGACCCACGCTGAGGGTCTGTCAGTGTCACTCTAGGCATGTGGGTATCAAAGTGGGGGGTTGGATCGTGAGATAGATTTGAAGAAGTCATTTGCATGAAACACTAAATTAATAAAATATATAACGTAATGCGTCATTTGATTCTGCTGGTTTTGTAATACATTGAAGTGACAGCATCTTTCTCGACAGTATAAGCTGGTCAATATGAGTGACGTTTAGCAAATAACTCATATTGCATTAGAAAAATGCATTGCTACTCACGGCCTGTATTTGAACAGTGAGTGTGTGTGTAATGAATAATATGACTCAATGAATGTTGAGTCATTCGTGATATTTCCACATTATGTGTGCTTCAACATCAGACAAGCACAGTGCCTGTGGTTCATTACTTATTATTACAGCATCAGTAAAAAAGGTTCTGAAATGTCAAAATGTCTGGAACAGCCCTAGTGGTCATTCAAACCTAACATTGTTGTCATTTGTGGTCAGCCAGGGGTCTCTTAGGAATTCCTCAGAGAGTTTAACACATCGATAAGATCATTCCTGGACAGCTCACAGATAAACCTTCAACCTCCTGATATCCGTCTGTGGTTCATTTCTTTCCCTCCCACAAGGCAGGTAGTGCACTTTACATCACATTTAATAGATACCACATGTCGATAAATCTCAGGGCAACCAACCTTCTTTGTCTCATTCTCTCTCCTCCCACCCTACCCTACCAGCCCCTCCCACCCTACCAGCCCCTCCCCTCCCACCCTACCAGCCCCTCCCCTCACAAAAAAAACAAAAAAAAACACATTAAACAAAGCGGAAGATACATTTTTTACATAACATTTTCTATAGACACCGCGACAATATCGTTACCGTTAATTTGGCCACGATAATCGTGTAGTGAAAATCTGATATTGTGACAGCCCTACTAAGTATAATTGAAAATTAAATAACATTTGAAAATGAAAATTAAATAACATTTGTGGCTTTTCAAAAATATTCAATGACCGATATAGCCACCTTCTTTTCAATAACTGCCATGAGCCTTCCATCCATGTAGTCTGTGAGTTTCTTGATCTGTTCATGATCAACTTTGCTGAAGCAGCAACCACAGCCTCCCAAATGCTGTTCAAAGAGGTGTATTGTCTTCTCTGAATGTAAATCTCATATTTGAGAAGAGTCCACAAATTCTTAATAGGATTTAAGTCAGGTAAGGAAGGGGGCCAGGTCATTATTCGGGCGTCTTTGAGGCCCTTGCTTGCTAGCCAAGCAGTAGAGTACTTGGATGCATGTGATAGAGCATTGTCCTGCATAAAGAACATGGCCTTCTTGAATGCTGAGGACTTCTTCCTGTACCACTGCCTGAAGAAAGTATCTTCCAGAAACTGGCAGTAGGTATGGGAGTTGAGTTGGACCTTTTTTGGACCTTGTCAACTACCTCATCCTTAATGATAGCAGCCCATACGAGTACCCCTCCTCCACCTTGCTGGTGCCTGACTCGAAGTGGTGCCCTGTGTCCATTAGTGATCCAGTCACGGGCCCATCCATCTGGTCCATCAAGAGTCACTCTCATTTCATCTGACCATGAAAAATCTGTCTTCAGGTATTTCTTTGCCCAATCTATATGCTTCAACTTATGAATCTTATTCAGTGGTGGTCGTGTTTCAGCCTTCTTGACCTTGGCCATGTCTCTGAGCACTTGACACCTTGTACTTCTGGACTCTCCAGGTAGGTTGCAGTTCTGGAATATGGTGGCACTGGAGGATAATGGGTTCCTGGTAGCTTCACGTTTATTTCTTCTCAAGACTGTCAGTTAATTTGTGTCTTTTCTTCTCGATGCATTTTTTGCGCCCAGTTGACTATTCGTAACAAAAAGTTTGAGTGTACGGTGGCTACGCCTCAATAGTTTAACTATTTCAAGAGTGTTGCATCCGTCTGAAAGACATTTTACAACATTTTACAACATTTTAGGTCTCTTTTTTGGCCCATTTTACCTGAGGTCATAAAGCTGCCTGATAATTATGCACACCTTGATATAAGGTGTAATTCACTGTGGCCACACCCTCCCTCATTACACAAATACATATCACCTTAAAAAGATTAAATCCAATGAGCATTCAAGTTTATATGGTTTGGAGTTGGAAAATGTGCATAGAAATAATAATACGAACAGAATACTCACTTGCCTAATAATTGTGCACACAGTGTACTGTATATATACAGCTCTGGAAAATATTAGGAGACCACAAAAAAGTTGAAAAGGAAAGTTTTGAGTGAGGAAGATGCTGTGAGGTCCTGGCATTGTTCCTTTGCCAGCTCCTCCCTCTCGCGCCCTCTACCAGCCACCACTACACACTCACAATGCAGTGTACCTGAACGTCTGTCTCCATGTGTTGAAGCCTGCCTCTTGACCTGCCTGCCCTTACCTGTACCATCGTCTTCTCGGACTGAACACCGGTTACCGTACCTGCCTGCCTGCCTCTCTCGTTTTGCTCATGCCTCATCCCTTTAAGCCTCATCCCTTTGTCCCTCATCCCTTTGTATCTTAGCCAATAAACCAACAGTTGTGTTCCACAATTGGAACCTCAAACCCCTGGTCCCGGTGTTCATTACAGAATACCTCACCCGTACCGATGGATCCAGCAGAAATTCAAGTGCGACTGTCGCAACAGGAGGAGAGGATCAAAGAGATGTGTCGTTTGCTGCGACAATCCGTGCCCATGCCTCATCCGTCCGGTGTGATTGCTGCCTCCACCCCTCTTCCTTTCGTTTCCCTGCCTAGTAAGTACGACGGGTCTCCTGGACGGTGAAAGGGGTTTCTTATGCAGTGCTGGTTGTACGTCTCTCACCACCCAAGCCAGTTTCCCTGCGATAAGAATAAGGTGGATTTCCTCATCTCCCTGCTGACGGACAAAACCGTGGATTGGGCCACCGCTCTATGGTCTGCCAACAGCCCTGAACTGCGCTCTGAGGCCCAGTTCCTATCACTAATCTCCAGGTAGGAAGGTCTCACCTCTTAAACATAACCCATAAGCAGTTTCACGTACCTGTGAGTTTTTCTGTTCAGGGGTTCCAGTCTGCCTGGAGGGTTTAATAGATTCTGGAGCTGCAAGCAGCTTCATGGACCAAGGGCTGTTGCGAGTGAAGTCCCTGGATGGGGAACCCCTAGAGACTAAGAGAGGTAAGCCAACAGGTCTGTTTGGTTCCTTTCGGTCAGTCTCCCATGACTCTTCATTCAACATCATTGGCGCCTTTCTCTTCCCGCAGGCTCGCTACTCTACAATAATGATGTGAAACATTGCTGCACTTTAGCTAAGTGTTGTCACATGAATCACAAAAGTCGGCAAAGCAAGCTTTCTAGTAATAAGGGAGAGATCAGAATTTTACATGATGAGAAACTAAGGGAAGTAGTGGTCAAGCTTTTTTCATTTTCACTCCAACGTGAGCCATATAGCCATTTAAGTATTGACTGGCAGAACACACCTAATTTCTATATCACCTTTCTATTGGCTATTTGATCAGTCTTGTTATGCTTGGTGTATCCAGATCATGGATGTAGTGCAATATATAGTGGGGAAAAGGCTTGAAAAAGCTGAAAACAACAGCCTTCATGGCGTTGCAGAATTACATGAACTAAGTTCTCTACTCAATAGTTTCTTTGTAGTCTCGATTGTCTTGAAATATACAATGCATTTTCAAGGTTGAAGGGAGATGTTTCGTTGGGGAAAAAGTGAGTGGAATGTGTGTTGGAGGAGTTGCTTCTAACGAATGTAGAGAACAGTCCATGTGGATGGTTAGACTATCAGTATGAATGTAGAGAACAGTCCACGTGGATGGTTAGACTATCAGTATAAATGTAGAGAACAGTACATGTGGATGGTTAGACTATCAGTATGAATGTAGAGAACAGTCCATGTGGATGGTTAGACTATCAGTATAAATGTAGAGAACAGTCCATGTGGATTGTTAGACTATCAGTATAAATGTAGAGAACAGTCCATGTGGATGGTTAGACTATCAGTATGAATGTAGACAACAGTCCATGTGGATGGTTATACTATCAGTATAAATGTAGAGAACAGTCCATGTGGATGGTTAGACTATCAGTATGAATGTAGAGAACAGTCCATGTGGATGGTTAGACTATCAGTATGAATGTAGAGAACAGTCCATGTGGATGGTTAGACTATCAGTATGAATGTAGACAACAGTCCATGTGGATGGTTAGACTATCAGTATGAATGTAGAGAACAGTCCATGTGGATGGTTAGACTATCAGTATGAATGTAGAGAACAGTCCATGTGGATGGTTAGACTATCAGTATGAATGTAGAGAACAGTCCATGTGGATGGTTATACTATCAGTATGAATGTAGAGAACAGTCCATGTGGATGGTTAGACTATCAGTATGAATGTAGAGTACAGTCCATGTGGAAGGTTATACTATCAGTATGAATGTAGAGAACAGTCCATGTGGATGGTTAGACTATCAGTATGAATGTAGAGAACAGTCCATGTGGATGGTTAGACTATCAGTATGAATGTAGAGAACAGTCCATGTGGATGGTTAGACTATCAGTATGAATTGTGAGAACAGTCCATGTGGATGGTTATACTATCAGTATGAATGTAGAGAACAGTCCATGTGGATGGTTAGACTATCAGTATGAATGTAGAGAACAGTACATGTGGATGGTTAGACTATCAGTATGAATGTAGAGAACAGTCCATGTGGCTGGTTAGACATCAGTATCAGTATGCCTATGAGTTGTTTTGCTTCTTTTACAAATGTCATGTAGAATTGGAATGGTTTCAGAAATGCTTGTTGAACGCCAATTATGGCATTCCTGTTTAATATACAGACGATTATCAGGGACACAGCTTGTTCTCGACAATGACACAGTGTCAATGAAAAACATATTGCTTTGCCTAGTGGAAAAGGATGACAAAGAACAGGACAAGGGAACAGAAGAAGTGTCACAACTCCGTGCAGGAACTTGAACATCGGGTCATTGACTTTATTATATATGAACACTATAGGAAGGTCGCCACAGCCTTGCTCTGTACAGACAAATCACACTCAGAACAGGTTCAGCGAGCTAGGCCTAACTCCTACCCGTGCTTAAAGGGGTTGAGTGATCTGCAAGAAAGGCTGGTAGCATGAAGGCTAGCTGAAGACATTGTGACTCAGAGGTAAGGAGTTAATTCTCAGTCTGAACCAGGTCACAATCACAACAATAAATAATAATAAAAACAAGCGCTCTCTCCATTGGCTGTAAGGAGGGCATGCAGTTAGTGTAGCATTGTGCATATTAAACTTTGTGTATCAACTGGTGCCATAGTTGTTTTATATTATACTCTTATAGACATTTGAAAAAACAAAAACCAACCTATAATATGGGCTTGAATTTTCAGGCACAATTACATTTTTAAGGCGCTCTAAATGTTTGGTAGGGGCATTAAGAAAAGTTATTCCACAGGAGATTAAATCACCCTAAACCAATCAAAACAACAACACCTATGACATATTACATTAAGTGATACCTGTCAGACTATGTAACCTCTTGACCAAAGGATACGCTCTGCTCCGCTATTCCAATGCTCCACGTCTTTCCCATCACTCTGCTCTAAACCGTCTGTCAATATTGTGATTATGTATGTCAAGTATTCATTCTTATATAACCAAACCATACAATATTTTAATAAAGTCTAGCTTGTTTTTTAACAACATGAAAGGATGAGATTACAAAGTAATCATTATTTCAAATAGTCTACAGATCTGTCTATTAGTCTTTTAGCCAAAATGTATACTCCAAAACAAATAGTTACATCTTACCCGTCCTAGTTATATCTAACCTGTCCTAGTTACATCTAACCTGTCTTAGTTACACCTTAACCGTCCTAGTTACATCTAACCCGTCCTAGTTACATCTTACCAATCCTAGTTACATCTTACCCATCCTAGTTACATCATACCGTCCTAGTTACATCTAATCTGTCCTAGTTACATCTTACCAATCCTAGTTACATCTAACCTGTCCTAGTTACATCATACACATGCTAGTTACACCATACCCATCCTAGTTACATCTAATCTGTCCTAGTTACATTTTACAAGTCCTGGTTACATCTTACCAATCCTAGTTACATCATACCCATCCTAGTTACATCATACCCATCATAGTTACATCTTACCTGTCCTAGTTACATCTTACCCATCCGAGTTACAGCGGAACTGTCCTAGTTACATCTAACCTGTCTAACATCTATGATGTATGTGATAGTTCTTACCAGTGATAAAACTGATAGAAATTATGAAATTATTTTCTCATCTTTACCAAGGGTGCCAATAAATGAGGGTTCTTTATTGGTCTGTAAAATGCAGACAAAAAGAATCAACCAAACAGACAACAACAGACTACAAAGAAAGTGACTACATGCAGCTAATTTCTACAGTCTGTGTTTGAATAGGATAGTGCTTCAGGTGTGTTTATCTAAAAGCAGTGTGTTCCAGACATGGGATGCTCTCTCAGAGAAAGCTGTAAGACTGACAGAGGTTTTCCTCTGGGAAAATGCACAGTCACCTCTTGTTACTGCTGCTATGAGGTTTCTGTTAGATGAAAGAAGTTAGTTTTGGTGTATATAATCATATTTTAACCAAAACAATGCCCATAAATGTTAAATCTCCAAAGATGTTTTATTGAAGGTAGATTTATCTGTGTTAAATAATTACAGTAAAAGTACCCTAACGGTTTCTAAACTATTTCACTTTGTTACTTGGGCTTATTGCACTTGTTAGTGAAAGGGTTTTTTCAGTTAAGATTTCATCTCAGTTTTTCCAATGCTGTCGGTCATTATGAAGGCAGGTTGTTGGTGAATAAGAGTTCAGAATACTGGATATCCCCACTGTGGCTGGAATTCAACAGGAAGTACAGATCATTCTGTTAGCCAAGCATAGAGTGACATGCAGGCATGTTGTTTTAAGGTCAAACAAGGCTCTTAAAAGAAGCCCTCATAACATCTCGGTTGAATTGCTGTCAGTAGGATATGTCACTGTCAACCATACGATACAGTCATGCAATACTAACAATCACATGAACAAGCAAACACATACTACTTGTACTTACTCAAACGTTCTGAGGGCAGAAAGAAATGTGATTGGTACAGGCAAACACCCGATCGCAATGGAGAGAAGGCGGTGCTCATGAACACTTCAAATTACATCAAGTAGCATGCAATTCTGCTAACATCTGCGAAAGAGTAAATTTTTGCCCGTTATGTTATAATGAACTATGTGCCAAATTACTTGATAACGTGAATATTCAGTGGTGAATTTTTGGTCTAGATAACATCCAGCTTGAAATGTACATGAGCACCGTCTCCTCTACATTTTCATTGGGTGTTTGCCTGAACTAATCAGAACATGCACTCTGCAACTTGTACTCTTCCAATGTTCAACCAGGACACAGCCAGAAGAGGACTGGTTACCTGTCCGAGCATAGTTTCTCTCTATGTTTCTTCCTAAATTTCGTCTGATTTTAGGGAATTTTTCTTAGCCACTGTGCTTCATCACTGTTGTTCCTTGTTCTTGGGGATTCAGACTGGGTGTTTAGTAAAAGCACTCTGGTGATGTAAAAAGGGCTTTATAAATACATTTGATTGATTGATTTATTGAACAACACCCTGGGAATATAGCAAATATGCTTTTATAACCTAAGACTATTTAATGCTTGTAATAACGGTTTCTAGTTGCAACTTTTTGTTAGGTTCTTCAAATAGCACCAAATGGTTCCCCTAGGGCATTGCTCTTAAGAGCTGATTTTGGTTGAATGTGAAACTTTATTCCAAACATTTTGTAAATACCTGTTGAACAAGTGATTACCACATGCTACAACTGGTTATCAAAAACAGGATCAACAGAACCAACGTCAGTTGATCTTTCATTCATCAGTTGCATCTAACCTTCCGATGGGAGTTCCTGTAATGAACCATGATGACTAATACTACAGTGTTCTACAGTCCCCACATTGCCCAGCCAAGATATCGCTCTTAGCGTCTGTACATTTTTGTCTCCCTCTGTAATGCACAGGACCCTAGTCTAAAGAAGTACACTATATTAGTGGCTCTCAAAAGTATTAATCTCCCTTGGGCTTTTCCATATTTTATTGCAAGTTTACTGAAGTCAACATGCATTTATTCAGGGGGTTTTGCAACTGGTCAACACAAAAAGTCCATAGAGTCAAAGTGATTCATATTTTCTAAATGAATTAAATATAAAAATACAGAAAATAATTGATTGCCTAAATATTCATCCATTTGCTATGACAGGCCTGATTGAGCTGTGGTGCAGCCAATTGTCTTTAGAAATAATTAGTTGAATGGAGTCCCCCTGTATGCAATTAAGATGTTTCATGATTTCAAATTAAATACATGGTCCCACGGTTTATTAGTGCAATTCCTAACAAAAACCTTAGAATGAAGACGAAGGAACATTCATTGCAAATCCGAAACCATTTCAAAAGCACCAGTCGGGGCTAGGATATAACAACATTACCCAGGCATTGAATATTCCACAGTGCAGTCTGAGCAGAACATTCTGTCCAGTATTTGGGTACTACCCAGTGCACTACCCAGGCCTAGGGCAACTATAAAGGAGTTACATTCTTCCATGGCTGAGCTGGGAGACACTGTGCAAACTGCAACATTAGCCCAGGTGCTTCACAAAACTGGCCTTCATGGGAGAATGGCAAAAAGAAAGTCATTGTTAAAAAAATAATAATAATCTTGGCTAGATTTTGCCAAAATAGAGCTTTTTGGCCTCAATGCTAACCTCTATAATTGGCACAAGGCAAATACTGCACAATACTACAACACCATCCTTACACTGTAGCATGGTGTCAGCATCATGCTATGAGGATGCTTCTCTGCATCAGGGCTTGAAAAGCTTGTAAAGACAGAGGGATGCAGCAAAAAACAGAGCAATCCTGCGCATAACAAAATGCTGAAATTGTCAAGAGACCTGGGACTTGGGAGAAGATTCATCTTCCAGCCGAGGAATCATCCCAAACATACAGACAAATCCACACTGGAGTGGCCTGAAAACAATAAGATCCATTCAAAGCATGGACATCAATTAAATTAAGAATGTAAGCAAAGAAAAATGGGAAGAATTTCTTTGTCCAGTTGTGCAAACCTGGTAGATCCAAATATTATTGCTTCCAAAAGTGCCTCTACCGAATGTGGAATAAAGCAAGTGAATACATATTTTGGATTTTATTTTGAAGTTTGAAATTATGGACTTTTTTGTGTTGATCAGTAACAAAAATGTCCTTTTAAATACATTTTCTGTTTATGTTGTAACAATATTTGAGTTTATTATAGTCTCAGACCCCACGTCACAGGGACCTGGTCTAAAGTAGAACACTATTTAGGGAATAGCCTGCTATTTCAGAGGCAAGCTCAAAGTCCTGACCTTTCTGAGATTATTGCAAGTGACTACAGGAGATGTTATGTAACCCACCAGAGTGCTTAACAATAACCCTTCAGTACCTGGCAACCTGCTAAACTGGATTCAAAACAGAAATACAGGTTGTTTAATGTCCTCTAGTCGTCTGGCAGTGTCTGAGAGCTTTAGATGAAAAGAGGAGTGATCATTTGAGACGTGTGGTGTTGAAAGGATCACAGTATCCAAATACGCCCACGCTGCTTGTCCCCTGCTCTCCTTCCACCTCCCCGGTGAGACCAGGCCGGGTCCTGGGGCCAGGAGTGGGCCGCTGCTGGGTTGAACCAGAGGGGTGTTGAGACAGCTGTGATCCTCTCTGATCCGGTTTCTCTCTCTCCTAGTGTTGAAAACCCAACCCCAGTTATCCAGTCTGGTTTCAATGATGGACTCTTGGCAACTTCAATAAGGGGAAAAACATTTTCAGAGGATCTCCTCTCATACAGACAATTCTCACAACAAGCCTTTCCAAAATGTAATGATTCAAAACTATTTTGTCTCTTATGCAGGCATATGAGGTGGTTATGTAGTCAGTATATGCCAAAAGACTCCACCATTGAGACCAAAACTTTTTTCCTAGAGTTGGTTTTTGAGACTCTTTTATCTCTCCGTCTCTCCGCATGTTAACTGACTCATGGTGTGATGAGTCAATACTCAGCCCATAAGGGCTGTGACTCAGATTGCTCTGTGCACCATAGAGGCACAGCTATACTACCCTACCTTACTTCCACTCTGTTGAAAAGATGGAAAACGAGCAGGGAAGAGCTGGCCTGGCAGGCAGTTTCTCCTGCATTTGATGGACAAAGAGGGATTTGTGATGAAGATCCAGGCTTGTTTTTGCCTTTCTTCTCAGCTCTGGTACATCTAAGTTGTGGATGTCTGACTAACACTTCGATAAAATAACTCAGTTGGTATAATGTGTAATAGCATTGCGTAATAAGTTGTGCTTTCAGCTGGTACAATAAAGGGTTGTGCTCTCAGCTGGTACAATAAAGAGATGTGTTCTCAACTGGTACAATAAAGAGTTGTATAGAACAATAGATCAAATGGATTTTGTGAGTATCTGAATTTTTTTATTTTTTATTAACCAAAATGTGGTCTTTACAGCTACTTATTCCACTTGTACTGCACTAGTTTAGATCTATGAGCCCTGGGCAATGATCGTGTACTATATATGAAATTAGGTGTCATTTGGGAAACATTCTTGAGCTGTTGTTGTCTACAAGTTCATAAAAACTAAGACAATCTGAGCTCCCCTTCAAATCACTGAAACACAGAGAGAAAAAGAAGAATGAGAGAAAGACAGGAGTGTGAGAGTCTTGTTTTGTTCTTCCTGATAGCCATTCTCTGTCAGATGTTTTTTCCCTCCCAGTGGTCTGGATGTGAGGAACAACGCGGGGAGACACTCAGAAGGTGGAAAAGAGAAGCAGTGCCACACAAATGAAAAACACATCTAATGAATGTTGCTTTGTGCCAAAAGGTCATGAGCGAAAACTGAAAAGGCTGCTTTAGTCAAAAGGTGGGAAGAAAAGGTGAATTATAATCATTATGGTCGTTATCTTTCAGATACACTCTTGTTCTTTTTTCTGACTGAGAATCAATTGTGTGCAGTTTTTTAATAGCCTTTTCACCGTGAACACCTTGGATCCAATCTCTTCCAATCTCTTCCTGTTGAGCAGAAGTCCCAGGAAATAAAGGACTTCAGAATCCTCCTGCTGGAGACAAATGACCTTGTCTCTCTTTCTCAGCCACACATCAAAACTGCCAACAGTCACACATACATTTGGAGAGAATACAGGTACTCCCACATACACACAAACACACATACACAGAGCATCCACCTATTAACACATAAGACACAAACTGTAGTTCCATGAAGAATAACAGAAACAAAACCAGAGAAAAACAGGAAACCAAAAGAATATACTTAATTACCTTGAACGAAACCAGATTCATGCAAGAAACTGGAAGAATTTACTTCATAACCCTGAACAAAACCAGATTAACGCAAAAAAACTGAAGTATTTATATCATAACGCTGAACAAACCTAGATGAATGCACGAAACCAGAAGAATTTATTTCATAAACCTGAACGATATGAGATTAATGCAAGAAACTAGAAGAATTTACTTCATAACCCTGAATGAAACCAGATTAAAGCAAAACGCCAGAAGAATTTACATCATATCCCTGAACGAAACCAGATTAAAGCAAGACACCAGAAGAATTTACATCATAACCCTGAACGAAACCAGATAAAAGCAAGACACCAGAAAAATTTACATCATAACCCTGAACGAAACCAGATTAAAGCAAGACACCAGAAAAATTTATATCATAACCCTGAATGAAAGCAGATTAAAGCAAGACAACAGAAAAATGTATATCATAACCCTGAATGAAACAAGGCTAAAACAGGAAGCACGTCCAAACCTTCCTAGTAAACTTAACCTCCATTTAAACTCTCCCTTTATATCCTAATGAGGATGTCCACCTCCATTTAAACTCTCCCTTTATATCCTAATGAGGATGTCCACCTCCATTTAAACTCTCCCTTTATATCCTAATGAGGATGTCCACCTCCATTTAAACTCTCCCTTTATATCCTAATGAGGATGTCCACCTCCATTTAAACTCTCCCTTTATATCCTAATGAGGATGTCCACCTCCATTTAAACTCTCCCTTTATATCCTAATGAGGATGTCCACCTCCATTTAAACTCTCCCTTTATATCCTAATGAGGATGTCCACCTCCATTTAAACTCTCCCTTTATATCCTAATGAGGATGCCCACCTCCATTTAAACTCTCCCTTTATATCCTAATGAGGATGTCCACCTCCATTTAAACTCTCCCTTTATATCCTAATGAGGATGCCCACCTCCATTTAAACTCTCCCTTTATATCCTAATGAGGATGCCCACCTCCATTTAAACTCTCCCTTTATATCCTAATGAGGATGTCCACCTCCATTTAAACTCTCCCTTTATATCCTAATGAGGATGTCCACCTCCATTTAAACTCTCCCTTTATATCCTAATGAGGATCTCCACCTCCATTTAAACTTTTTTTATCTGTCCTAATGAGAATGTCCACCTCCTCCCAGCTGCTCTCTCTCAGAGGGGACATGTTCTTTCCCTCCAGGCAGCCCGCTTCACCCACAGGAGATGCCTAACCGACAAGTTCCTGTCCAGGCATGCCGTCCTGCCCCCCCCGTCCCCCCGTCCCTCTGGTACTAATTTGTCTGCCTCTGTCTCGCCTGAAGCTAAGCAGGATAATGAGGCAACTTTCTTTGCTTGATGTTGTCTAAGTCACAAATAAACCCCTTTTTTTTTTTACAGTCCACTGATTTACACTGAACTTAGTGCACTTGACAAGGAATAGGGTATAATTTGACACTGGACACTGTAAACACATTTCACTCTGTAACGCTTCATCTGTTAATATAGTCTACCTGGAGGTGTGTCAGTGTGAGCGAGTGTGTGTATATATCAGAGAAGCATGCTTTGTGTGTATGTGTCTGAGTATTTATGTTTCAGACATGCGTGCTATGAGTGTGGGTGTTTGAGTATGTGTACGTGTGACAGTAGCAGGTGTTCACTCTATGTGTGGGTGTGTGGTAAATGGGTGTTTCAGATAAGCATACTGTGTTTATATGTGCCAGAGAAGTATATATTTTATGTGATTGGTATGTGTCAAAGAAGTGTTCTGTGTGTGTGTCAGAGAAGCATGTGATGTAGTTCATCGTGTATTAATTCATCAGCCTAAAAGTGTGATGTAGTTAGTCATGTATTAATTAATCAGCCTATAAGTGTGATATAGTCAGTCATGTATGAATTCATCAGCCTAGAAGTGTGATGTAGTTAGTCATGTATTAATTCATCAGCCTAGAAGTGTGAAGTTAGTTCATCATGTATTAATTAATCAGCCTAGGAGTGTGATGTAGTTAGTCATGTATTAATTCATCGGCCTAGAAGTGTGATGTAGTTAGTCATGTATTAATTCATCAGCCTAGAAGTGTGATGTAGTTAGTCATGTATTAATTCATCAGCCTAGAAATGTGATGTAGTTAGTCATGTATTAATTCATCAACCTAGGAGTGTGATGTAGTTCATCATATAATAATTCATCAGCCTAGAAGTGTGAAGTTAGTTCATCATGTATTCATTCAACAGCCTAGGAGTGTGATGTAATTAGTCATGTATTAATTCATCAGCCTAAAAGTGTAATGTAGTTAGTCATGTATTACTTCATCAGTCTAGAATTGTGATGTAGTTAGTCATGTATTAATTCATCAACCTAGGAGTGTGATGTAGTTCATCATGTATTCATTCAACAGCCTAGGAGTGTGATGTAGTTAGTCATATATTAATTCATCAACCTAGGAGTGTGATGTAGTTTATCATGTATTCATTCAACAGTCTAGGAGTGTGATGTAGTTCATCATGTATTAATTCCTGAGTCTAGGAGTGTGATGTAGTTCATCATGCATTAATATTGAGTGGGGGAGACACACACACAAACACCTTTATTATTCATGAGTGTAACAGAAGAAACACCCTAATCCCTGTAGGAAGGTTCAAGGGGCCTGCTGAAATGTAGTGTACTGCATAGGGAATGTAGTTCCATTTGGGACGTGTAGTGAGTATGTTAACCCACTAACCAGGAACATGTTGGTTACCTCAGGCCATCACCACAGTACAGAGTAGTGAGTATGTTAACCCACTAACCAGGAACATGTTGGTTACCTCAGGCCATCACCACAGTACAGAGTAGTGAGTATGTTAACCTACTAACCAGGAACATGTTGGTTACCTCAGGCCATCACCACAGTACAGAGTAGTGAGTATGTTAACCTACTAACCAGGAACATGTTGGTTACCTCAGGCCATCACCACAGTACAGAGTAGTGAGTATGTAAACCTACTAACCAGGAACATGTTGGTTACCTCAGGCCATCACCACAGTACAGAGTAGTGAGTATGTAAACCTACTAACCAGGAACATGTTGGTTACCTCAGGCCATCACCACAGTACAGAGTAGTGAGTATGTTAACCTACTAACCAGGAACATGTTGGTTACCTCAGGCCATCACCACAGCACAGAGTAGTGAGTATTTTAACCTACTAACCAGGAACATGTTGGTTACCTCAGGCCATCACCACAGCACAGAGTAGTGAGTATTTTAACCTACTAATCAGGAACATGTTGGTTACCTCAGGCCATCACCACAGTACAGAGTAGTGAGTATGTAAACCTACTAACCAGGAACATGTTGGTTACCTCAGGCCATCACCACAGTACAGAGTAGTGAGTGTGTTTACTACCTAGCCAGGAACACGTTGGTTACTTCAGCCCGTCACAACAGTACAGAGTAGTAAGTGTGTTTACTACCTAGCCAGGAACACGTTGGTTACTTCAGCCCGTCACAACAGTACAGAGTAGTGAGTGTTTTTACCAACTAGCCAGGAACACGTTGGTTACCTCAGCCAGTCACCACAGTACAGAGTACTGAGTATGTTTATCTACGAGCCAGGAACACGTTGGTTACCTCAGGCCGTCACCACGGGAACAGTCAGCAAAATGACGTTGCCTTTAGCACCACCACTGACGATGTGATGAGCATGATGGAAGACTCTCAATAAGTCACCCACAAAATCTGCTTCACAGAGATTTGAGAGCAAAGTGGTGAGGCTGTGTTCATGTGTTTCATGTCGATTTCTTATCAAACAAAAAAGGGTTTGTGCTGTCAGTGACCACTGTCTCTTTGTTCATGTTATGTAGTTGTAATGTCAATGATTTTATTTATCATTGATATGTACTGTATAAACACATTATAAAATATATATTATGTTCATATATTATATTCATAATTCCTCATGATAATAACCCATTTTGCAAGCAAGCAACTTTTTTTCACTACTCAAACACATGCAGAATGATCAGATCTGATTCTGTGTGTGTGTGTGTGTGTGTGTGTGTGCATATATATATGTGTGTGTCAGAGTGTGTGTGGGGGGGATGCTGAAGCAAACAACAACTAATTCTACAGACTGGAACAGGGTGTCCAAAAACAAAGCAGTGTCAGTTTCTGTGGGTTTGTGAGTGTTTGGATGTATGCTTGTCTTTTCTGTGCTACGGAGGTGTTGTTGACTTCCTCATATTAGTTCCCGTCAATGACCGTCCACGTGTCTTTATAGACCACATATACACACAATGACCGTCCACGTGTCTTTATAGACCACATACACACACAATGACCGTCCACGTGTCTTTATAGAACACACACACACAATGACCGTCCACGTGTCTTTATAGACCACACACACACAATGACCGTCCACATGTCTTTATAGACCACACACACACAATGACCGTCCACGTGTCTTTATAGACCACATATACACACAATGACCGTCCACGTGTCTTTATAGACCACATACACACACAATGACCGTCCACGTGTCTTTATAGAACACACACACACAATGACCGTCCACGTGTCTTTATAGACCACACACACAGACAATGACCGTCCACGTGTCTTTATAGACCACATATACACACAATGACCGTCCACGTGTCTTTATAGACCACACGCACACACACACAATGACCGTCCACGTGTTTTTATAGACCACACGCACATACAATGACCGTCCACGTGTCTTTATAGACCACACACACACAATGACCGTCCAAGTGTCTTTATAGACCACACGCACACACAATGACCATCCACGTGTCTTTATAGATCACATACACACACAATGACCGTCCACGTGTCTTTATAGACCACACGCACACACAATGACCGTCCACGTGTTTTTATAGACCACACGCAGATACAAGGACCGTCCACGTGTCTTTATAGACCACACACACACAATGACCATCCATGTGTCTTTATAGACCACACGCACACACAATGACCGTCCACATGTATTTATAGACTATACACAATGACCGTCCACATGTCTTTATAGACCACATACACACACAATGACCGTCCACGTGTCTTTATAGACCACATACACACACAATGACCGTCCACATGTCTTTATAGACCACATACACACAATGACCGTCCACGTGTCTTTATAGACCACACGCACACACAATGACCGTCCAAGTGTCTTTATAGACCACATGCACATACACACACAATGACCGTCCACGTGTCTTTATAGACCACATACACACACAATGACCGTCCACGTGTCTTTATAGACCACATACACACAATGACCGTCCACGTGTCTTTATAGACCACACGCACACACAATGACCGTCCACGTGTCTTTATAGACCACACGCACACACAATGACCGTCCACGTGTCTTTATAGACCACACACACACAATGACCGTCCACGTGTCTTTATAAACCACACGCACACACAATGACCGTCCAAGTGTCTTTATAGACCACACGCACACCCAATGACTGTCCACGTGTCTTTATAGACCACACACACACACAATGATCGTCCACGTGTCTTTATAGACCACATGCACACACACACAATGACCGTCCACGTGTCTTTATAGACCACACACACACAATGACTGTCCACATGTCTTTATAGACCACACACACACACAATGACCGCCCACGTGTCTTTATAGACCACACACACACACAATGACTGTTCACGTTGCTTCATAGATCACACATTCATATTTCTACACACACAAAATTACTGTTTTTGTTATTATGATGTTCAGCGGGGCGACGCTGAAGATCAGAAGCAACTGGACTCCTCCACAATCAGAATAACTTTTTTTGACCAAATAAATCGACATATAATCACAGGTGGCTGGAGTATTAGGCATGTTTGGCATATCTGGATTATTTACAGCGTTTGTAGTGTCTGGAGTATTAGGCATGTTTGGCATATCTGGATTATTTACAGCGTTTGTAGTGTCTGGAGTATTTGGATTGTTTGGAGTGTCTATTGTATTTGGATTATTTGAAGAGTCTGAAGCGTTTGGTTTGTCTGGAGTATTTAGAATGTTTTGAATGGCTGGAGTATTTGGAGTGTCTAGAGTATTTTGAGAGTCTGAAGCATTTGGTGTGTCTGGAGTATTTAGAGAGTCTGCAGTGTTTGGTATGTCTGGAGTATTTAGAGTGTTTGGAATGGCAGGAGTATAGTATTGTACACTCCAAGTGTATTATTAAACTATAGTTGGTTTCCACAGTGAAAAGAGGACAGGAGATCCACTGTGCTTTCACTCCAGGGAGGGACCCTGGAGATGCAAACGTCAGATGCACCCTACACTGGGACCCTACAGGGGAAGCCCCTAGCTACCTGCTGTACTAATGAGTGAACAGGGGAGAGGACAGTAATTACCACGATAACACAGAAAGGCTAATCAGCAGAGAATGTGTGTGTCCTTTTGTGTTGATGCATGTGTGTATGCCTTTTTGCATTTTTGTGCGTGTGTTTCTATGCCTGTGTGTGTGTGCTTCTGTGTGTGTGTGTTTCTGTGCTCCTGTGTGTTTCTTTGCCTGGGTTTGTGTGTTTCTGTGCCCCTATGTGTTTCTGTGCCCCTATATTTTTCTGTGCCCGGGTGTGTGTGTTTCTGTGCTCCTATGTGTTTCTGTGCCCCTATATGTTTCTGTGCCTGGGTTTGTGTGTGTTTCTGTGCCTGGGTTTGTGTGTGTTTCTGTGCCCCTATGTGTTTCTGTGCCTAGGTGTGTGTGTTTCTGTGCCTGGGTGTATGTGTGTTTCTGTGCCCCTATGTGCTTCTGTGCCTGGTTGTGTGTGTTTCTGTGCCTGGGTGTGTGTGTGTTTCTGTGCACCTATGTGTTTCTGTGCCTGGGTGTGTGTGTTTCTGTGCCCGGGTGTGTGTACATAAGTGACCTGATCAGAGGGGACTTGTTAACTGCATGGCCTGGAAGAAGTGCAGAATCATTGCTCTCTCTTTCTTTCCTCTCTCTTTCTCTTTAGTCTCTCTTCTCTCTCTCCTCTCTCTCTAGTCTCTATCTCTCCTCTCTTTCTCTCCTCTTTCTAGTCTCTCTTCCTCTCCTCTCTTTCTCTCCTCTTTCTTTCCACTCTCTTTCTCTCTAGTCTCTACTCTCCCACTCCTCTCCCTCCTCCCTCTTCACTATCTCCTCTTTGTCTCACATGATCAATGCATAATGGGATTGTAAGGAACCGACTGGTGTGGTCTGATCCATCATGTTCAGCACTGCCTGCTTATCCTGTGGGTAAATCGCTGATTTATAAAAATATGATTGAAAAAAAAAATGGTTTAAAACTATTAATTTGTGGAGCGGAAAACCTTTTCATAAAGACAGAACTTTATTTCTGTGCGAGGTGAGATACATAATCAGCTATACTACGATGAGAAAGTGACAAAAGCATATGTTGCTTGGTGGCTTAACAACACACATTTTGCAAACTGTGTAGCTCAACAGAAAATATCTAAGAAGAGATCATGATGAGTGAATTATTCATCATGCACAGGGCTATGCGGGCAGAATCCCTGGTTTGGAATGATGTGGGGGGTTTCGAGGAGAAGGACGACAACTGACAGATCATGGATGCACAGCCTACGCCAAGTGCTAGCAGGTCAGTTGAGTAGGAAGTGACTTTTTAAATGCATGAGAATATTACTTTTGGTAACGCTAAATGTTTAAAAAGAGATGATGCAGGAGAACAATGTTAAGAATATGATAGATTAATTTTGCCTAGAGGCATTAATAAATGTATGCTTTTTTGTTTTTCTGCTTTCAGAACTGACTCTGTGCAGATCGGTTGGTTTGAGAAATATGTCCTTCTCTAAGTTGTCAGGTGATTCTCCAAACAAAGGGAGCTGATGTGGACCGGGGAAGCTCCAGAAAACTGACCAAATGACTTAACTACTGGCTTAAATTTATACAAACGTCCAAAGTACTAATTAACACTTTAAGTTCCTGTGGAAATAATAAAGTCGGTCCAATCTGAACCTTTTTTAACACCTTTCTGTTAAACACCTATTTTGACTTTAAGGAGCATGCAACAATGTTGATGCATAGTTTGGGTCTCATTAAAAGGTAATAGCAGACACAACCTACATTTGTAGAGGTAATGCTCAACTTTTCTGTTTTGTTCCATGATTTATAAAAAAAAGTATTTTTGTCATTCTGCAAAATGCATCCTATACGGAATAATACTGTAACTTTAAAAAATGTTGTTCATGCTGGCTTTCACCTCTGTCTAGCTTGAAACTCAGATAGCTTCAGTTGCAATTCATAGTTTTATATTTTCTTTCCTTGATTTTTTGTTCTTCTTGTTTTGTGTCCTTGGGATTCTTCAAAGGCACTTCAAATCCAATGTATTGTTATTATTTATTAACAGGATTAATGGAAGCTTCACAACAAAAAATTTAATTTTAATTGTTAAAGCATTTTAGCATATTTCTCTGAGAAAAATATGCTTTACCTCAACAATAATCAAATTGTGTTTGTCACAAGCTTCACTAATAGCAGGTGTGGATTAATAGTGAAATGCCTCCTTACAATAAAAGAGTATACGTGCATTTTTACCATGTATCCACACACCTCATTACCGAAGTGATATTTATTTATTTATCGTGAAATAAAGTACAAAAATGTAAAGGTGATGTATCATACATCACATTTGCAACCAGGTCATTGTAAGGTTTTTATTTTTCGTTTTTTCCCCTTAAGATCTGAGTTGGTTGTTCAATTGAATTATAGGTCACATTGAAAGTGGAAAAAGTCCTGACATGATTTATCTTTGTCTCATTCTTTTACATCACAAAGACCTGTGAGGTCTGTAGATTACATCCACTGTAACTCCTACCTCCACTGTAACTCCTACCTTCACTGTAACTCCTACCTCCACTGTAACTCCTACCTCCACTGTAACTCCTACCTTCACTGTAACTCCTACCTTCACTGTAACTCCTACCTCCACTGTAACTCCTACCTCCACTGTAACTCCTACCTTCACTGTAACTCCTACCTCCACTGTAACTCCTACCTTCACTGTAACTCCTACCTCCACTGTAACTCCTACCTCCACTGTAACTCCTACCTTTGAAGTGAAAATCTGACAGGCCTAGTCTGGTCACACTGCTGTCATCGGGTAGACATTACTGGACTCCCACAAACAGCCCCCCCATAAGACTTCAAAACCCGCCACCTTGATCTAGAAACATATTGATCACTTCAAATGACGACTTTCTACACACATTCTATGTATACTAGCATATTTTAATGTACCATTCATTGGCAGTATTAGGCTTATATTTATATTCATAATATTTAATGTATTTTCTTATTGTCCATATACCCCATTTCTATCCCCCTTTCCATATAGGCCTACTCAAAAAATTCATCCACAACACCCAATTCCCAAAACTGGAGAGAACATTCAAACATGGGAACAAGTAGGCACATGACTCAGCCCAGCAAAAAAAAGGCTTGCACTAACCTAGTGATAAGATAATTGACCCAACATTGAGGTTTACACAAAGAAGCAGAACGTCTCAGAACACCAATGGAGTGGATGGAAGCAGTGTATTCAACGCCTCACCTTGGATGGGCGAAATCTGCGAGGGCACACAGACCTTGGATGGCTGTCTCTGCACAAACTGCAGGAATGAATAAATCTACATTTTTGGAAGGGACACACAATTTCATTGAAACGGGTACAGAGAGGAGGATTGAATAACCCACCTGCTCCCACAGATAACTAGCAGGAACAGACTTCTCATTCCTTGTCTAGTTTTCTGTGGGCCACGGCCACTGAATGCTGTACTCCAATTGGCTAAACTTGGTGATCAACATCCAGGTGTAGCATCAGTGTCCATTGCAGCCTCTCCACCATGTGCACAAGAGTACTGCCACCTGAGCATGTTGCAGAAGTGAATATGGGGGACAGTGGAGCAGCGTCTACTATGTGTTTGGAATAATGTAATTTTGTAATATGCATGTATTTCTTTGTGAAAAATAAGTCAGGTTTCTATTGCCCTTCAGCCTTTTTAGAATGAGCATATTAAACAGATTCTGTGGTCGATCAAAATAGATTTAGAGTTTGTTACAAGGAATAATCACTCTCAACAGACCTCCTGCCAACTCCCTAGGCAGTGTCATAGCCTGCCATAGCGACACATTAAACCCCCACAAAATCACTGTCTCTCACTGTCTGTGTGTGTATGTTCCCATTAAACTACACTTTTGAAAAACACAAGTATAGTCAACCAAGGAGTATTATGAGAAGTGAGGTAAATCCCCCCCCCCCTTGGGTTTAGAAATGAATGATGTGGATGTTGATGGCAGTGGTGTGAATGTTGATGATGTTGATGGTAGTGGTGTTAATGTTGGTGATGATAATTGTAGTGATGTGAATGTTGGTGATGTTTATGATAGTGGTGTTAATGTTGGTGATGATAATTGTAGTGGTGTTAATGTTGGTGATGATGATGGTAGTAGTGTTAATGTTGGTGATGATGGTATTGGTGATAATGTTGGTGATTATAATGGTAGTGATGTGAATGTTGGTGATAATGTTGGTGATGATAATGGTAGTGATGTGAAAGTTGGTGATGACGGTAGTGGTGTTAATGTTGGTGATGATGATGGTAGTGGTGTTAATGTTGGTGATGATGGTATTGGTGATATAGGAGTGAGACTCCTGTCAATGTTCCTAGATAAAGGAAGAGCACCCTAGTGGTCTTAATGTTGGTGATGATAATGGTAGTGATGTGCATTTTGGTGATGATAATTGTAGTGGTGTTAATGTTGGTGATGATAATGGTAGTGGTGTTAATGTTGGTGATGATAATGGTAGTGATGTGAATTATGTTGATGATGGTTGTGGTGTTAATGTTGGTGATAGTAGTAGTGGTGTTAATGCTGGTAATGATAATGGTAGTGGTGTTAATGCTGGTGATGATAATGGTAGTGATGTGCATTTTGGTGATGATAATGGTAGTGGTGTTAATGTTGGTGATGTTGATGGTAGTGGTGTTAATATTGGTGATAATGTTGTTGGTGGTGTTAGTGCCTAGACCATTCATGGGTCCTACAGAGCACCCTGGCTAATCTGATCACATCACCTGTAGAGAGAGAAAGACAGAGTCAAGATCTCTTGAGGGAGGGCAGTAAATTAGCCCCAAAGAGACACTGGGAGATACTATACCCTGGTGACAGATACACAAGTGTACACAGAAATAAATGCATACACACACATTTGTAGCTCTGTGCTTGTTGGAAACATTTGTTGGGATTTAAAGCTGACAAATCTCTCATCAGAGATCTAACTTCGTATGGGATAGAGGTTATAGAAACCAATATGGGTTTGATTCAATAACAACAGGTCTTAGTGACAAATCTGACCTGATTGAATAAGGACAGGTTTTACAGAAAAATCTGTCTTGTTTCAATTATGACAGGTTTTAGGTTTTAGCACACGTCAGCCGTGTGAAGGAATAACCGCACATCTCAGCCGTGTGAAGGAATAACCACACAACTAAGCCTGTGAAGGAATAACCGCACACCTTAACCGTGTGAAGGAATAAACGCACATCTCAGCCGTGTGAAAGAATAACCGCACAACTAAGCCTGTGAAGGAATAACCACACATCTCAGCCGTGTGAAAGAATAACCGCACAACTAAGCCTGTGAAGGAATAACCACACATCTCAGCCGTGTGAAAGAATAACCGCACATCTCAGCCGTGTGAAAGAATAACCGCACAACTAAGCCTGTGAAGGAATAACCGCACACCTTAACCGTGTGAAGGAATAAACGCACATCTCTGCCATGTGAAGGAATAACCACACAACTAAGCCTGTGAAGGAATAACCACACATCTCAGCCGTGTGAAAGAATAACCGCACATCTCAGCCGTGTGAAGGAATAACCACACAACTAAGCCTGTGAAGGAATAACCGCACATCTCAGCCGTGTGAAGGAATAACCACACAACTAAGCCTGTGAAGGAATAACCGCACACCTTAACCGTGTGAAGGAATAAACGCACATCTCTGCCATGTGAAGGAATAACCACACAACTAAGCCTGTGAAGGAATAACCGCACACCTTAACCGTGTGAAGGAATAAACGCACATCTCTGCCATGTGAAGGAATAACCACACAACTAAGCCTGTGAAGGAATAACCACACATCTCAGCCGTGTGAAAGAATAACCGCACATCTCAGCCGTGTGAAGGAATAACCACACAACTAAGCCTGTGAAGGAATAACCGCACACCTTAACCGTGTGAAGGAATAAACGCACATCTCTGCCATGTGAAGAAATAATCGCACACTTCAGCCGTATGGGGCCGGAGGTCAACTGCTGCCATATAACTTTGCCATAGGGAACTAGTTCCTATCATGCTGATAGTTCATAACTACAACTACATAACTACACAGCCACACTGTGCTTCAGTAATCCCATAACTGTGCCATACATACCCACTTGGCAAGCCACCTGAATGCAGTGCTCCATTCCATGTGCATGGTTTCACATATTTACATCTAGCTGGAGCAGAGACTGCACTCCCTTTTGTCACGGCCAACACATCTAGCGTGTCCTGACTTGGCCTCGGTTTGTCCGTTTCCCGCCAGTTCCGCTTCTTGGTCGGTGACCTGGACGACGTAAGGATTCCATATGCATCTGGTGATTATCCAAAGCAAAATACTTTAACATTCAGCTCACTAGAGAACCCCATCCTCTCTTTTTCCTCCTCACTAGAGACTCCACACAGGGAGGTCCGCTTTACGCCTAACCATCACTTTCCCCATCTCCTAAACTGTCCCCCCATTTCCCAATCTGTTAACGCTCAGTGACTGGTCAGAAACATTTCAGCGTTCAAGGGATTCAAGGACCTCCTATTCCCTCAGTCCATTACTTTACTGCTGTACACACACATTGGCTTTTTTACCCTTGTGGGGACCCAAAAAATATTGACTATTTTCCCTACCCCCTAACCATAACTTAAATAATCTTTATGCCTAAACTTAACCAAGACCTAACCATACACCTACCCAGTTGTGCCTAAACGCATAAGTAACCCTTGTACTTACAGTGAGTCCAAATACTTTTTACCCTAAACCCAACCCCAAAGTCAGAAATAAAATGTTCAAGTTACTGTTTAGCCTGTGGAGTCAACGCACGCTTAGAGGCTCCTGTGCATTAGCCAATTTATGCTTGATTTTTGCTTTGCATTCATCTTCACTCCAAACCAAAAACTTTGATCAAATTGTCTCTCACCTTCTTCATTTTAATGTCAAATAGTTTGAGAAATAAAGTCACTCCGACCAGCCTTCCATACACGATGGCTGATTCCAACTGTCATAGCATTGAGAGAGCCGATGGGAAGCCCAGAGCTGGTTCAACCAAGAGTTGTGTTTTTCTGTCTTCTGTCAGTAGCTTTATTGTATTGCATTAAACTGTGTTCAATTGACTGACGCTGCTATCTGCTGTTGTGCTTGTCACTATATTCTTATGAAACTACCTGTGTGGTAGGACTTTCTTTCTGGGTTGTCACTGTAGTGCACAACAATAGTGCTGGGCTTCTGTTCGCTTTTTTGTTTGCTCTTCTGTTCGCAAATCTTTCTGTTACATGTTTGAGTTCCCATCAGATGCTGCCAATATAACCCGGTTCTTGGGTGATCTGGAGACCAATCAATCAATCAGCAGTTGTCACAAAGTGCTTTTAGTAGAGTGGCAGCTAAAATCGTCAGGTATCATCTTGATCTGCCACACAACCAGGAGGACTTTGGACAGGGACAACAACGGGTCTTTCAAGCCTGGTACTCCGGAGACCCCATGTCCTCCTAAGTTTAAAACAGGGCTGGAGACAGGGAAAATGCATTCCTTAGATCTACAAGGATTTATAGTGGAGAAGGAGAACTGACCCCACTCCCCCATCACACTAATATAGCAGTATAAGACCTTGGGCCTGAGACAGGGGGGTCCGGTGACATTGTGGCCCTATCTGGGGGAGGCCCGGACAGGGCCCAAAAGGCAGGAAATCAATCCACCCACATTGCAATGCATCAACCAAAGGGACACCAACCAACCGCAATCACCCTGAAAGAGGGCCAAGTATTATCAGCAGAGTACAGCCCAATTGCACAAGTGCGCAACAGAGAGACAACAACAAGCCAGTGACTCCGCCCCCGAAAGGCATTGGAGGGAGGGCATCCCAGTGGCGACGAGAGCCCACCTGGCAAGACAGCAAGGGTGGACAGTATCAAACCTTTCTGGTCACCTTCACACCCCTGGGCCAGACTACACTTAATCATAGACCATGCTGTAGAGATGAGTCTTTAGTTGACACTTGAAAGTTTGCACTGAGTTTGCATTTCTAACCTTAATTTGCAAATCATTCCACAGTAGTGGAGCTCTATGAGAGAAAGCCCTGCTTCTGGGTGTTTGTTTAGAAATTCTAGGTACAATTAAAAGGCCAGCATCTTGCGATCCAAGGTTACGTGTAGTTATGTATGGCTGGATCATTTCAGCAAGGTAAGTAGGAGCAAGTCCATGTATTGATTTATAGGTTAACGATAAAACCTTAAAATCAGCCCTAACCCTAACAGGCAGCCAGTGTAAAGAGGCTAGTACTGGAGTAAGGTGTTGATTTTTTTTATTTCTAGTTAGGATTCTAGCAGCCGTGTGCAGCACTAATTGAAGTGTATTTATTGATTTGTCAGGGTAACTAGAAAGAAGAGCATTGCAGTAATCTAATCTAGAAGTAACAAACGCATGGATTTGTTTTTCTGCATCGGTTTTTGATGTTCCCAAGATGAAAATAAGCAACTTTTGAGATATATTTTATATATTAATCAAAGGAGAGGTCAGGGTCAAGGGTAACGCCAAGGTTTCTTACAGTTTTTTGGGATACGACCATGCAGCCGTCGAGGTTCACTGTGAGATCTGCTAACAACGTTCTTTGTTTTTTGGGTCCTAAAACAAGCATTTCTGTTTTACTTGAGTTTAAAAGCAAGAAGTTCTATGTCCACTTCCTAATTTCTGAAACACTTCTCCATGCTCCATTGAAATATATAACTGTGTGTCATCAGCATAACAGTGAAAATTCACATTGTGATTCTGGATTACATCACCCAGAGGCAGCGTATATAGTGAAAACAATAACGCGCCCAGAACCGAGCCTCCTTCTGTTGACTCAATATGACTCAGTTCCTGGGTGATCTGGAGGCTCCTTCTGTTGACTCAATATGACTCGGTTCCTGGGTGATCTGGAGGCTCCTTCTGTTGACCCCAATACTGCAGCTGACCTTGACGACCCTCTCAGCCTTGAAGAGGTTGTTCAGTCTATCAAGTCCATGCAGAGTAGTAAAGCTCCAGGGCCGATGGATTTCCTGATGAGTTCTCTAAGAAAAATCATGCCAAGTTAGCATCCTTGCCATTGTCTATTTACAATAAGTCAGTAAGTCTTCTTAAAAAGGGGGAAAATCCTAGGAACAGACTGGCTTCATTAAGGAGGTTGTTATTATTATCAAGGAGGTTGTTATTATTTATCAATATTATTTATTCCAAACAGTTTTCTACATTTCCTGAGGTGGTAATCTCTCTAGAAGCGGAGAAGGCATCCGACAAAATTGAATGGGAATATCTCTTTGCTGTTCTCAAGGAGTTTGTCCCTGGATAGCTGTTGTTGGTATTCTTAGCCCCCAACCTGTCCCTGTTAGCCCCCAACCTGTCCCAGTTAGCCCCCAACCTGTCCCAGTTAGCCCCCAACCTGTCCCAGTTAGCCCCCAACCTGTCCCAGTTAGCCCCCAACCTGTCCCAGTTAGCCCCCAACCTGTCCCAGTTAGCCCCCAACCAGGCAGAAACTGCTGCTTGACACAAGACCCTTCTTACCTGGAAATCTGTTTACCCCCCTACTGGAAATCGGTTTAACCCCTACTGGAAATCTGTTTGCCCCCCTACTGGAAATCTGTTTAACCCCTACTGGAAATCTGTTTACCCCCCTACTGGAAATCGGTTTACCCCCCTACTGGAAATCTGTTTACCCCCCTACTGGAAATTGGTTTAACCCCTACTGGAAATCGGTTTAACCCTTACTGGAAATCAGTTTACACACCTACTGGAAATCTGTTTACCCCCCTACTAGAAATCCGTTCAACCCCTACTGGAAATCAGTTTACCCCCCTACTGGAAATCGGTTTACCCCCCTACTGGAAATCAGTTTACCCCCCTACTGGAAATCCATTTAACCCTTACCTGGAAATCTGTTTACCCCCCTACTGGAAATCGGTTTAACCCCTACTGGAAATCTGTTTACCCCCCTACTGGAAATCTGTTTAACCCCTACTGGAAATCTGTTTACCCCCCTACTGGAAATCGGTTTACCCCCCTACTGGAAATCTGTTTACCCCCCTACTGGAAATTGGTTTAACCCCTACTGGAAATCGGTTTAACCCTTACTGGAAATCAGTTTACACACCTACTGGAAATCTGTTTACCCCCCTACTAGAAATCCGTTCAACCCCTACTGGAAATCAGTTTACCCCCCTACTGGAAATCGGTTTACCCCCCTACTGGAAATCAGTTTACCCCCCTACTGGAAATCCATTTAACCCTTACTAGAAATCAGTTTACCCCCCTACTGGAAATCTGTTTAACCCCCTACTTGAAATCTGTTTACCCCCCTACTGGAAATCTGTTCAACCCCTACTGGAAATTGGTTTAACCCCTACTGGAAATCTGTTTACCCCCCTACTGGAAATTGGTTTAACCCCTACTGGAAATCTGTTTACCCCCGTACTGGAAATCTGTTTACCCCCCTACTGGAAATCTGTTTACACCCCTATGGGAAATCTGTTTAACCCCTACTGGAAATCAGTTTGACCCCTACTGGAAATCGGTTTACCCCCCTACTGGAAATCTGTTTACCCCCCTACCGTTCCTCAATGGCTCAGTGATGTTATGTTAAGTACTCCCTCAGGGGCTCAGGTGGTCTTTTCCATTTAAAGGGCGTCCTTTTATTGAATATTTTCATGCAATGCAGAAGCTCCCTTCTGATGCTGTGCCAATACTTTTTTTATTGTTATATTTTTTTTAATCTATGTATCTTTAGTATCTTGATTGTGTGTTTGTGTCTTTTCTAAAAAGAAAACAAAATAAATCACATGTTCCTTATGAGGACCTGAGAAAATCTTGAGGTCAAAACTCCTTGTTTTTAAAAGAAAATCACTTTTTTGTCCATTAAAATAACGTAAAATTGACCAAAAATACAGCGTAGACATTGTTAGTGTTGTAAATGACTATTGTAGCTGGAAAATGCTGATTTTCAATGGAATTTCTACATAGGTGTACAGAGGCCCATAATCAACAACCATCAGTCCTTTGTTCCAATGGCACATTGTGTTTGCTAATCCAGGTTTATCATTTTAAAAGGCAATGTGATCATTAGAAAACCATTTTGCAATGATGTTAGCGTAGCTCAAAACTGATGTGAGGGTATAAGAAGCAATACAATTGGCCTTATTTACACTAGTTCAGTATCTGAAACATCAGTAATCGATTACAGCATAGCCGGGAACAAAGAACTTTGTTTAAACTAAAACTTGTTTTAGACAGCTTTAAGAAGAACAGAAAGAGGAGTGGGAGGCCACGGTGCACAACTGAGCAAGAGGACAAATCCATTAGAGTGTCTAGTTTGAGAAACAGACACATCACAGGCCCTCAGCTGGCAGCTTCTTTAAACACTACCTGCAAAACACCTGTCTCAACACCAACAATGAATGCTGGCCATCTAGGCAGAGTTGCAAAGAAAAAACAATATTTTAGATTGGCTAATAATAAGCAAAGATTAAAATGGGCAAAATAATACAGAAAAGGCCATTCTGTAGTTGCTTCTTCACAACTGTGACGTTCCATTAATCCAACATTCTATGAACTAGAAAGATACCCTTATGTATATTTGCAAGAAAATATTCATAATTAACCTATGCCACACAAATGTTCAAATTAGCCACCTCCTCTACATTTAATACTGATTGAGCAAAGAACATTTTAGAAAATCAATAGAATAATTCAAGAACTCCAGGTTTCTCTGAGTCATCATGGTTCTACATAGACCCCGCACCCTTACTAAAGAACCAGTGAGTAACTCTATATTTTTGTCTGAAAGTGATATAAATGAAGGTTTTTGTTATAATCTAATTGAGGATTATACAGTAATCTAACTGGAGTTTTTGCCTTCATCTGAGGCTTGTTTATTCATCCGACTCAGGATCATCATAATCTCAGTGTTATGTAGTCATCAGGGGGTAATGTCGTATCCAACTGAGGATTATGTAGTCATCAGAGGTAAATGTAATCAAATGCATAATACATTACTTAAGGTCAATACATGGAGTAGGCAAAGTGTGATAATGTGTTCTACAGCACTATAGGACAATGTTAACCTAAACACCAATCTAGACTGTTTAAAGTCTACAAGGAGACTGTCAAGGAGACTAACCTTCAAGTATACTGACCTTCAAGGAGTCTTACCATCAATGAGACTGAAAGTCAAGGAGACTGAATGTCAACAATTCTGACCATCAAGGAAACTGACCTTCAACAAGACTGACCATCATGTAGACTGACCTTCAAGGAGACTAACCTTCATGAAAACACTGTTTACACAGATTTACATTTATTTATGCTTTAATACATTAAAGTTGAGAATTTATATTTTCCTTTTGATTGTAATCACACAGCACAATTCAAATGTACTCCTTTACTTAAGTAAAAAATTTAACAATTTAGTTTCTAAACATATGTTTTGTTTTTATTCCTCTGTTCACAAGGAGCACTGTTATTAATAAAATGTAAAAGTAAAAGTGCAATATCTTTCTATAATCAAATTACAAATGTGGTCCCAAATCCTCCATTAGGGTAGGAATTGCCCCACAAAGTTAAAATCATATCTTTATTATTTTAAATATTATTTTGCCTTTAACAATTCCTTTTTGTCATAGATATATGTGAAATATATAAGTGAAACACTACTGTTGTTTGCTCCTTGGGGTTTAAGGCCAGGTGTTTTGTAAAAGCACTTGGTGACAACTGCTGATGTAAAAAGGGCTTTATAAATAAATTTGATTGATATATTTAATAATATTTAAAAATGTTCTACAAACTGAAGCTAAATACAAGAATAACAGTGTCAGTTTACAAAAAGCTTAGCAGGTCAATAATGTCAATATCATCCATCTATTTTCTAGATGTATTTAGTTTTTTCATATAAGTTTTCAGAACATACAATAATTGCAACAACAGTATACTAATGATATACCAAACAGCTCAATGATACAATAAATCTTGTCTTCAGGTCTAATAAAATTATAACAACACAATAACAACACATCAAAATCAAGGGATAAATGCATAGGTTGGATTATTTGAAAAATCTTTCAATGAAATCAATAATTTACACGTCTTAGTAAAAATCACAATTTGGGACATGTTTATAATGAGATCTTTTACATTTACATCTTATGATATCTATATCTATGATTTCTATCTAGCTCATATTAAATGGGTGACCGGCACAAATATTCTGTACATATGACTAGAAATAAAATAAAAACCTGATAAATATATAATTTCAACTTCAAAAGGCAGAACATGGCTATAGTATATGGCATGTTTGACTAGGTAACAACAACCGGCCCTAAAGCCTTACAGCAGCTTCTGTAACATGTCTGCATATGTGCGTCCCAAATGGCAGTCTATGCCCTAAAGAATTCCCAACCAGACCTGTTCAAAATTAGTGCACTACAAAGGTAGTGCACAACGTCAGTCAAATTTTTCAACATTGTTTTGGCATGGCTAAGTCTCTGTTCAGTGAAAAGTCATCATATCAACTCTCCAGAACCTCATGACCAAGGCTCTTCTACAAGGACCATGTAATTGTAAACTTGACAATTATTCAGTTCAATTGTAATCACTGATAAGCTTTAACAGATATTATATTTAATCTGGATGGAGGAAGATGCATTTAATCTGGACTGGGGAACATACATTTAATCTGGACTGGGGAACATACATTTAATCTGGACTGGGGAAGATAAATTTAATCTGGACTGGGGAACATATATTTAATCTGGACTGGGGAAGATACATTTAATCTGGACTGGGGAAGATGCTCTTCGCCATGTAGGTATTAGGGAGCCACTGGTAGCATCAGCTGGTCTGTCAGCCAAGCTTCACTAACTAGGCGTGAATGGAGTTACTGGATCTCCTAACGGAACAACCACCTCTAAAAGTGTGTGTGTGGATGTGTGTGCGTGCAAGGCTTTCCACTGACATTTCTACACGGTTCTGTGTGACTAAATTGAACATGTTAAGCATACACATGACATTTAGGTGCACAATGACCTGTAGTATATTTGAGCAACTCAAGCTACATTCCTTAACATTTGAAAGCATGCAGTCTAAATAAAAATCCCAGATGGCATGAAACAGTTTTAGATTAGCAAAGTAGGTACCCTGTAGAGCCTGCTGTGTGTTAGAGAATAGGATTAAGATTAGCATAGGATTAAGATTAGGATATAATTAAGTTTAAACAATATGGGTTAGGTTTAGGTGTACAATTATGGTTTAAAGTTAGGAGTTACAGTACTATTTCATTTTGGGCTACGGCTAGGTTTTCAGGGTTGAACTTATGTTAAGGTTGTTTGGGTTAGAATTAGTAAATCATTTTCATATTTTTTTATTTTAATGTCCACACTCACACATCTACATTAGACATCTGTGACTCACTGTGTAGCATTAACATCTGAATGCCACAAAAATAAAACATCTAAAATATATACTGCATCTAGAACATCTCTGCAGTATATATATATATATATATATATATATATATATATATATGTATATACACACACATATACATACACACACACACACACACACGCACACACACAATATAGTTGATTGCATTTACATTAGGACAAAAAAACGAAACAGAACCTTGCTGATTGTAAAACTGTTTCCAATTCCTTAATATGGTTCACAACTTTAACTAAGGCCCCCTATTGGCCATTTCCTAAAGTAGCACTCTGTTCTTGGGAATAAGGTGTCATTTGGGACACAATCTGTCACGTCTCCGTTTCTGATTCATCACCACTTGAAGATTTACAGTTCAACTCAGTAAGCTTTCAATATAGTACATGACTACATAACTACACAATGACATAGTCCACATAATAACACAACATACAACACCCATCTCCTTACAGAATCACAGGTCAGGTTAAAACTGGTTCTGAGGCAGTCTGAATCATGTTTGCCCACCTCCTCACAGAATCACAGGTCAGGTTAAAACTGGTTCTGAGGCAGTCTGAATCATGTTTGCCCAACTCCTCACAGAATCACAGGTCAGGTTAAAACTGGTTCTGAGGCAGTCTGAATCATGTTTGCCCAACTCCTCACAGAATCACAGGTCAGGTTAAAACTGGTTCTGAGGCAGTCTGAATCATGTTTGCCCAACTCCTCACAGAATCACAGGTCAGGTTAAAACTGGTTCTGAGGCAGTCTGAATCATGTTTGCCCAACTCCTCACAGAATCACAGGTCAGGTTAAAGCTGGTTCTGAGGCAGTCTGAATCATGTTTGCCCAACTCCTCACAGAATCACAGGTCAGGTTAAAACTGGTTCTGAGGCAGTCTGAATCATGTTTGCCCACCTCCTTATAGTCACTTTAAGACTGGCTCCCAGACGACCCTATATTCCAAAATGGTGCCCAGGTCAAAATTAGTGTGCTGCATCTTCCTGAATAGGAAGGCATTTAGGCTGAAGACCAGGTAAGGTCAGTTGATGAAGATTAGAGGTCAGCTAATATCAGGGTAGAGGTCAGTTGATGAAGTTTAAAGGTCAGTTAATATCAGGGTACAGGTCAGTTGATGAAGTTTAAAGGTCAGTTAAAATCAGGGTACAGGTCAGTTAATATCAGGGTAGAGGTCAGTTGATTAAGTTTAAAGGTCAGTTAATATCAGGGTACAGTTCAGTTGATGAAGTTTAAAGGTCAGTTAATATCAGGGTACAGGTCAGTTGATGAAGTTTAAAGGTCAGTTAATATCAGGGTACAGGTCAGCTAATCCATGCTTCGACTGACACTGAGAATTGTGGTCATTCGTCTTGAAAAATTAAGTCTATTTTCCCATGTTAGCATATGACGACACAGTCAGGATTGACCTTTCACTTTTCTGTCACGTAATCTGTGACCCTTTGGTGAGAGACGGAATAGAATATATAGCCTGCAGGTCAGTGAACATTATGGAAGTCAATGAACCATATGTTCAGAACGCTGGTGTGTCATTAAAGGTTCTGCATGATGTCCTTATGTGAGTCAGAACAAGGTTCTGCATGATGTCCTTAGGTGAGTCAGAACAAGATTCTGCATGATGTCATTGGCAAAGTCAGAAAAAGGCTCTGCAGGATGTTATTGGTAAGTCATAACAAGGTTCTGCATTATATTAATGGTAAGTCATAACATGGTTCTGCATTATGTTATTGGTAAAGTCATAACAAGGTTCTACATTATGTTGTTGGTAAGTCATAACAAGGTTCTATTGTGTGGTTGGTTATGTTTTAACTGGCACCTTATGCACTAAAGCAACAATCACAAAGGCTCTGATGCAAAGCCCTGGAGTTCCATTTCATATGAAGCCCTTACGTGGGTATTGATGGTTAAGTCATTTCAGATGAAGCCATTATGTGAGTATTGATGGCTAAGTCATTTCAGATGAAGCCATTATGTGAGTATTGATGGCTAAGTCATTTCAGATGAAGCCATTATGTGAGTATTGATGGCTAAGTCATTTCAGATGAAGCCATTACGTGGGTATTGATGGTTAAGTGATTTCAGATGAAGCCACTATGTGAGTATTGATGGCTAAGTCATTTCAGATGAAGCCATTATGTGGGCATTGATGGTTAAGTCATTTCAGATGAAGCCATTATGTGGGTGATGTTGTTGTCACTAGAAATAGGAGAGAACGGCAAAGTCACACCTGAAATATCAGCAATAACAGATTTGAAACAAGACAGAAAGCAATCTCCATTTAGCTTCAACAAGGCTGAAGGCAGAATAGTTTGGCACTTAGTTTGCATTTACACAAGTACTTTCATCAGAGGGAGGTTTTCATAAACAGTAGATTTGAAAGCCGGACTTTATACAGCAGACTCCGAGTCAGAAAAAGTTCACAACTGTAAATAATGTAAAATGGCTAGTTGGTAGAGTCCTGTCTATCTTCTGGGACCAAGCAAAGCCTTGTGACGATTATGAATGTGACGGTAATAATGATGATTATGCATGTCACTGACTAGGGCACAGTTGGCAGATCGAGAAAAAGGGTGAGGGAGGTGTCTTTGGTGTGTCAGTTTCCATGGTGATTCTGAGACGGTTGAAAGGGTAGTTCAGGATATTAGTAGTAAAAGTCTCAACTCCTCCTCCCCAAAGTCCAGTCAGTACCCCGCATAAAGGAAGTCAGAGGTAGTTTGAGCACAAATGCTAACCAGCAATAACACATTACCTGGAAGTCTGTTGGAACCCATGGCATGTTATCTTAACCTGTTGACTTCCACTCAATGTGCTAATGCTAGTTAAAACTGGTTCGCAGGATAGACCTCTTACCTTCTTTATAGTGGACACTGATGGGGAGAGGACTAAGAGCTGAACTATCCCCGTAAGAGTTAATGACCCTGTAACAAACACCAACTTGGAGAATTGCAGCATACAGAAGATAAGGTGTTGACTGTCCTCTACTCCAAAAAACCTGTGTGTGTGTGTGTTGTTTACAAGAGCGAATGGGTCAATCCACCACCTTCTTCACCCAGACACCCAGCTATGTGTTGTTGTCTTGACGGCATGGGTCGTGAACCCCTGTGATGTCACCATCGGTTCAAAGTTGAAATCCAGTGAGTCACCATCCATCAGGGTGTCATGGAGGATGGACTCCATGTCACATTCAAACCTCTCAATTGACATGTCATCCAGATCACTGGGCAGCTTCTCCTGGTGGGGATGGTGGTGAAGGTGGTGGTGTGGCGCAGGGGGGAGACCCAAGCTGGGACGCCCAAAGCCGTTGGTGCTGTGTGGGCAGAACCCACCAGGTATCCCCCCTGCTCCCAGATGGCTGGCAAGAGCATAGGGCATCTGCATCGGGTTCTTACCCCCCAGACGAGATCCATTACCCCCTCCTCCTCCGTGGCTCATGCTGCTCAGCGACATCAGCGCACGGCTGTTCATTGAGGAGACAGGGGTAGGTGGGGCTTGACTGTGTGGGTGAGGCAGACTGTGGCTCCTCCCTTCTCCTCCACCTCCTCTTCCATGCTGGGATGTATTATAGGGAGGCAGAATGCTGCTGTGTGCAGCGAGGGACTGGGAGACGCCCGAGTCCACTGGAGGTGTCATGTCCTCGTGAGTGTCAGTGTCGGAGGTCAGCAGTTCCTTCAGGAGGCCAGCAGGGCAACTGTACCCCAGACCCTGCATCGGGGAGATGGCATTCTGTCCATACAAACACTTTCTGTAGTCCGGCTGGGGTTGTTGCTGGGAGACCATGGAGGGAGAGGAGTAGGGGGGGTACACCACCCCGGGGCTAGCCTGCATCAGGGGGGACGGAGAGTTCTGTGAGGAACCAGGACCCTTCCCCCCTCCCCCTCCTCCCCCCACCTGGGGGTTTTTAGGGGACAGCAGGTTCAGGTTATCCAACAGGTTCTCCATGACGTTCTCTGAGTTGTGGTGGTGACCTAGGGAAAAAGGACAGAACACTGTAGAGACAAATATTTGACAACATGGAATAAAAAGCTGTATTGGGTTCCAGATTACCTTAAGACAATCAAGACAAGACCAAGTCCACCTAAACACTGTGTCAAGACCGAGACCACCTTAACATTGGGTCAAGACCAAGACCACCTTAACCTTGGGTCAAGACAGAGACCACCTTAACATTGGGTTAATACCAAGAGTAACTTAAAAGACATAGACAAGACCAAGACCACCTTTAGACAATCAAGACCAAGACCACTAAAAGTGAGTCAAGACCGAGACCACCTTTAGTTTATCAAGACCAAGACCACTAAAAGTGAGTCAAGACCGAGACCACCTTTAGACAATCAAGACCAAGACAGCCTTTAGTACAAGGTGCATGTGCAACTGAAATGCAGGGATAGCAGCAGTGAGGTTCCTGAGGTAGACGCGTACCTGTAAAAACTGAAAACTTCCATTATCAGACTTTCCAAGCAGTGTCAGAGTAGTACAAAGGGAGTGGTGCAATAAGGTCCCTGAGAGGCAGGTGGGGGTATGGTTAGTGATGGGTCACATAGTTCTCTGGGTCACAGAGATCAGCAGGGTTACAGCAGATGGAGAGAAACTGTTCCTAAGCCGGCTGGTGTGGGAATGAAGAGAACTGCACAACCTGCCGGTGAGCAAACAGTTTGAGACATGGATGTGAAGGGTCCCCGATGATTACGCGTGCCCTGCGCAGACACCGCTTGGGCACCAGTGATGGTTGTATAGTTTTCACTACCCGTTGCAGGGCCTTCCGGTTGGCTATGGAGCAGCTGCTAAACCACACTGGCGCAGTTAGTCAGAATGCTCTTGATTGTGCAGCGTTAGAAGTTCAGATGGGCTTTCTTCAGCCTCCTGAAAAAGTACAGGCATTGCTGCGCCTTTTTGACCAGGGCTTAGATGTTGAGGGTCCAGGAGAGGTCCTCGGAGATGTGGACACCCAGGAATTTGAAGCTGGACACACGCTCCACCTCGGTACCATCAAGAACTGGGGTGGGACTGCAGCCTTTAGACTTCCTGTAATCCACAATCAGCTCCTTGGTTTTCTTTGCGTTGTGGGCCAGGTTGTTATCAGTGCACCAAGCCACCAGGCACTTGACTGTTGCTTGCTCCTTGGGGTTTAAGGCCAGGTGTCTCTGTAAAGCACTTTGTGACAACTGCTGTTGTAAAAAAGGGCTTTATAAATACATTTGATTGATTGACCTCCTTCCTGTAGACTGACTTGTCATTGTCACTGATCAGGCCAACCACCATGGTGTCATCTGTGAACTTGACGATGGTGTTGGAACTCTGTACAGGAATGCAGTCATGAATGAAGAGGGAGTACAGGAGAGGGCTCAGCACACAGTCTTGTGGAACACCAGTATTCAGGATCAGTGTGGATACGGTGAAGCTGTCTAACTTGACAGACTGGGGTCTGTTGGTTAGGAAGTCCAAAGTCCAGTTGCAGAGAGAGGGGCTGATCCCCAGGTCATGGAGTTTCTTGACCCGCCTAGAGGGGATGACCGTGTTGAATGCTGAGCTGAAGTCTATGAATACCCTTCTCACATAGGTGTTGGTTTTGTCCAGGTGGGTCAGGGCAGAGTGTAAAGTAGTGGAGATGGCTTCCTCTGTAGACCCGTTCGACCAGTAGGCAAACTGGTAGGGATCCAGTGTTGTAGGAAGGCAGGACTTAAGGTGGGCCAGAACTAGTCTTTCGAAGCACTTCATGATTTTGGATGTGAGTGTGACAAGTTTCAATGGTTGTGGTCTTGAAGCATATTGGGACAACCGCCTGGGCCAGTGACATGTTAAAGATGTTGGTAAAGACCTCGGCCAACTGCCCAGCACAATCAAGACCATTACCAAGACCACTTTAAAATAGAGTCAAGCCCGAGGCCAGCTTTAGAAGACAAAACCACTTCTAAACAGTCAACACAACCAGACCGCAACCAGACCAAAACAATTTTCTCCTATCTACAAATCATCTGGTTAGCTTGGTGTCACTGAAATTATTGTTTTCGTTGTATCATCAGAAGTCTGTTTCAGACCATTACAACAAACTTAATGCTTAATGCGTGAATATTCAAAACTAAGATGTTGATTTTTAAGAAATATAATTAAACCCTGATTTGCAAATCCCATTTCACTTTATAAGTAGGATTCGTCTTTAGTTTAGTCAATTTTAATGTTCAAAATGTTGCCTTGATTCAATTAGGATTTAGATTTAGACAAATGATGAGGTTATAAAGAAATAAATTGCCAATGATGTGTTTTTGCACATCTATACATTCCACTTATAATACACATATACTTAATACTTGTACATTTTCTGCCCTCTTCTATTTTCACTTCTGGTTAGATGCTAACTGCATTTTATTGTACTGTACATTTACTTGTTCAATGACAACTGAATTGAAAGTTACAATGTTTTATTGACCTGTTTTTCTATTTTAGAATGCACTGAATCCAGATATTCAAGCATTTATTGATGTACAACTGTTAAATTACCTGAGTTTTGTTCTACATAAAGCCTTGAAAAGCACTGACTGTTAGGAAGCAACTGGTCTATACCTAATAGATAATACTGCAGATGTTGTAGCTAAGCCAATAACTAACAGGTTTGGTTTGACTGTAGTTAAAGGAAATCCCTAGCATTTGAATATCTGACATTGTCATGCCTGAGTTAAAACCCCTTCTAACATAAATAACACCAGGCCTGTTTCTAAGCTGTTTCCAAACACTAGATGTCATGGACAGGAAAGTGCACTGTCTCTCTTTACTGAACTGTCAAAGGCTTAAGATATTTTTGACAAGTACATCTAGGTTATTTCACTTCCAGAAACATACTCATCCAATCAGGCAGCCTAATGGTTATCTTTCTTCTTAGACCAGGTACATACTCATCCGATCAAGCATTCTCATGGTTAACTTTCTTCTTAGACCAGGTACATACTCATCCGATCAAGCATTCTCATGGTTAACTTTCTTCTTAGACCAGGTACATACTCATCCGATCAAGCATTCTCATGGTTAACTTTCTTCTTAGACCAGGTACATACTCATCAGATCAAGCATTCTCATGGATAACTTTCTTCTTAGACCAGGTACATACTCATCCGAAAAGGCTTTTCAATGACTGCAGTCTGCCTTGAATATTCTTCCGGCTTTCTACAGGCCAAAAATACCTTTATTGTAGTTTATTGTAAAATATAAAGTTGTTGCTTTCTGCCTTTAAATGGATAGTTGGTTCGAGATTCATATTTGGGTGAAAGTTCACTTACCCTGAGTTGTTCCTCAAGACACATAGACAAATAATACATTATCCAGCTTTGTCCCAGTCGGTAATTAGCATTATTAGCATCGTCCAAATTCATGAATGGAAACGGTGTGTCCCACTATACCAAAGCTGCATTGCAAGCAGAAAACAACCCCAAAACACTCCAAACTACAATTGGCAATCTATTGTGGAAGCATTGATTATTTAAACAGTATTCTGACGAAACTGCCGACAGAATTTGGTGACTTCAAACTGGCACTAGTGAACTATTTCCTATAGCCACCATACACAGCTTCTGTTCTTCGGCAGTTATGTCATTGGGGTGGGCGTGAATTTTTACTTCAACAAGCTACGTGAAGATAGGTAGCTTTGCTAGTTTGCCCATTTTCGTCTGTTGATTTCAGCATTGTTTTTAACATTGAGGAAAATGCCGTGGTCATGTTTTGATTGCAAAGAAAGGTACAAGGGACATGGGAGAGGAGACTTGAGGTTTCACTCGTTCTCATATCATAGTCTTGAGTTCTGTATACTATCACTTATTGCAATAAAATAAAATTACGTGGAAGTATCATTGGAGCAATGATTATAACTAGGTAATAACTAGGCGTTTGTCTTGCTAATTTTGCCATATGCTTTATGTTAACTTTACTTTTTAATATGTATAACTCTGTGGCGTAGTTGTTAAAGACACAGCCCAGGTTCAAGTCTCGGGAGGGCAACAACGATCAACACTTTCTAATCTGGGCTGGCTGAACTAGGTTTGCCTGGTTTCTTGTTTTGTAGGCTATATTTGTTTACTGGATTCAGACTTGAGGATTTTGGATTGTCAATCAAACACGCTACTAATTTACTTAAATCGGTTGTTTTGTAAATGGCCACTTCATGCATTGCACACCTGTGGGAAAAAGTCTGTGTCGACGAGATAAAAAAAAATATGCTTATGCAATCGTCCGCTACTCGGGCAATCAATTGCAGACTTTGCAAGTCATGCAGTTGACGTGCGTTATGGAAAGAGTTGAGATCGATGTGGTAAAATTCAACCCCATGTAAAATACAACTCTGTGTAAAATGTGAAGAAAAACAGAATGCATTCATGTGCAAAACTCCCCTGCCTGCAGTCCAGACCTTTCACCCATTGAAAACATTTGGTGCATTATGAAATGAAAAATATGACAAAGGAGACCCCAAACTGTTAATCAGCTGAAATCCAATATCATGCAAGAATGGAAAAACATTTCACTTTCAAAACTACAGCAACTGGTCTCCTCTGTTCCCAAATGGTTACAGAATATTTTTAAAAGAGGAGGTAATGCAACACAGTGGTAAACATGCGCCTGTCCCAACTTTTTTGAAATGTGCTGCTGGCATCAAATTAATTTTTCCAAAAACAAATAATTTCTCAGTATCAATTTTTGATATGTTGTCTTTGTACTATTTTCAAATGAATATAGTGATAAATGATTTTCACATCATTGCACTGTATTCTTTTGCATTTTATGCAGCTTTTTTGAAACAGTGTTGTATTTCTTTGCATAAGGAATTGTCCATGTCAGTTTCAATAGACTGTAGAGTTCCCTTTAAAATGTTTATGCTTCCAATCTAATGAAACGTAACATAGAAAGACAGGGAGTTCAACCTGACTAGTCAGTAGAAAGATTTAAATGTATTTCTTGTTGCCTACCCTGACTTAGACCACATCGAATGTCACTGATCCTCTGCGTATTCTGTTCGAAGTAAGGCTCTATCCCATGAAAAAAGTATTATTCCGGGCCGTATTCAGTCAGATATGATACATATGTTTCTTCCTTTCTCTCTCAAGCAAATAAAGTTTCACTGTCCGAGGTGAATATCTACGACGAAATACAGTAGGGAACTGGTGTTCTTGCTAGTGAATTCTAACTTTTGTTTACAGTGACATATACATTTCCTCTTCCCGGAAGAACTCGTAGATTGATACAATTGTGAACAAAACTGACTGAAAAAAACACAGGATTATTTGAAAATGATATATATATTTTGCGAAAAATTAAAGGTGCACTATGTAACTTTAACGCAATTTTTACACCACCTATCGCCAGTAAGTCGAATATCGGTTCTATAACTCCTGTAGGATCTGACAATGTCATTATTTACTAACGAACATAATGACTGGTCTGAAACCATCTCCAACTATTGATCCTGGAACAATGAACACCGAATTTCGTTTTAAATAGGGTTAAAGTTGACAGGCCCTTTCTATGGTACACAGAATAAAAAAGTAAACAGCTAAATTAATAAAAACATAATCTGGGCGACCTATTGCATTAGATGCATTGCCATATTTCAGAGACTCCATGAAACCCTAATTGTGCTAGCTAGTGCTTGCTGTAACAATAATATGAGCAGTTTGCACAAGGCTTCGTTGAGCTAAAAAGCAATATAATTGCTTCTTCCGAACAATTTTCGCTTATGGATAAGATTTGATCAAACAACTCACAATGCTTGCTTGTTTTTCTTAACATTTTGCAGAGAACACCAGGTCGTAACACTGTTTCCCAGCAAGAAATGGGATCAATGAGTGTCTGCTTGGACACAACTTAGCTAGCTAATGTAAGCTTATTGTCTTGAGCAAAGACTTTGTAGAAACCTTCATAAAATCGATCTGTGCTCATACAAATAAAAAAAGAACATTGAATGATTTTCTACGTAGTTTAACTGTCACATCAATCTAGTAACTTACACATACATTTCCTTGACTATGTAGCCAACTAATTAAATGAGATGATGTAACCTACTCATCACATAGAAAGGTAGCCAACTCTGCATCCCTGTTCGAACAAACTTCAGCTTTCGCCATCAATTGTAAAATGTACCCTCGTTTTACTCTGTCCATTGTCTTATGCTCACATTGCTTCAGTATATTATCAATTCTGAAGGGTTCAGTGCAGGCTACATGAACCCAAACAAAGCTTATCATTGGCCTTTACCTCACACACCTTCAAGGAAGTACACACCTATGAATGTCCCGGCCTTCTATGTTTTTTGCAACCATGGCACTCGGGATACTCTGCCAGAGACTGTTTTTTAAGGATAACTGATGGTATGTAAGGTTTATTATAGGACACTTCAAATGGAAAATGCCTTTAAACTTTATTTTCAATGAATACCACCGTCACGTTCATTGGGGTAAACAACCCTGCTTGTCTTAGTTTGGAGTGTTTTGGAGCAGTTTTCTGCTTACAGTGCAGCTTTGGTAAAGTGGGATGCACCGTTTCCATTGATGAATTTGGACGATGGTAATAACTCTAATGATAGACTGGGACAGAACTGAATAATGGATTGTTTAGGCCTTCAGGAACAACTCAGGGTAAGTGGACTTTTACCCAAATATTAATCTGGGCCAAACTATCCCTTTTATAGGCTGTAGAGATACCTTGAATGTGGGCTCCTGTGTTTGAATTACATACCATTGGTTCTGAGGTTTGTTATAAACTCCTAAACTTTCAGAAGCATCAATCAGAAAGCGGGCAGGCCCTCCCTATCTCTTTGAAGAAAAAAGCCATTTATTCGGCTTTAATGTTGTCAAGTACTTAGCAGCTCCCATTGTACTTGTGCTCTCATTTTACCCGTGTTGACACTGTACATTGTCCAGCAGACTAATAACATATATCACCTGGGCTCCCAGAACTGTGTTCCACTGACGTGCCTAAGACCCATATGGAGCAATGGAAAACAGAGTTTCAGTCCGCTGCCCCCTTTACCTGGAATGAGCTAAAAAAAAGAAACTGTCTCAAAATCTTCAAAATATCTACTTTGATTTAAGTTAAAACTATCATGAAATCTATTGTAATGATATGGATGGCTGTACATGCTCTGACCTCTAGCTTGCATTAATGAATCTTGTTGGAAATGAATCTCTCAACGATCCACTACGGTGTGGTAGGCTACAGTACTTCACATGCCCGGAGGGGCTCTATCGAAAAGGTGGTCAATATCTACAACTTTACATAACATCTAGGGTCTCCAGTCTTATTAGATTTGTCTCTCGTAAAATGTAGTGTATTGTAAACAAGCCCAAATCCACTGCGTTAGCAGGTTTGTTTTTTGTATTCTATGCTAAACGAAGCAGTAAGACAGCAGAAGAAAAACACATTATAATCTACAGCCCTATCAACTGTAACAACCTCAATAATAACAGAATAAAAGCCCAATAAAAACACAGTAACATCTAAATAATAACACAAAAATAACACAGTAACAACAGAATAGTACATTAACAAATGCCTAATAATAACAACTCAGTAATAACATGATACCAACCCAGTATTAACTTATTAACAGAATAATAAATTAATAATAGCCCACAATACATAAAATAATATTCTCCAAAATAAATGTATAATAGCCTGATAACAAATCAATAATAACTTAATAATAACCTAATTATAACTAATTGTAACAATTTCTCAATTTAACCTGTTTTTAAATATATAACAAAGTGTTAAGATTATACTTGAACAGTAAAACAATTAGTAAAAAAGTCAATATCACTGTATAATTGAGCAAATGTCCTGCTCACATTTTATTTGGGTGTACTGACCTAGAGAACTTGCCATCTCTGATAGGCTAGGCAGTGTGCCTGTCATCTTTGCCCCAGAGGATCCTGGGTAGCCCATGTGCACATCCCCGTCTCCAAGGTCATCCTCCGGCAGGAAGGGGGAGAGCCGGCCACTAAGGTTGCTGGCGTTAGAGGAGGTGCGCGGCCGGAAGCCGCTCCAGACGTCAAAGTCCTCGTTGCTGTGGGAGTTTGGGCTGACAGGCCACTTGGAGAAGGGCCCACCTCCTGGGCTCTCTCCTCCCCCATCAGAGCAACCCTGGAGAGATAGCTGGAAGAGAGAAAGACAGGAGAGGGAGCGGTTAGAGAGAGAGGAGGGGGGGTGAGGATATACAGGTGAGGGGAGACAGAGAACAACAGATAACCAAAATGTACAGTTCGGCTGATGTGTTAAAGACATCTACATTAAACAGCATCATATTCTGGTCTAGGTGCCGTACTACACAGGACGTACCTTCTTCTTAGCGGCCCGTCCTCTGCTCTTGGTGAATTTGCTGCAGTTGTTATCCATGGAGGCAGCTCTTCTCCGGGGGGACTTCCCACTCTTCCCTCCCTCTGGGTTCAGCATCCACCAGGAACTCTTCCCTGTCCCCTCATTCTGCACACGAATGAACCGGCTGTGCAGGGACAAGTTGTGACGGATGGAGTTCTGGAGGGGAGAGAGAGATGGTTTTGAATGTTTCTGGTACATTTAGAGCCTCCGCCAAACCCAAATGTGACCGCCACAACAAGGGATTCACTTCTGGTGAACTTCTATTAAGGTTTAGCAGCTGTTTTACCAAGAATAAGGCCACCAGTAACCAGCCAGTAGACCAGAAGGAATAAGGCCTCCAGTAACCAGCCAGTAAACCAGAAGGAATGAGGTTACCAGTAACCAGCCAGTAGACCAGAAGGAATAAGGCTACCAGTTACCAGCCAGTAAACCAGAACAAATAAGGTCACCAGTAACCAGCCAGTAAACCAGAAGGAATGAGGTCACCATTAACCAGCCAGTTAACCAGAAGGAATGAGGTCACCAGTAACCACCAAGCAAACCAGAAGGACACAGCAAATTCAGCAGTGTTAAGTTAAATTATATAGACACTTTCAAGTGAAAAACTTGAGTAAGATCAAAAGATGTTTCAGCAGACAGACCTTACAGAGTAAAATCTACAGCCATTTCAGCTGACAGACCTTACAGAATCAGATCCACAGCCGTTTCAGCAGACAGACATCAGATCCACAGCTGTTCTACCAGCCTGTGTAGATGCAGCACATAGGAAGCTGGGCCAGCCATAGCCTTTGTCAGAAATAATAGTGTTCTCTATTGAAGTGAAGTCAGCTGGGAGAAGGCGTTTCTTTGTTTCATTGACTTCACAGTAAACCAGACAGTGACAACCACAGGATGGGATGTTTCATTTAAAACGTTGCTTAACTTTCCTAACTGACTGCATCAACTGGCTCCTACATTCCTTAAAGAGTTTCCTAACTGACTGCTTATACTGGCTCCTACATTCCTTAAAGAGTTTCCTAACTGACTGCTTATACTGGCTCCTACATTCCTTAAAGAGTTTCCTAACTGACTGCATATACTGGCTCCTACATTCCTTAAATAGTTTCCTAATTGACTACATATACTGGCTCCTACATTCCTTAAAGAGTTTCCTGACTGACTGCATATACTGGCTCCTACATTATAATACCTGCCCTCAACAGGGTCTGAAACCAATAGAGTGACTGAGACAAAGGGGGACATGAAGAAACAGAGACAAACAAAAAAACATAAAAAGAGTGAGAAAGAGACAGACAGAAACAGAGAGAAACAGAGACAGAGAGAAACAGTTGGAGACAGACATAAACAGTTGGAGACAGACAGAAACAGTTGGAGACAGACAGAAACAGAGAAAGACAGAAACAGAGACAAACAGAAACAGTGACAGACAGAAACAGAGACAGACAGAAACAGTGACAGACAGAAACAGACAGAAACAGAGACAGAGAGAAACAGTTGGAGACAGACATAAACAGTTGGAGACAGACAGAAACAGTTGGAGACAGACAGAAACAGAGAAAGACAGAAACAGAGACAGACAGAAACAGTGACAGACAGAAACAGAGACAGACAGAAACAGTGACAGACAGAAACAGAGACAGACAGAAACTGTGACAGACAGAAACAGAGAGACAGACACAGAAATCACTTGAAATACAGAAACAGAGTAAGAAAAAGGGTTAACAGCAACACTAAGACCATACTATGATGTTGCTTAGTGACACCAGTCGTTGGAAAATGTCTCTCATTCTCTTCAGCAATGAGGCATTAGAACAACAACTAAGACAAAAGCAAGATAATATTGGGCAAAGCGCTCTGCGCCCGTTCCCATAGCAACATACATAAAACAACCAAACAATATCATGCATATAGCAGTAAATATTAGGACACACTTTGACTCACCTATTGGAACAAAAAAAATACACCTTGTCTTTATTTTTGTGTTCTACATGAGTCAAATGTAAACCCTTCTGTTGTACATTTTGTGAACAGTTACGGTTCTTACAAGAACCTGTATATTTTTCGACCAGTGGTTCCCAACTCCAGTCCTCCAATACCCTCAACAGCCCATTTTTGTTTTAGCCACCGACAAACACTCAATTCAGGTCAATGTGGGCCTAATAGTTAGGACCTGTTAATTATAATTAGGCCTTGGTAATTAGAACCTGATAATCAGTCTCTCCTATGTAGTAGCCCTCACACTTTTGAAAGTATAATAACAACTACTGATAAACGACTTAGATGTAACTGACGATAAGAATCTAAAATCACCTGTCATGACATGCTGCCATCCATAAGAAACCGGAAAATCCTCAGTTATCAGGGCAAATGTACCGTACTGAAGCACTGCGTAAACGTACAGTACTGATAAAGCAGTGCGAAAACGTACCGTACTGATAAAGCAGTGCGTAAACGTACTGTACTGATAAAGCAGTGCGTAAACGTACAGTACTGATAAAGCACTGCGTAAACGTACAGTACTGATAAAGCAGTGCGTAAACGTACCATACTGATAAAGCAGTGCGAAAACGTACCGTACTGATAAAGCAGTGCGTAAATGTACCGTACAGATAAAGCAGTGTGTAAACGTACCGTACTGATAAAGCAGTGCTTAAATGTACCGTACTGATAAAGCAGTGCTTAAATGTACCGTACTGATGCAGTGCGTAAATGTGCCATACTGATAAGGCAGTGCTTAAATGTGCCGTACTGATTCAGTGCGTAAACGTACTGTACTGATAATGCAGTGCGTAAACGTACCGTACTGATAAAGCACCGAGTCATGATCACACGCTGACAGTATAACAAAGTTGTACGTGAACACGTTTAGTTGTTTGTATACTGCCAGTAATCCACAGCAGTGGTTCCCAGCTCCAGTCCTCAAGGGCCTCAAACAGCACACTTTTCCACTATAGCCCAGCCAAGCACAGCTAGTTCAACTTGTCAAATATGTATAAGGCCCTCATTAGCTTGAACTGGGTGTGCTTGTCCGGGGCTAAAATAAACATGTGCAGTTGGGTGAACTGGAGGGACGGGAGTTGGGAAGCTCAGTCCTTAACAATCCCAGTCACAAGCTGAGAACAATGTCCCCTGCCTTTTGTGAATCTGGGCCTGCAAGATAGGAAGTAAGTTGCCTTGGACTGCAGACAGAAGACGCTTGGGAAACCCTGGGCACAGTGAGGTTAGCGTGCAGAGCTACAGCCCCGTCCCTGGACCATGACTCACTTCCTACATCTGTTCTCCAGTCTTAGAATCAGGGCCCTGCCCGGCTGGGTGGCCTCCACCAGGACTAATGTATTGATACTGGGTGACTGGCTGTCTCTGTCTCCCTTGACACTGGGTGACTGGCTGTCTCTGTCTCCATTGACTCTGGGTGACTGGCTGTCTCTGTCTCCCTTGACACTGGGTGACTGGCTGTCTCTGTCTCCCTTGACACTGGGTGACTGGCTGTCTCTGTCTCCCTTGGCACTGGGTGAATGGCTGTCTCTGTCTCCATTGACTCTGGGTGACTGGCTGTCTCTGTCTCCCTTGACACTGGGTGAATGGCTGTCTCTGTCTCCATTGACACTGGGTGACTGGCTGTCTCTGTCTCCCTTGACACTGGGTGACTGGCTGTCTCTGTCTCCCTTGGCACTGGGTGACTGGCTGTCTCTGTCTCCCTTGGCACTGGGTGACTGGCTGTCTCTGTCTCCCTTGACACTGGGTGACTGGCTGTCTCTGTCTCCCTTGACACTGGGTGACTGGCTGTCTCTGTCTCCCTTGACACTGGGTGACTGGCTGTCTCTGTCTCCATTGACACTGGGTGACTGGCTGTCTCTGTCTCCATTGACTCTGGGTGACTGGCTGTCTCTGTCTCCATTGACACTGGGTGACTGGCTGTCTCTGTCTCCCTTGACACTGGGTGACTGGCTGTCTCTGTCTCCATTGACACTGGGTGACTGGCTGTCTCTGTCTCCATTGACTCTGGGTGACTGGCTGTCTCTGTCTCCCTTGACACTGGGTGACTGGCTGTCTCTGTCTCCCTTGGCAGTGGGTGAATGGCTGTCTCTGTCTCCCTTGACACTGGGTGACTGGCTGTCTCTGTCTCCCTTGACACTGGGGGACTGGCTGTCTCTGTCTCCCTTGACACTGGGGGACCGGCTGTCCCTAATTACACTGGTTGACTGGCTGTCTCTGTCACCATTGACACTGGGTGACTGGTTGTCTCTGTCTCCTGTTCCTTGTGGCCCCTTTATACAGGCACAATTCTGGTCCACCAGACAAGCAGCCTGGCCGGCCCCTTCCAGTACACATTGAAACAAGGACCAGGACACAGGGACGTCCACAAATCAATGAAATCATCCCCAAATGAAGTGGCCTGATTTCCTCAAACTATACTAACTGGTTTGTATGAACAGACTGGCTGTAAAAACAGGGACATAGAGAGAGACATATAGACAGACATACATACAGAGAGATATGCAGACATACATACAGAAAAAAGACATGTAGAGACACATACACTTACACATACACAGACATACAGAGACACATACAGACATACATACAGACAGACATTCATACAGACAGACATACATACAGACATACAGACATACGTACACACACATAGACAGACATACAGACAGACATACTGACATACAGACTGACATTCATTCAGACACACATACAGACATACATACACACATACAGACAGACATACAGACATACACACATATAGACAGAAATACATACATACAGACAGACATACATACACACATACAGACAGACATACTGACATACAGACATACAGACAGGCATACTGACATACAGACAGACATACATACATACAGACAGACATACATAAATACATACATACAGAGACAGACAGACATACATACAGACAGACAGACATACATACATACAGACATACAGAGAGACAGACAGACATACAGAGAGAAAGACAGACAGACAGACATACATACAGAAATACATACAGACTGACATAATAAATATCTATAGTAACAATGCATCCGTGTTGATCCAAACACCTTGCTGTAGGTTAACTTCCTCCATAGTCCAAATTAACAGAACATATTAGTCACTGTTAAATAAGTAATGAAATGATTTCATATCCAAAACAAATATGAATATGACCATAAAATTACCAGAATATGAAGATGAATATGAACAGAATATGACCAGAATATAACCATGAATATGACCATGTACTAAATCTAACAGGTCATATAAAGAAAAACACAGAAGCAGAACTTCCTGAAACCAATTAACAGCCTTGGATAGAATAGCATGGCAGGACAGTACACATACACACACACACACACACACACACACACACACACACATACACACACAAGCACATAGTTATGCCATAAAATAAGGAGGACATTCCAAGGCAGAACTCCCTATGCTTTGTGGCGAGACTCTGGCACACACTGAGTCTAGAACTTCTGTTTGTGTGTGTCTGTGTGTGTGTCTGTGTGTATGAGAGAGAGAGGTGGCTTGTCAATATGAGCATGTCAGTGTGTGTGTGTGTGTGAGATGCCCTGTCTATGTGTGTGAGAGAGTATGTTTGTCCAGAGTACTAGTGGATCAAACCTCTAGACAACTGGTCCCTGTATCTAACCTCTAGACTACTGGTCCCTGTATCTAACCTCTAGACTACTGGTCCCTGTATCTAACCTCTAGACTACTGGTCCCAGTATCTAACCTCTAGACTACTGGTCCCTGTATCTAACCTCTAGACTACTGGTCCCTGTATCTAACCACTAGACTACTGGTCCCTGTATCTAACCTCTAGACTACTGGTCCCTGTATCTAACCACTAGACTACTAATCCCTGTATCTAACCTCTAGACTACTGGTCCCTGTATCTAACCTCTAGACTACTGGTCCCTGTATCTAACCTCTAGACTACTGGTCCCAGTATCTAACCTCTAGACTACTGGTCCCTGTATCTAACCTCTAGAGTACTGGTCCCTGTATCTAACCACTAGACTACTGGTCCCTGTATCTAACCACTAGACAACTGGTCCCTGTATCTAACCTCTAGACTACTGGTCCCTGTATCTAACCTCTAGACTACTGGTCCCTGTATCTAACCTCTAGACTACTGGTCCCAGTATCTAACCTCTAGACTACTAATCCCTGTATCTAACCTCTAGACTACTGGTCCCTGTATCTAACCCCTAGACTACTGGTCCCTGTATCTAACCTCTAGACTACTGGTCCCAGTATCTAACCTCTAGACTACTGGTCCCTGTATCTAACCTCTAGAGTACTGGTCCCTGTATCTAACCACTAGACTACTGGTCCCTGTATCTAACCTCTAGACTACTGGTCCCTGTATCTAACCACTAGACTACTGGTCCCTGTATCTAACCTCTAGACTACTGGTCCCAGTATCTAACCTCTAGACTACTGGTCCCTGTATCTAACCTCTAGACTACCAGTCTCTGTATCTAACCTCTAGACTACTGATCCCTGTAACTAACCTCTGGACTACTGGTCCCTATATCTAACCTCTGGACTAGTGGTCCCTGTATTTAACCTCTAGACTTCTGGTCCCTGTATCTACCCTCTAAACTTCTGGTTCCTGTGTCTAAACTCTAGACTACTGTTCCCTGTATCTAACCTCAATAATTCTGGTCCCTGTATCCAACCTCTGGACTACTGGACCCTGTAACTAACTTCTAGATTACTAATCCCTGTATTTAACCTCTAGACTACTGGTCCCTGTATCTAACCTCTAGACTACTGGTCCCTGTATCTACCCTCTAAACTTCTGGTTCATGTGTCTAAACTCTAGACTACTGTTCCCTGTATCTAACCTCAATAATTCTGGTCCCTGTATCCAACCTCTGGACTACTGGACCCTGTAACTAACCTCTAGATTACTGGTCCCTGTATTTAACCTCTACCATCTAGACTACCGATGCCTGTATCTAACCTCTAGACTTCTGGTCCCTGTATCTAACCTCAAGAATTGTAGTCTCTGTATCTAACCTCTGGACTACTGGTCCCTGAATCAAACCTGTAGATTACTGGTTCCTGTATTTAACCTCTACCCTCTAGACTACTTGGTCCATTTCTCTGAGCTTTAACCTGTAGACTATTATTTGCTTTTCAAATTGTTTGATTTGTTGCTTTCCAAATTGTTTGATCTGCTGCTAATAAGATATGGCCTAGGCAGAGCAGAGCACAAGCATGCAACATTCTAACATATTTTTTAATTGCACATTGATACAGACAGATTATGTAATATATTATGACAATGAATGGCCCCAAAAAAACTACAGGGAAACGCTAATCAGATCTGCTATTGATTTATCAGCTTTTTTGCAAATAACAGAGCAAAAGATCTGAACTGGATGTAAATTCAACTTAAGTAGCCTGTCATTTAGGTATTTTGTTTTATTATTAGAAATAATTTATCATGAAACTTAACATTACATAATTTTATAAAAGGGTTTTAAAAATAATTAAACTTAAGGGCCTAGTATTGTTTCTTTAGTCTTCCCTTTGAATTGGGAAGCACACACAGACAAACACACACACAGACAAACATACACGTATGCACACACAGACAAACACACACACAGACAAACATACACGTATGCACACACAGACGAGCACACACACATACAAACATACACGTATGCACACACAGACAAGCACACACACATACAAACATACACGTATGCACACACAGACAAGCACACACACATACAAACATACACGTATGCACACACAGACAAGCACACACACGTATCTTCCTTAACATTCCTCATAATCAACTGTGGGCAAGGGTCAACTGTAATCACACACAACCTGCTAGTATCTGTTTGGAAATTCTGATATTCACAGACGTGAATGTCTGTTTGTGTGTGTGTGTGAGTTTAGAGAGAGCAGCAGGATTTCCAGACGTCATCACAACCTCACATTCCTGGCCAAGGTTACCAAACCACCACAAACAATCACACATATAAACACACACACACACACACACAAACACACACACAATGTGATGAGTGCTTCTGGAGGTCACTCTAATCTACCTTTAAATCACAATAACATCCTCCTGAAACAAAGCTGTATTTATTACACACAGTGTGTCGGTATGACAGAAATGTTTTACTTAAAGATTCAGCATGAATGGGTTTATGGTTATAGATATATAGTTAAACCTGTATTTATAGTCAATGTACACTACTGTTCAATAGTTTGGGGTCACTTAGAATTTAATTTATTTTTCATGAAAACATGCATCAAATTAGTTTGAATAGGAAATATAGCAAAATGAATTGGAAATTTAGTATTTGTATTTGTATTCTAGTTGTCAGTTTGTTGAGGTAATCATAATATATTCCACCCCATGCTTCCTGAATCACCTCCCACAAGTTAGACTGGCTTGATGGGCACTTCGTACGTACCATACAGTCAAGCAGTTCCCACAACAGCTCAATTGAGTTGAGATCCAGTGACTGTGCTGGCCACTCAATTATATACAGAATACCAGCTGACTGCTTCTTCCCTAAATAGTTCTTGCATAGTTTGGAGCTTTGCTTTGGGTCATTGTCTTGTTGTTGGAGGTAATTGGCTCAAATCAAGCACCGTCCACAGTGTATGGCATGGCGTTGCAGTGATAGCCTTCCTTCTTCAAGATCCCTTTTATCCTGTACAAATCTCCTTCCTTTACCAGAACCGAAGCCCCCTAGACCATCATATCAATCAATCAATCAAATGTATTTATAAAACCTTTTTTACAACAGCAGTTGTCACAAAGTGCTTTACAGAGACACCTGGCCTTAAACCCCAAGGAGCAAACAACAGTAGTGTTGGATTTCAGTGGCAAGGAAAAACTCCCTAAGAAGGCCAAATTTTAGGAAGAAACCTAGAGAGGACCCAAGCTCAGAGGGGTGACCAGTCCTCTTCTGGCTGTGCCGGGTGAGATATTAAGAGTCCAATAAGAATAATAAATACATTTCTCTGGGCTAAATCCAGAGTCTATTTGATTCTAGACTAGGTCAAAAGTATGACCAGGTGGACAAGGACAGGGACAGCAACGGGCCCCACAAACCAGGTATTCCGCAGGTTTGGACCAGGACCTCATCTCCTCCTAAAATTTAGAACTGGAGGAGACTGAGAAAAGTTAGAAAGTGCATTCCTCATATCCCCCAGCACAATAATATAGCAGCGTAACACCTTGTAACTGAGACGGGTGGTCCGGAGACACTGTGGCCCTACCCGGGGGAGGCCCCGGACAGGCAGGAAATCAATCCACCCACATTGCCAGGCATCAACCAAAGGGACACCCACCAACCGCAACCCCCCTGAAAGAGGGCCAAGTATTGACAGCAGTGTACAGCCCAATTGCACAAGTGCGCAACAGAGAGACAACAACAACAAGCCAGTGACTCTTCCCCCGAAAGGCATTGGAGGGAGGGCATCCCAGTGGCGACGAGAGCCCACCTGGCAAGACAGCAAGGGTGGACAGTATCAAGCCTACTGGTCTCCTTCACTTCCCCGGGCCATGCTACACCTAATTATAAACCGTGATGTAGAGATGAGTTTTTAGTAGACACTTGAAAGTTTGCACTGAGTTTGCAATTCTAACCTTAATTGGCAGATCATTCCACAGTAGTGGAGCTCTATGAGAAAAGGCCCTGCCTCCGGCTGTTTGTTTAGAAATTCTAGATACAATTAAAAGGCCTGCATCTTGCAATCATAGGTTACGTGTAAGTATGTATGGCTGGATCAAGTCCTAGTTAGGATTCTAGCAGCCATGTACAGCACTAATTGAAGTTTATTTATTAATTTGTCTGGATAACCAGAGAGAAGAGCATTGCAGTAATCTAGTCTAGAAGTAACAAAAGCATGGATACATTTTTCAGCATCAGTTTTTGATAGAAAGTTTCTAATTTTTGCCATGTTTCGAAGATGAAAATAAGCAACTCTCGAGACATATTTTATATGTTCTTCAAAGGAGAGGTCAGGGTCAAGGGTAACGCCAAGGTTTTTTACAGTTTTTTTGACCATGCAGCCGTCGAGGTTCACAGTGAGATCTGCTAACAACGCTCTTTGTTTCTTGGGTCCTAAAACAAACGTTTCTGTTTTCCTTGAGTTTAAGAGCAAGAAATTCTCTGTCATCCACTTCCTAATATCTGAAATGCATGCTTCCAAAGTAGCTAATTTAGGGGCTTCTCCATGCTTCATTGAAATATATAACTGTGTGTCATCAGCGTAACAGTGAAAGTTTACATTGTGATTTCGGATTACATCGCCCAGAGGGAGCATATATAGTGAGAACAATAATGGGCCCAGAACCGAGCCTTGAAGAACACCAAAGCATACCTTTGACTTGTCAGAGGATATGCCATACACACTAACAAACTGATATCTTTCAGATAAATAAGATTTAAACCAGGCTAGAACATGTCCACGTAGCCCAATATGGGTTTCCAGTCTCTCTAAGAGAAGGGAGTGATCAATAGTGTCAAAAGCAGCACTAAGATCAAGAAGCAACAGGACGGATGCGGAACCTTTGTCCAAAGCCATTAGAAGGTCATTTGTTACCTTCACGAGTGCAGTCTCAGTACTATGATGGGATCTCAAACCAGACTGGAGTATTTCAAAAATGTTAATTGTCTTTAGGAAGGCATTCAGTTGTTGGGAAACTCATTTTTCTAAGATTTTTGAGAAGAACGGGAGGTTCGATATTGGCCTTTAATTGTTTAATATGTCGGGACCCAGATTAGATTTTTTTAGAAGAGGCTTAATTTCCACTATTTTTAGTGAGTTTGGTACACATCCGGAGGAAAGGGAGCAATTTATTATGTTCAGCATTGGCTGACCTAGCACAGGAAATAGCTCCTCGTCTGCCACACCCCTACCCGATGCCTTTGGTCTGCAGACAAAACCACTCTTAAAACCACCAGGACCAAGCTCCGGACCTGGGGCGACGGGGCCTTTACAGCAGCTGCACCCTGACTCTGGAACGCCCTCCCCAGCCACATCGATCAGGCAAATACACTGCCATCCTTCAAACAGGCCCTCAACACCCATGTCTTCAAACACCCTGCCCTCCTTCAAACAGGCCCTCAACACCCATGTATTCAAACACCCTGCCCTCCTTCAAACAGGCCCTCAACACCCATCTCTTCAAACACCTGCCCTCCTTCAAACAGGCCCTCAAAACCCATCTCTTCAAACACCTGCCCTCCTTCAAACAGGCCCTCAAAACCCACCTCTTCAAACTTGCGTTCGGCAGTTAACCTCCTTCTCTTGCCTTCCCTCCTTCTCATGATTCCCTAGTTTTTAACCACCTATTTGTCATTTATTATACCTTTTTCTGTACCTAATAAAGTGATTTGACATTGTATGCTCACCCTGTGAAGCGCTTTGAGTTCCAAGAAAATAGTTATTTCTAATAATAATTATTATTGGGAAGCAACTAATAATATCTCAGACTGGCACCAAAACAATCCTACTACTCCCAACAGCAGCATCTGTTTGATGGAGACCACCATCTTAGTTAACAGGTAGACAACGCTGTCAGTGAATTTATATGCCTTCTTCAACAGAAAATGACTGAACTGTGTGGAATTCACATCTGCCATTCTTTGGATGGCCTTAAGGAGGACACTATCATGTCGCTTAGTGATACCGATGGAGGACAGAGGGAATCCAGCTTTTCTATTTGACAACAGAAGCCAAGCTGGCTTCTGGGGACCAATAGAAATTCTGCATTTTAAGATGTGTTTTGTGTGCAACCACGTATACACATACACAAACACACTGTACTGTATACACACAAACACACTGTACTGTATACACACAAACACACTGTACTGTATACACATACACAAACACACTGTACTGTATACACACAAACACAATGTACTGTATACACACAAACACACTGTACTGTATACACACAAAAACACTGTACTGTATACACACTAACACACTGTACTGTATACACACAAACACACTGTACTGTATACACACAAACACACTGTACTGTATACACACTAGCATACTGTACTGTATACACACAAACACACTGTACTGTATACACACTAGCATACTGTACTGTATACACACAAACACACTGTACTGTATACACACAAACACACTGTACTCTATACACACTAGCATACTGTACTGTATACACACAAACACACTGTACTGTTTACACACAAACACACTGTACTGTATACACACTAACACACAGGATGTAACCACATAAAAAAATACTCCAAGGGAGGAAGTTCACTTCCTGTGTTTCTTAAAACCGAGGTGACACGAACTGTGTTTCAGAAAACCAAGGTGACTCAAACTGTTTCAGAAAACCAAGGTGACACAAACTATGCATCAGAAAACAGAGGTCACTCAAGGTTTTGAACTGTGTTCAAGGTGTTATAGAGTTTTTTTTGCTATACACCTGGAGAAAGTTGTGTCAAGAGACCACAGAAACCCTCTAATAGAAATAAAGAACCTTTACTTTAACATCCAACTGTTTCATCTCAAATCCGAACTTGTATATCCAAACTTGTATAGAGCTAATAGATGAAATACATACTCTACTGAGGGAAAAAAGGATTGAGAACCAAAACAGGGTGGCTTTTTAGCCGCCCACCCACAATCTCTCTTTCTCTCTCTCTTTCTCTCACCCAGCCCCTCTCTCTCTTTCTCTCTCTCTCTTTCTTTCTCTCACCCAGCCCTGCAGTCAAGAGTGCTTTCAACCTGCAGCATTCTGACCAGAGTCTAGCACAAAGACAGAGGAAGCACAGCTACGGAGTACTGAACACATGAAGTAAATTACCTCTTCCTGGCAGGCTTGGGGGGATTCACTGAATAACATCTCAGCCAATCAAATGTGTTTGAGGCATGGCTACAAACCGAAGACGAAGAACTACGAAGGTTGTATTTGATTATGAAATTCTATCACAGTAAACATATAATTATGTGGAGTTTCACCCCAATAATGGTGTAATAACAATACAGATTATGAAGAAGTCATGCGTTGACACCAAACAATGGAAAATATCAAATATTGCACTGGGAAGATGTTAACCAAAAAATATATACAAAGCATATTACTGAATAAACGCAGTTGCAATTTTTTTTACTTAAACGGTTGTATGAAGGTAAGTTCCAGCAACTGCGCCAGCCTAATCTTGGGCCTTCATAGGCTTCAATTCACTAACAGTGCAGTCGTCAGTTACAACAAGGAACAGACAGCCATTCAACAGGTTGATGCACAAACGCACGCACTGGCACGCACACACCCACATAGATGCGCGCACACACACACACACACACGCAGCCAGGCACACACACACTCACGCACCCACACACACGCAGCCAGGCTCATGAAGATGTGAGGCACCTCGAGCTGATCACTGACAAGACACATTTAAGGGTGCTTTAAAATGAAGCAGTTTGAATCTATTTATGAAAATGCACAGACATAAATTAATGTACTGTAAAATAAACTGCCTTAATGGTCACTAAGAAGGTCAAATAATGTATTATTAAAAAACTAAAAAATATTGGGAAATATGGAACAATTTAATTTTGTTTGCTCATGAAAATGTAGTCATTGGCAAAGCAACATCCATTAAACATCACCTCTTGTTTTGCTGCACATTATTATTTAAAAGAGGTTGTTCTAAAATTATTGTGTAGTCCTACCTAGCGTAAAACTAAAACGTGGCTGAAGACAGTTAACAAATGTACAAGGAAGCTTGATTTCATTTCAGGAAAGTCAATAGGAAATCTGGAAAAAATACAAATTTGACAGAACAGCAGGTGATTGTTTATGGACAAATAGAATTTATGAAGAAATGGGCACAAGAAATGTGTTTGTAGAATAAAAAATTATGTAGGGAATATTACATGACAAATCAGCTTTTTGTTTCGATTGCATTGCAAAACAATTTGAAACTTAGTTTAAACATACTAAAGTTAAGGAGCAAAGAAGTGTCTGTCAGTGATCTGCAGCCTTACGTCCACAGAGATGTCCAAGCCACTGCTGCATCCACAGGGGAGATAACCAACATGCGACCATGTAACTATTGCGACAGGCCTACTGAAGTCCCTAACAGAGTTCAAAATAACCAAGGAACAGCGCTCATAGTCTCTGCAATCATACCTCAGTAGCCATTGACAAATAGCATGGAAACCGAAAAGGTGTCAGTTTAGGGTCAGATAAAGTACACCACTCAGTCTGGAACACTGTATGTTTCTGCTGACAGGTGAAGTGTTAGTTTGTGTGTGTTAGTGTGTGTGTTAGCAGGCCAAGAAAGCCAGACGTGTCATTAGCTCATAAGTAGCTCAGCAGATTCTCAGTCTAAGTACACATCATCTGTCCAGGAGAATGTACCTAGGAAACGTTAGTTAGGAGACTGTAGCTAGGAGACTGTAGCTAGGTTTGTCACTAACACACCATTTAAACTGTACCGCTCCCCTTCTCTATAAAACAGACAGAAAGAAAAGAGACAGAGAGAAAGACATAGAGCAACAGAGAAAGAGATCATTGCAGCCAAGGACCAGTTATAGACTTGAAGAGACACTAATGTCTTTCTATCAGATTCGGCAGGTTTATTTGTATGAATCTCACATTCTCTTTCTGTCCCTCTGTATATCTCTCCCTACTCCGACTCTCTCACTCTCTCTCTCACTGTAGTGCTCTCAGTAAAATTACTATCTAGGTAATTGAGTATTCTACTGATTATTCTGATGATAAAAAAAGTTATAATGCTAAAAAAAATTGCAAAAACACGGCTTTTTAAAAATCCTAAATAGGCTACAGCCTTTGCAGCTTAAAACTGCTGTCATAAACTGACATAACCCTAACCCATACACTTAAAACCAAAACATATTGTCTGTATAATAACACATGCTGTCACCTTTTGAAATCCTTTCATCCTCTCCCTTTAAAAATCCCTGCAGGACTGTGATGAACACTATCTGCCAAAAAACATGGACCAGTTCTCTGCATGAACTTCACATTCTGTGGTTTACCAAAAATAAATCACATTATTTCATCCATCCATCCATCCATCCATCCATCATCTTCCGCTTATCCGGAGCCGGGTCGCGGGGGCAGCAGTCTAAGCAGGGATGCCCAGACTTCCCTCTCCCCAGACACTTCCTCCAGCTCTTCCGGGGGGACACTGAGGCGTTCCCAGGCCAGCCGGGAGACATAGTCCCTCCAGCGTGTCCTAGGTCTTCCCCGGGGTCTCCAGATGCCCAAGCCACCTCAGCTGATCCCTCTCGATGTGGAGGAGCAGCGGCTCTACTCTGAGCTCCTCCCGGGTGACCGAGCTTCTCACCCTATCTCTAAGGGATCGCCCAGCCACCCTGCGGAGAAAGCTCATTTCGGCCACCTGTATCCGGGATCTTGTCCTTTCGGCCATGACCCAAAGTTCATGACCATAGGTGAGAGTAGGAACGTAGATTGACCGGTAAATCGACCGCATTACTGCAGAAGCTGCACCGATCCGTCTGTCAATCTCCCGTTCCTTCCTTCCCTCATTCGTGAACAGGACCCCTAGATACTTAAACTCCTCGACTTGAGGCAGGCACTCTCCACCAACCTGAAGTGGGCAAGCCAACCTTTTCCGACATTATTTTATCGATATACCTTAATTAACTAGATTGTGAAGAAAATCTTGACTCATCTTTACATACATACAATTTTGGTTCAAAGTGGATTTAGTTGGAATCTGTACCCTTCAGGTAAGGATACCGATACTCATTAGGCTATAGACCGTTTATTTTCTTAATTAATACAGAATTGCCCCCATATTTAGCAGAGAATATTGGTCCTTAGCATGAAATAGGACTCTGTTGGAGCAAGGGCCTTTATAATGAATGAATATATGAGTAAGTCACCTGCCTAGGTCAGTAGAGTCTATTCCCTTTCTGACGAGACAAGGCTGTGAACTCACATGGCTAATGTCAACAAAAACCTCACCTTGCCATGTCTCAGTCTGATGACACTGTGAATGGATGTTTCTTTATCAAAGGTTTCAGCATTGATGATGCACTGCTGTACAATTTTATCTGTTTTACAGTAGTGGCAGACAACAAATGCAACTAAAGCTTTTAAAGTGAAATCTAGATATTTTTTTGTGTTTTGTCCAGAATCACAAGGAACATCATTCAACATTCTCTTCACTACCATGATGAATAGAAACCATCCTCAAAATTCTCTTCACTATTGTGATGAATAACACCCATACTCAACATTCTTTTTTCACTACCATGATGAATAGAAACCATCCTCGACATTCTGTTTTCACTAACAGGATGAATAGAAATCATCCTCAATGTACTCTGACTTCACTACCATGATGAATAGAAACCTTTCTCAACGTCCTTTGACTTCACTACCATGTTGAATAAAAAACATCCTCTAGTCCTCTGACTTCACTACATGATGAATAGAAACCAACATAAAACGTCCTCTCATTTCATTACAGTGATGACTAAAAACCATCCTCAACGCCCTCTGACATTACTAGCATGATGAATAAAAACAATCCTCAATATCTTCTCATTTCACTACCATGATGAATAGAAACCATCCTCAACATTCTATTTTCACTACCGTGATGAATATAAACCATCCTCAAAGTCCTCTGACTTCCCTACCATGATGAATAGAAACCTTCCTAAATGTCCTTTGACTTCATTACCATGATAAATAGAAACCATCCTCAACATCTTCTGATTTCACTATTGTGATGAATAGAAACCATCGTCAACATCCTCTGACTTCACTACCATGATAAATAGAAACCATCTTCAACATCTTCTGATTTCACTATTGTGATGAATAGAAACCATCCTCAACATCCTCTGACTTCACTACCATGATGAATAGAAACCATCCTCAACATCCTCTGACTTCACTACCATGATCAGTAGAAACCAACATAAAACGTCCTCTGACTTCACTACCATGATGAATAGAAACATTCCTCAACATTCTGTTTTCACTACCGTGATCAATAGAAACCATCCTCAAAATCCTCTGATTTTACTACCATGATAAATAGAAACCATCCTCAATGTCCTCTGACTTCACTAAAATTATGAATAGAAACCATCCTCAAAATTCTCTTCAATATTGTGATGAATAGAAACCATCCTCAACATCCTCTGACTTCACTACTGTGATGAATAGAAACCATCCTCAACGTCCTTTGAATTCACTGCCATGATGAATAAAAACCATCCTCAATGTCCTCTGACTTCACAACAATGATGAATAGAAACCATCCTCAACATCCTCTGACTTCAGTACCATGATAAATAGAAACCATCCTCAACATCCTCTGATTTCACTACCATGATGAATAGAAACCAAAATAAAACATCCTTGGATTTCACTACCATGATGAATAAAAACCATCCTCCACATCCTCTGATTTCACTACCATGATGAAGAGAAACCAAAATATAACATCCTCTGATTTCACTACCATGATGAATAAAAACCATCCTCAACATCCTCTGACTTCACTACCATGGTGAATAGAAACAATCCTCAACATCCTCTGACTTCACTACCGCGATCCCCACATGTACACATCGACCTGAATCACACAACACATTGGTTTTACTATCACAGCGAGGACCAATAATTTAGTACCTTTATATAAAAAATAAACCTCCCTAAACCCTAACCTAACCAAAACCTTTAACTCAGGAACCTGACTTTTATACCTAAACATAACCTAACCCTAACTCTAAACTTAATCTCAACTCAGACAAAGTTTCTTGTCAAAGTGAGGACCGGTCAAATGACTTCACTTTCAAATTTCCTTTTAAATGAAATCTAACCAGAAGTTCATCCTCTCAGTGGATAGGGCTGCATTAGTAGAGCTGCAAAAATGGGAATATAAAACCGAATATAGACGTTCACTATTTACAACTCTTTCATTAAAATATCCCTCAGAGGAACAGGAAATGACCGGTCATTAGGTATTGTAGTAACCAGCAACAAGACGTTGCTAAGGAATTAGCACCACAACGACATACAACACGTGACACATGGAGACTGAACTGTAGTTACATCACTGACGGGGGAAACAGAACAAGTCAGGGACACACATCAGCCCTAGTATTGGATAAAACCCAAGAGACTTTCTACATACCCAACCTCTCTTGTCAGTTTGCTTTCCCCCCCTTCCCCCCACTATGACATGAAGCATGTACACTATTGCCCACAGTTGAATACACTTAGATTCCATCATACGACTGGCAGTCACAAGAGAGTTCCTTTGTCACTCACTGAATGACCTAAACTTCCATTAACTTAATTTAAATCAAAGAGGGATGGAGAGAAGGACGGAGAGAGAGACTACAAAATAGGCAGAAAGATGGCCAAAGACACCACAAAGGAGGGAGAAATACTTTGGAAGGGGGGATACAGCGGGAGAGGGAGAGGAGGAGAGAGAGATGGAGAAGGAGGAAGAGAGGAGAGAGAGATGGGAAGGAGGAACTGAGGAGAGATGGGAAGGAGGAACAGAGGAGAGTGAGTGAGAGAAGGGGGCGAAGAGAGAGAGATGGGAAGGTTAAATAAGAGAAGAAGACAGAAATGAGAGCGGGGAAGATGGGGGCAGAGACAGAGTGGGGAGGGAGGGGGAGCATTATCAGCTTGGTCCAAATTCATGAAATTCAACCATGATACTTGACTGGCACTATTTTCCCAAGCCACAGCACCAAAAAATGTATTGATGATGCCAGTGAAAAACACGATGACAGAGCTAGCCCAATACCATAGTCAGTAGATAAGTTAGCCTATTTTTTCAGGGGGACAATCCTGTTGAAGAGCTGCAGTATAAAGGATTGGAATCCACACAAACAATGGACATTTTGCCTTCAGCAAAAAAAAAAATCCTATGTTTATTCTACTATTTTGTAGCAATGCTTATTTAGATGTCAACGCTACTATATGTTCATATTGTCACCAATCCTCCGCTTTGCAGCTGAAAAATGTACCTTACGAGTTCTGTATAAGCATGTTCACACTGCACCTTAGCCCTGGGTTGTTTGGGTCGTTACCAATAGTTACACTGTATATCTGTTTGGGTCGTTACCAATAGTTACACTGTATATCTGTTTGGGTCGTTACCAATAGTTACACTGTATATCTCTTTGGGTCGTTACCAATAGTTACACTGTATATCTGTTTGGGTCGTTACCAATAGTTACACTGTATATCTGTTTGTGTTGTTACCAATAGTTACACTGTATATCTCTTTGGGTCATTACCAATAGTTACACTGTATTTCTGTTTGTGTCGTTACCAATAGTTACACTGTATATCTCTTTGGGTCATTACCAATAGTTACACTGTATTTCTCTATTGTCACTTTCACTCTGCAAACATTCCTCGTTTCAGTATACCAGCATTATCTTAGCAAAGTACTTACTGCAGCTTGTTTTTGACAATAAATCTAGCAAATATGTCGAAAGAATTGAGGTCTCCAAGTAAAATGTTCTGCCTCATGTTCATATTTTCTTGTCGCTGCTTTTCTTTATGTAGTTTTAACAAAATTGTCAAAGCAAATGCCAACAGAGTGGGTGTCTTGATCAACTGATGTCAAAAAGTCATTAACTGAATCATGGTAGAGTAACACTGATCACGTGTCAGTGATGTACTGTAACACTATTCGCATGCCAGAGAGAATTACACATTTGTAGCTTCCCATAGACTGAATTTGTAATAGAGGTTTTGCGTTATATTTGTTAAAAGAAGAGGAGATGCCACACAGTAATAAACTTTATTTTTTAAACGTTATGCTTGCTTCAAATTAAAAAGGGCATATACTTTTCCAAAAAGGATAACATATCCCTGGTTCAACATTTGATGTGTTGTCTTTGTATTATTTTCAATGAAATATAGAAATGATTTGCAAATAATGGTATTATGTTATTATTTGCATTTTACGTAGCATCCCAACTTTTTTTGGAAACGGGGTTGTACATTGCGGGCCTTTTAAAATACATGAGTCATGATTAATAAACCGTGTTTGATTAGAGTTCTGGCTGTGCCATTGACAGTTTGAAGTGCTTTTGAGTGTTTTATCACAAAATATGATTAAATGGTCCATATGTTACAACCCCATGAAAGGGAAATACAACCCAAACATGATTTTAGGTTAAACTATTCCTTTAACTGTTTCTTAAGGTCATGAGTTATGAAACAAGCACCAAAATATGTTAATATGCTAACATTCTTGTCACTGCATCCCTGCATTGTGAGTTAGCTAGCATAGCTATTAGCAGTATCCCTTTTCCATTTTATCCTCTCCAGAAGCTATGGCGGTACCTGATGCAGGTTCTAAAACTCTGGTGCAAATGAAAAACCCTGGAGACACAATAACTGACACATTGTGCCTGCACGCCAACTCGTGCGCTGTCCTGGGACATTCTGAAGAGAGTGTGCGTGTGTGAATGGGGTCAAGAGCCTCCATTTCCTAATCAGAACTCAGGACTGTGACTGGTCAGTAGAGGAGGAAGTCAGGGAACCAAATCCATTCTCCCTGGTTGGTTCCTTGCTTCTGAATGACTACAATAGAAATAGCACAGAAGCTGCATCCTGGAATAGCAGTGGTTTGGACATTCTTTTACTCACTTAAAGGGGAAATCCACGCTGAGGGACTCTTAGGTGATTTTATTATGTTACAGAGATGTGGATTTCAGGGAGATTTGTTTCACACACAATTGGCTAAAAGGATCATAGCAAGGGCTTTGCATGCTAAACCATACTTGAATATGTCAGAAACCCATAGAAGGGCATCTGATATGAAAAATAAATGTAGTGTTGTATAATTTCAATAAACCCTCCATTGCACGACAAGTTGTTCGGTTTGTACTCCTGGTTGTCCTTGTTTGGTAAAGCCGTTAGATAAAACTGATGTTCCTATCAAAAGATATGTCATTAAATTTACAAGGTGCCGGTCAAGGATGTCTCCTATTCAAACACCAGATCCCTCTCGGCATCTTTAACTAGTAACTCATTCATACATGTATAGGACGACCAAGAATACATCAGTTCAAGAATTTCCACAACAATAATGTTCAGCCTAGGACAAGCTGGGTAAAGGTCAGACTAGGACAGGGATGGATAAAGGTCAGAGTAGGACAGGGCTGGATAAAGGTCAGACTAGGACAGGGCTGGATAAAGGTCAGACTAGGACAAGGCTGGATAAAGGTCAGCCTAGGACAAGCTGGGTAAAGGTCAGACTAGGACAGGGATGGATAAAGGTCAGACTAGGACAGGGATGGATAAAGGTCAGAGTAGGACAGGGCTGGATAAATGTCAGACTAGGACAAGGATGGATAAAGGTCAGACTACGACAGGGATGGATAAAGGTCAGAGTAGGACAAGGCTGGGTAATGTTCAGTCTAGGACAAGGCTGGATAAAGGTCAGAGTAGGACAGGGCTGGATAAAAGTCAGACTAGGACAAGGCTGGATAAAGGTCAGACTAGGATAGGGCTGGATAAAGGTCAGAGTAGGACAGGGTTGGATAAAGGTCAGAGTAGGACAGGGCTGGATAAAGGTCAGAGTAGGACAGGGCTGGATAAAGGTCAGAGTAGGACAGGGCTGGATAAAGGTCAGAGTAGAACAGGGCTGGATAGAGGTCTAGGGTCCATTTCACACAGGTCCATTTTTTTCTCACTGGCCCTGTTGGGCCAGTTTGTCTGAAATCTTATGGCCTGGACTGTTTTACTGTCCCAAACTGAATTAAAAGAAAAAAAACATGATATAATTGTATTTTACAGTTACATATTATGTAGATATCATATCAGAACATTGATTTATACCACATATTTGCATATGATATGAGACATGAGCTGATACAAGCAATTGTTGCAACACACATTACTTTAATAAATGATTATCAAAATATTAGCAACTATAAATATCACTGACATCTTTTCATGAAGATGCTTGCTTATTTGATGTTACATCAAAGCATTAACATAAAATAATGTAGTTAATATATACATGGTAATAAAAATATGGCACAATGCAGTACTAATTGGTTGACTGGCTTCTTGTGTGTCACTGATAGTGAGCTCGTAGGCAGGTGTAGTTATTGTTGACATGCCATGTCCGTCCATATGGTTTCTCTATCCGTATTCAATGGAATATGTCATGGAAATATGAGTGGTTTCTCCCTCTTCACAACATGATAGGCGGTTGTAATTAGTTTTTCAATTTAGCAATGTGTCACCTCATTCATTTGAAGCAGGCAGACGTTCATTGGTGCAGCCGCGGGGTTGTCAACAGCCCGTTTAGCCACAATGCACGTGACATGCTGCAGGTACTTAAGAGCAGGTAGTCAATCAATCAATCAATAAAATGTATCAGCAGTTGTCACAAAGTGCTTTCACAAAACACCTGGCCTTAAACCCCAAGGAGCAAACAACAGTATTGTTGAATTTCCGTAGTCGTTCGTTCCCTTAATAAACGACGCTGCCTTATCGGCTTTCGTCGGGAAAACTCGCCATTATCGTTTGACCCTTGGAACCTGCTCTTTCCACAAAAACAAAAAATACTGCATTTGCTTTGCCTCGTAAGATTTGGGTCCTGCTTTAGAATTCACTATGAACTATGATTGGTCAAAACAGACGAGCGATTGAATATTATTGGACAAAAACACAACATGGTACTGTACCAGACCCAGAGGGGAGAAGAAGCACTACAGACACATTTTATTGCGAGAACAAGCGAAAATCAAAGCGGGAAGAGTAACAAAGATGACAAGCAAACCTTTTAATACAAGACTTTGAATTTAAATGGGAAATTGAGCATGGGCCTGTACGGGCCAGTGACTGTCTTTGTCTACTGGCCCAAGGTTAGGGCTTACTGGCCCCTTGCCAGCGGGCCATTGTTAATGTTGAACCCTAAAGTTCAGACTATGACAGGGCAGGATGAAAGCATCAATGCCTTTCATCTAGGAACTGCCTACACACTCTGGCCACATGTCCTGCACCAGGAGGAACCCAAGGACCACTACACCAGCATAAGGTCTGACGATGGGTCTGAGGATTTCGTCCCAGTACTTAACAGCAGTCAGGGTACTGTTGGCTAGCACGTGGAGGTCTGCGCGACCCTCCAAGGATTTACTTCCCCAGACCATCACTGATCTACCGCCAAACCAGTCATGCTGGATGATGTTGCAGGCAGCATAATGTTCACCACGGCGTCTCCAGACTCTTTCACGTCTGTCACATGTGCTCAGTGTGAACCTGCTCTCATCTCTGAAGAGAACAGGGAGCCAATGGCGGACCTGCCAATTCTGGTGTTCTCTGGCGAATGCCAATCGAGCTGCACGTTGCTGGGCTGTGAGCACAGGTCCCACTAGAGGACATCAGGCCCTCATGCCATCCTCATGGAGTCTGTTTCTGACAGTTTGGTCAGAAACATGCACACCAGTAGCCAGCGGGAGGGCATTGTGTAGGGCTCTGGCAGTGCTCCTCTAGTTCCTCCTTTCACAAAGGAGCAGATACCGGTCCTTCTGCCTGGTTGATACCCTTCTACAGCCCTGACCAGCTTTCCTCATGTAACAACCCATCTCCAGGTATCTCCTCCATGCTCTTGAGACTGTACTGTGAGACACAGGAAACTAAACATAACGAAGCTGTGTTCAGCAGTTATGCTGCACACAACTGGAATGAACTACCAGAACATCTTAGACGTGCCCCAAACATATAAATTTTTAAATCCAGGTTAAAAACACTTCTCTTTTCATGTGCCTATGACTGAGCACTTAAACTTAACCGAAACTGTTTGCCTTACAGCTTTTATAGTTTCTAATGTTTTTATCTGTTTTTATTTTTTCTATTTTATTATTCTATGTTTTATTATTTTATTATTTGATTTTTTCATTTGAGTATTTGTTTTAATGCTATTGTATTTGTATATTTAGTCTTTTTCTTTGTAAAGCACATTGAATTGCTTCTATGTATAAATTGTGCTATATAAACTTGCTTGCAAACCTTCTTGCGATGGCACTTATGGATGTGACATCCTGGAGGAGCTGGACTGCCTGTGCAACCTGAATGGGCTGCAGGTACCGCCTCATGATACCAGTAGTGACAAAGACACTTGCAAAACACAAATCTAGAGTCAAGAAGGATAAGGAGAGAGCAATTGTCTGTGGCCACCCACCTGCAAAACCATTCCCTTTTTGGGGGTTGTCTTGCTGTTGCCTCTCCAGTGCACCTATTGTCACTTTCATTTCCACCAAAACAGGTGACAATGATTCATAATCGCTTATGCTTCCTAACTGGACAGATTGATTTCCCTGAAGTTTAAATTACTTGGTGATATTGTGATGATCAGTAATGAGGAAGGTTACTTTTAAAAGTAACTCATTACAGTTAGTAGTTACAATTCCCATAAAGTAACTTGTTATGTTACTTTGTTACTTGCTGTAGAAAGTAAGGTAATACATTACTTAGTTACTTTAAGAATGCAAGGCACATTGCAATGTGAAATAATCCATTTATGTTGTCTTTACTTCATTGAGGTGTATTATTACTTTATCTGTTTTGAAATCATTCAGAATAATCAAGTTTAGAAACAGAACATGTATTCAGACGTTCATACGCAAATCAACTTTGGTTGTCCAACATAAGATGATTTGGCATCAAACTTTGGTTGCCCAACAGGCAAGAGATTCCACCAAAACATAACAGCAACCCCGGTGATTGGTTATAGGCAAGAGTAATAATGATGTAGTAGAAATAGTAAACTGCTTCCCAAGCTTGAATCATGCAGCTCAGACTTGTCGACACGACATATTGATTTGAAATGAATGGGAGCTGGGCACGTTGCCTGGTAGGTGTATCATGAACTTTACCAAGGAGAGTTGCTGCTGCCATCTTGGCATCCTTTGTTGCCACTTGCTACTAGAGAAAATAAATGCTACGTAAAGCTATGTTGGTTGCACTGAAGCAATTGAGTAGCACGTTATTTATTTTTATAAGTAGTAAGGGATAAAAGCAAAAAAACGAATGCGTTCCGTTACTTGTTACCATTAAAAAGTAGTCTGACAACTGTAACGTGTTACCCCTAACACTATGTGTTCCTAGAATTTTTATGAACAGTGTATTTTGTATACATTTTATGCTTTGGCAATAATTACAATTGAAATAAAGCAATTGAAATTAAAATTAAATTCTAGGACAGGGCTGGATAAAGGTTGGACTGGTCCAGTGTAAATCACATGGCAAGTGAGAGAAAGAAAGAGAAAAAGAAAGAGAGGGAGGATGGAGAGACAAAGAGAGAAAGAAAGGAGGGAGAGTGAAAGAGTGGAGGGAGAGACACAAAGAGAGAGAGAAGGGGGAGAGAGAGGGAGAGAAGGGAGGGACAGAGAGAGAGGAGGGAAAGGAGGGAAACAGAATGATGAACAATCTGATCACCTCAGTATTAGCTAGTTTGAGGAGGAAGCCCTTACAAAAGACCTCTATTCATTCAGCAGCCAGAACTCTAATGAGAGACGTCAGGTCATTATGTAAGGAATGCTGCCTCAGCTGTCTGTCTGCTCTGCCTCTGTCTGTCTGCTCTGTTTCTGCCTGTCTGATCTAACTGTCTGTCTGTCTGCTCTGTGTCTGTCTGCTCTGTCTCCGCCAGTCTGATCTCTCTGTCTGTCTGCTCGGTCTCTGTCTGTCTGATCTCTGTCTCTGCCTGTCTGATCTCTCTGTCTGTCTGCTCTGTCTGTCTGCTCTCTCTCTGCTCTCTCTGTCTGTCTGTTCTGTCTCTCTGCTCTGTCTCTGTCTGTCTGTCTGCTCTGTCTCTGTCTGTCTGTCGGCCCTGTCTCTGCCTGTCTGTCGCTCCCTCTCTGTCTGTCTGCTCTGCCTCTGTCTGCTCTGATCTGTCTCTGCCTGTCTGATCTCTTTGTCTGTCTGTCTGTTATCTCTCAGATCTGTCTGTTCTGTCTCTGTCTGTCGTCTTTCTCTTAGTCTGTTTCTTCTTTCTATTTGTTTGTCTGCTCCAGTTGCAACCAGACTAGACCACTTCAAACCCAACCAGACCAGAATCGTCCTGACCGAACCAGACCAGACCGATCCATACCAGATAGGTCCAGACCGAACCAGACGAGAACAAAGCAGACCAGACCAGATCAGCCAAGACCTAACCAGATGAAACAAACCTGACCAAACCAAAGCAGACTGATCCAGACCAGATAGGTCCAGACCGAACCAGACCAGACCAGACTGCAACAACTGAAACAAACTTGACTGAATCAGATCAGACAGGTCCAGACCCTACCAGATGAAAAAAACCTGACTAAACAAGACAAACTCTCGAAACAAACTCGCAGACCAAACTGGTCCGGACCCAACCAGATGAACACAAACCTGACCAAACCAGACTGGTCCAGACCGCACCAGACAAAACAAACTTGACCGAATCAGACTAGACTGGTCCAGACCCAACCAGAAGAAACAAACCTGACCGAACCAGACTGGTCCAGACCAAGGCAAAGAGCTCCCTCAAAGGAACAAGCTACACACCTTACTCTGCTACAGAATCGGGAACAGTGATTTCCTTCCCAAAAGGTTTGAACAAATACATTGAGGTGCTTGTGTGTAAGTGCAGGTGTGGGTGTGTGTTTTCCTGGAATAGGCAGATCCGAGACACCACACACCCAGACACACAAACACGTGTTATTATCACACCAATCAGAGTTGATAGACTGATGATGATAGTCAGAAAAACAAATCTTAGAGAGTGTCTCCAATCACACTAATTCATTCTATAATTTTTTTGTATACTGGGAATGTGGTGCCAATTGAGTCACATTAATTTCTTGATTCCAAATCCAGATCTCCAGAGGCCTCTGACCTCACTACGACAGGCCTCTGACCTCACTATGATAGACCTCCGACCTCACTACGACAGGCCTCTGACCTCACTAGGACAGTCCTCCAACCTCACTATGATAGACCTCCGACCTCACTACGACAGGCCTCTGACCTCACTAGGACAGTCCTCCAACCTCACTATGATAGACCTCCGACCTCACTACGACAGGCCTCTGACCTCACTACGACAGTCCTCCAACCTCACTATGATAGACCTCCGACCTCACTACGACAGGCCTCTGACCTCACTATGATAGACCTCCGACCTCACTACGACAGGCCTCTGACCTCACTAGGACAGTCCTCCAACCTCACTATGATAGACCTCCGACCTCACTACGACAGGCCTCTGACCTCACTACGACAGTCCTCCAACCTCACTATGATAGACCTCCGACCTCACTACGACAGGCCTCTGACCTCACTACTACAGACATATGACCTCACTACTGGAGATAAATGACCACACCACTACAGACATATGACCTCACTACGACAGGCTGAGCCCCATGTTTACAAACCCTGTGCAACAACAAAGTTCTTCAAACGTAGAATAATGACGCTTTTTAAAACTAATATATGCTCCAAAGTGAGGTAGCAGCAAGCAGAACAAAGTTGACATACAATTAAATATATAATAATATTTGATTGTATTCAATTAAATATAAAATAATGGGATGGGATGAATCTATACGTTACAGATGGTACAGTTGCAGTGTACTTCCTGTCTGTCTAGATGCAGGGAGCGAGTGGTTCTAGTCAATAATCAGGACGTCTCTTGGAGTGTTGAGTCCAGTTAGTCTCTGTTGGGTTCTGTTTCTCTCTCTCGCTGTCTGTCTCTGCTAACATGAATCATGAGGAAGTGATATTCAGTCCCAGAAGACACTGGGAGCATGTGTGTGTATATGTGTGTGTATACGTGTGTGTATGTGTGTGTGGGGGGGGGTTAGTGTACACACACACGTACACCCACACATACACACACACACACACACACACACGCATACATACACAAGTACACATACACACACACTCAACCTCCCACACACAACCAACCATAACCCACACACAATCAAACCTAACCCCCCACTCAACCAACCCCAACCCCCCACACAATCAAACCTAACCCCCCACTCAACCAACCCTAACCCCCCACACAACCAAACCTAACCCCCCACACAACCAAACCTAAACCCCCACACAACCAACCCTAACCCCAACATACACAACCAACCCTAACCCCCCATTCAAACAACCCTAACCCACCACTAAACCAACCCTAACACCGAAACACAACCAATCCTAACCCCCCACACACAACCAACCATAACCCCCCACACACAACCAACCATAACCCCCCAAACACAACCAACCCTAACCCCAACATACACAACCAACCCTAACCCCCCACTCAAACAACCCTAACCCACCACTAAACCAACCCTAACACCGAAACACAACCAATCCTAACCCCCCACACACAACCAACCATAACCCCCCACACACAACCAACCATAACCCCCCACACACAACCAACCCTAACCCCAACATACACAACCATCCCTAACCCCCCACTCAAACAACCCTAACCCACCACTAAACCAACCCTAACAACAAAACACAACCAATCCTAACCCACCACACACAACCAAACCTAACCCCCCACACACAACCAACCCTAACACCCCACACACAACCAACCTTAACCTCCGAAAAACAACCAACTTTTACCCCCAAACACAACCAACTTTAACCATCCAAACACAACCAACCCTAACACCCCACACACAACCAACCTTAACCCCCAAAAAACAACCAACTTTTACCCCCAAACACAACCAACCCTAACACCCCACACACAACCAACCCTAACACCCCACACACAACCAACACTAAAACCCCACACAAAACCAACACTAAAACCCCACACACAACAACAACAACAACAAAAAAACAACGCACAACACAAAGCAGTTATACAATGTTGCCTCCTCCAACGACCTTTTATTGACCTGTTTTCAGTGTTTTCTATCCTGTGTGTTGGTAAATGTGAAAATGCAGCTCTGGACTTTCATCTCTCAGGAGCTAAAGACTAATGATCCATACTGCAACACTTGACAGTCCGCAGGTAACAGCCTGTGAAAACTTCAGGACAGAGAGGGACAGAGAGGTACAGACAGAAAGAGCGAGAGAGAGTGAGGGAGAGAGGGGAAAGGAGAGAGAGAGAGAGCAGAGACAGAGGAGTGACAGAGTAACAGTAAAGCTTCCTCTCTGTCCGGCTCCTCTCATTCATAAACCAGACTGAGAGGTAAACTTGGAAGTCAGAGGAGAGAAGGTATGGAGATGGTTGTGAAGCTCCTGGAAGTGCTGACATTCCTGGACAAATGCATTTCAGCATTAAGCAATCATCCATACACAGCAGACAGAGTCTACGTTCCATATGAATGAACAGTACTGCATTGTGCAGTGAATATAACTGCAGGTTCTCTCTCACACAGACAGATACGTGTTTTTACGGCTGCTACCAGTGGTGTGCCAACATCCAGGACCTGTGTTTCAACAGAGGAAGAAGATCACAAAAGAAGTGGAGCGATATAAGCAGGAAAACAGTGTAAAGGCCCATCTGTAATGGAATGTGCTAGGGTGTGTGTGTGTGTGTGTGTGGTTGGGTGTGTGTGGGTGTGTGACACAATGTCTGCTAGTCTACATTATAAAGTTCAGGTTAGGAAATGGGGCAGATGAGAATAACCTCCCACCAGCCCCCTTGTTAGAAACACAGTCACTCGCATGCATGCACGCAATGTGTGGTGATAGCCTCCCACCAGCCCCCTTGTTAGAAACACAGTCACTCGCATGCATGCACGCAATGTGTGGTGATAACCTCCCACCAGCCCCCATGTTAAACACAGTCACTCGCATGCATGCACGCAATGTGTGGTGATAGCCTCCCACCAGCCCCCATGTTAAACACAGTCACTCGCATGCATGCACGCAATGTGTGGTGATAGCCTCCCACCAGCCCCCTTGTTAGAAACACAGTCACTCGCATGCATGCACGCAATGTGTGGTGATAGCCTCCCACCAGCACCCAAGTTAGAAACACAGTCACTCGCATGCATGCACGCAATGTGTGTCCACAGTTTTTCGCTGACTAACCAGAGCAGGAGACTTTGGCCTGCGGCACTCGGCTTCCAGTAAATCACAACTTCTTATGCAACTACCTCCTAGTGAGTTAACCCAGCAAGAACTGCTACAAGCCTCTCACTCTCCCTTTCTCTATTTCCCTCTCTGTATCCTTCTCTGTATACTTCTCTGTTTCCTTCTCTGTTTCCTTTTCTATTTTCTTCTCTGTTTCTTTCTCTATTTTCTTCTCTGTTTCTTTCTCTATTTTCTTCTCTGTTTCTTTCTCTGTTTCCTTCTCTGTTTCCTTCTCTATTCCCTTCTCTATTTCTTTCTCTATTTCTTTCTCTATATCCCTTCTCTAATTCCTTCTCTGTTTCCTTCTCTGTTTCCTTTCCTTTTCTATTTCCTTTTCTATTTCCTCCTCTATTTCCTCCTCTATTTCCTTTTATGTTTCCTTCTCTATTTCTTTCTCTGTTTCGTTCTCTGTGTCCTTCTCTGTTTCCTTATCGGATTCCTTCTCGGATTCCTTCTCAGATTCCTTCTCTGTTTCCTTCTCTGTTTCATTCTCTATTTCATTCTCTATTTCCTTTTCTGTTTCTTTCTCTATTTCCTTCTCTGTTTCCTTCTCTATTTCCTTCCCTATTTCCTTTTCCATTTCATTCTCTATTTCCTTTTCTGTTTCCTTCTCTGTTTCCTTCTCTATTTATTTTTCTATTGCTCCAGGGGGCTCCAGCACATCTTGAATCTGTATTCAGACTCCATGGAAATTTGAACAGAGGGAGGTCATTGTGTTAGCAAGTTAATGGACTATCTTTGGAAGGTTTGGTAGCAGCAAGGCTGTCTCAGTGACACTAGATTCCACACATAGTGCACTACCTTTCAGACAATAATGATCTAAAGTAGTGCACTATGAAGGCAATGAGGTGGCATTTGGGACAGACAGCTTGAATATGCTCCACAGGGGCCCATAACAGCT